>NC_080050.1:23871365-24008865 GCF_026212465.1 Amaranthus tricolor | reverse complement strand
ATAATGAAGATGGCTCGGATTGTGATAAGACTTGATGATAACCATGATGAACAAGTGGATATGTGATGTGTAATGTGGAGACGTTAATGTTGTTATTACTTTATGTAAGTTACAAAATTATATTGTTATTTTGTTTAAGCATTCTAGTATAATTCAAATCTGGGTAATTTTGATGTGTTGGTTAATAAAATAACTTGTCATACTAATGAATTTTACTTAGAAAATTTTCAGGTTGCAAACACAAAAATCAAGTGAAAATAAGTATGAAAAACTGCGACTTTGACACATTCAAGAGAACAAATTCATATTGTAGCGTTCTGGGATAAAGAATCTTACAATCTCGTTAAGAAAACTTGTTGAGGGCAAAACAAGAAAAAGTAAGAAAGAAAAGGTGAAATCTATTGGTATCAACCAACTTAACCAGGGTACCAACCAAATGGGAGTGAAGATGTTGATACATCCAATAAGCTAGAGGTTCGTAAAAAAGATTATTGTATTTTGGAATTTTGCTGCGGTTTTGACCCCAAGCACTTGTGCTAGCAGCAGATGGCCCATTAACAAGTGCTGCAGTTCAAAACCGTAGCATATAAGCCACCTATATGCCGCGGTTCTAGGTGAACCGCAACATATAGTCTACTTTTTTTTTTTAATAAAAGGAAAGCAGACTATATGCTGCGGTTCCTCTAGAATCGTAGCATAGGGAACCGCAGCATATAGCCTAGTTATTTATTTATTTATTTATTTATTTTTGTGTTATTAAAATACCAAGTACTTTTTTTTACTTTTTTTTTAAAGGTAATTAGTAATAGTCAACGGTCATTTAGTCTGATCAAAGGTCGTGTGGGTTGGTCAACCATCACTAATCACCTATGACCATTACTAATCAATTTTTGACGTCGTTTTAGCACTTTAACGTCGTTTTTATCCATCATAATGATATTTTTTCAAAAAATGAATGTCGCAATCATCTTTATGGGGTATCTCTTTCGAAAATCTGGTCGAAATAAGTACTTATTTATCATTTTTGGCACGTAGACTGAAAAAGATATTCAACATCATTTTTACCCATATAACGATATTTTTTGAAAAAACGGGCGTCGCGATTATTCATATGGGATAAGTCTTTCGAAAATCCGGTCGAAATAAGTACTTATTTGCCTATTTTTTAGCACGTAGGCTGAAAATGATATTTAATGTCGTTTTTACCCATACAGTATTTTTTCAAAGAACGAATGTCGCGATTATTTTTAAGGGATAACTCTTTCGGAAATTCGATCGAAACAAGTACTTATTTGATCAAATAAAAACAAAAATAACATAAATTTAATCAAATAAAAATTATTAATCCCATGATATTAATTCATACAAAAAAAGTAAGCATGCATATTTTCTTTTAAAACAAATTAATGCCATTAAACACAAAAAAAAAAAAAAAAATTCAGAATTTGATGTTTTGTAACGGATTTTGCTACATAATTTTTAGAAGTAAAACCTTGTTATTACCGTATGGAAAAGTGCTATCACCATCTGGTTGGCATCTGGGCGACTCTCAGATAAGCGGGCAGAATTGAGATCTTTGATTTGAATGATTTATAACTACAATTGGGGTTAAGAATTGCTGAAGTTATTATTGTTTCGCTATCACCATCTCTCACAACTCAAAGGGGATCTTAGTCAACCAGTTTCTCTCCACCCCTTTACTGGCTTCTTCACTCCTAGCAACTACGGTACATCTTCTCTATTCTTCCTTCCTTTCGATTTCATGGATCTTTACGTTTTTGCATTCAGATTTGTTTTTTTTGACATAATTTTGTGTATTTTCCTTCAATTTCCTGTTCAATCTCTTTCCTATTCGATTTCATGGATCTTTACGTTTTTGTATTCAGATTTTTTTGGATAGACAAATTGTTATAATCGCGAAATTGTATGATTGTACGATCCCAAATACACAGTTGAATCGCAAATAAAATCAGACCTCCAGAAAATCATCCATAAAATAACTGGAATCATTATTATAAAGTGGTGACATCGAGATTTTGACTCGATTTTAAGGATTCTAGCTTACCTTAAAGTATTAAATCCAATGGCCGCTAGCATTTGTTTGATTCACGCCAATAAAACCCTCGCCTACTCCATTTTCGCTCATTGTCTCATTCACGCATGATTCTAACTTAGGTTCTGATTCTAACTTTCCCTTTTCCTGCATTCCTTCCTTCTTTCCCCAAAAAGCCGCAGCTCCATCTTCAACTCTCATTCCTATGGTGCTGCTGCTCGAATTTTAACATCTTCAAGGCTTCATTAGCTTCAGATTTCAACTTTCGTTCCTGTGCTGCTGCTGCTTGAATCAGGCTTCGTTCTATTTGCTCGAATCAGGTCACGGGTTCTGATTTTCATGCTCCAATCTTGTGGAATTCAATTTTTATTTTCTATTATGAATTTGAATCTTGTTTAGGTCTTCAACCCTAATTTGAATTTCGAATCTTGTATGATTTTGAAATTTGATGATGATTTTGTATGATGATTATTTAACCCTAATTCGAATCTTGTTTTGGTATTCAATCCTTATTCCAAACTTTTTAGGTCTTCGAATCTTGTTTTGATGATTTGTTAATTTGTATGATGATTTGTATGACAATTTGGATTGAATATTTTCAGATTTTGAGGTAGAAATCATGGAATTCCTTTGTATAAATTGGGTAAAATTGAGGGGAAATGAGGTGAGTTTTGATGGGTTTGCAAGTTTTTGCATGGACAGAAATGAAAAGCGAGAATATGATAAAATGTACATTTAAGTGAATTTTAAATATTTAATATGTTAATCAATATGTGTTTTGAATATTTTGAAACTTGTGTTTGACATAGTTTATTACTAGTATCTTTGTTCTTTTTTATTGACTATGGTTCATTATTACATCCTTAGTGTGTATGTGTTCTAAAGATATTGTGAGTAGTGTTTATTTTATATATTTTTTGTCATTTCATAAAGAAAACAGATTCAAAACGACATTTAAAAAGTAAGATGTATATTTTTTTGTAAATTTAAGAAAAATTTTAAGAAAGTGTATGTGTTTTTAGTGTTTTTTTTTTTAATTGAAAATGATTAACAATAAGCATGTTCATAATACCATTTGTTATTTCTGCAAATTTGCAGAATCGACCGATTCTACGATCCGATCCAACTATCTGATCCCACCTAATGATTTCGATCATGCGTAGAATCCCGATCCTAACAACCTTGATTCTAACTTCAATTTTCTCATTTTTATCGCCATTTTCTTCTACAACCAATAGGAGCTATTCATCTTGTCCATTATTTGTCATTTTCAACCATTTTTGTACGCCATTTTCGCCTATTCTTCACCAAAAGGTTTATTTCATCTTCGATTTTGTTTCTACTCCATTTTGATCGCCAGTCGTAGAATTGAAGTTTGGTTTCATTTTTGATTTCGTTTTGTACTTTTGATTTCATTATCTTGTATTTTGCTGATTTGTATAATTTTTTGGTAATTTTTGAGTATTCTTCACCTATATTGTATCTGTGCTACTTGGTTATCTTGTACTTTTGCTGATTTGTATAAATTAATGCTGAGTTTTAGTATTTTTGAATATTCTTCACCGCTTATTCTTCCAGTGTGTTCTTCACCGCCATAATTTGGTGTTTATTTCGTTTTGTATCGAGTGTTCTTCATCGTTATAAATTATTGCTTTATGCGCTTGATATGTTCAAGTAAAACATTTTATGAATTATTGCAAAACATATTGATAGTATTTATTCATGAATCTAAGTATTTTTTACATTTAAAATGTAAAGAATTAAATACAAATATCTATAGCTACTTCAATCTGCCAATTTTATAGAATCGATCGATTTCACGATCCGATTTTGAGAGCTGCTTCTGATTCAAAGCAAAATCCCGATTTTAACAACCTTTTGTCCTCTCCAATTCTCCTCACTTGCACTACCTAATATTCGTTCAAACTGAAGATTTTCTACAAGGTCATTCAATATTTGTAGTTTTCTCATTCACATTTTCTCTTGTTTTTATTTTTCTTCCTGTTAATATTTCATTAATACCCACTAACTGTAATTATAACGATCACTTAAATTATAGTTACTCATAATTATAGTTGACATAATTAATTAATTGATTATACACTAAAAGAATCTAAATATTACAATTATAATAGCTGGTTGTATATTATTGTATAATAATAGTAGTTCAGCAACAAAAATGCAATTATCAGTTCAAAACTCCTCTTATGTGATTTTTTTTTTTCAAAAATAACACCGCATCGGTCGCAATTTGCGTTATTTCTCCATTACAACCGTTTTCCACGACACAACGACCATTTTCCCATACGCTTCCGCGACCGCTATTTTTTTCCATGTGGTTAAGGCTATGTAATTATTCTACTCGTTTTGAGTTCACTGAAGAAACAATTGAAGCAACAATCTTATTTGTATCATATATATGTAAATAGTCTTTCGGTAATGTTTTGTTCATAATACTTACTACTGATTTGAAATTTTTTTGTAATGATAGTTTCATACAAGTTCACTCATATCAAGACAAGATGGCTGCTTCAGAAGAGAATAGTTCACTGTTTCCTATTTTTATTTTGACTATGATGGCGCTGCCTTTAGTCCCATACACAATTTTGAAACTATGTCGTGCTGCTAAGAAAAAGGCAAAAAGCTTACATTGTCAGTGTTCTGTATGCTCTCAGTCAGGAAAATATCATAAATCATTATTTAAAAGGGTTAGTGGTCATTGTTTTCATGCAATATACATTTGTGATAGTTTGAAAGAATTTTTTACTTTCTCAGTATTGCATGGTGTCTTATTTATTATTATTATTTTTATTGTTGATGTGCAGATCTCAAACTTCTCGACTTGTAGTAACATGACACTTGTGCTGCTGTGGGCCATTATGGCCTTCTTGGTTTATTATGTTAATAATATGAGCGGAGAGGTACATAAAATTTGCAGGAGGAGCTACAGATGATGTCATCTTCCTTTTTAATTATGACTAATGAATATAAATTTCAACTTGTTATAATTGGTGCTTAATGTCTTATCATCATCTTTGTTGGCAGCTGATTTCCTCCTTAACTTTAATGTCTTCTTCAGATACAAGTTTTTGAACCATTCAATATTCTTGGTTTGGAACCTGGTGCTTCTGATTCTGAAATCAAAAAGGCATATAGGAGACTTTCTATACAGTACCATCCTGATAAAAATCCAGATCCTGGTAGTTACAACTTTTATTGATGCCATAGTTTCATTGGTTAATATTCCTAACTCTTCATAATGTTTGGGTATCTTTTGTTTGCATTGCAGAGGCTAACAAATATTTTGTGGAGTATATTTCAAAAGCTTACCAAGCCTTGACTGATCCTGTTTCCCGTGAAAATTATGAAAAATACGGTCATCCAGATGGGAGACAGGTACAATAGCTCAATTTGCTGAAACTTAGATCGTCTTTTGGGCTTAATTCTCTCCAATTTGTTGAGAGAATGCCTTTCTTTGCAGGAGCTTAACACCTCATAGCTTACTATAATGATTGTCTTGGATGTGTGCAGGGATTTCAAATGGGAATAGCTCTGCCTCAGTTCCTTTTGAACATTGAAGGTGCATCTGGTGGAATACTGTTGCTTTGGATAGTTGGAGTTTGTATCCTATTGCCATTGATCATAGCTGTTGTCTATCTCTCAAGGTCTTCCAAGTACACAGGGAACTATGTCATGCATCAGACACTTTTTACCTATTATCACCTGATGAAACCATCATTGGCTCCAAGGTTCTTTTCATGGCCATGACTTATATTGTCAGCAGTAGTACCATACATGTCTTTTGCTTGTGTTTTCCTGCAATTATATGAGTTTTTCTCGTTCTCAACTTTGATGTTTTCGTTTAGCTTGTTAACGGATACATGCACAAACACATGTTAAGTCAGAGCTTACTTTTTTCCACTACCTTCTACAATTCATTTCTCTGTTCTGAGATTCTGATATAAGTGGCAGCATAACCTGGTCTGAAATAAGGTCCGAAATAAGGTCGTAGACAAGTTTTGGAAGTTTAAGTTAAGGGAAATGTCACTCTTTTCAAGTGTAAACTGATAGGAAGGAACATTAGGAATCGCATGGGAAGCATTTTACGATGCAAATATATTATGGTTTATAATATTTGCTTGTGCTTTATAGGGATATCGCAAAGCTTTTGCTTCTTTTTCCTGCAATTAGTGTGTTTTGTGTAACAGTGATGCAAAACATGCAAGGGTTTTGGGAGAAAGCTTAATTTAACTTCTATTTTAATATAGAAACGTTAGTTGTAGTAATAGTGTTATCACTTATCGGTGAGTTGAAAGAAGGCCTAAATGCAAGGAGAAGAGCAAGATGTTAATAATCTAGTAAATTTAAAACTAGATAAGGTTTCAAAAACAAGGGCTAAATGCATGGAGATGCCACAGTAAATAGTGCTAGTTGTCTTAGGGGTTGAAGAGGTGTCCAAGCAAGCCACTATGTCTTAGGCTTAGTTTTAAGGTGCACAAGGTGCAAAAGGGTTATGGAATATAAGCAAGGTGTAATAGAATGTGTAGAGCCTCCTAGGACGTCGGTGGTATTTTAATTTTATTTTAGTTCCTTAAAGTATGTAATGAGTGAAGGAGTACATGGTAAAGCCTTCTAATTAATTGTGTGATTGTCATTGGATCTTCATGTGTCATGCGGTGGCTACTTTATCACAAGCCTTGTTAACTATAAAACTTGAATTATTTGTGAATTTGCTTAGTGCCAACTTAATGTAGCATACCCTTTTCACTAGATATTCTTTGTGATGCTTGCAAAATGTTTCAGGATTAATAAGTTTATCTCCAATTACTCATAAGCCCCATATACTAGTGAGTTTGTCTCGAGATATTTGGCATATCTTTTGCTTTTCGTATTGTTTTGTTCGCTCAAATTGCTTAAACTCACCAAGATGATCCACCCCATTACTGATGTGGGTTTAGGATTATTTCTTGGAGCGTGTTTTTAGGCGTGTAACAAAGAACAAGAATGATAAAACTAAACTAAAGCCAAGCCTTCCAAGCATCTAGCTGATCACACTAAGTTTAAACTCAAATTGAATTGTATCTTACACAAAGATAGTTCTCGGATACAAAGTTTCAAGATTTTTAAATCAAATCAAGTCTACCCTGCTTGTAGCTATTTATAGAAGTACAAGCCTAAAACAATTCTTACTACACACCTACTTTAAGGACCCTCTATTACCTTTTGTAACTTTCCTAATACTATATACATTTTTATCAACCTAGGAGTATTTGAAAGAAAGTTTTCAAATACTTTCTTATTGAAACTAAATCCGTCCAAATAAGGAGGTTTACAACTCTTTAACTTACAATGTATTTGAGCTAAAACTTAATTAAAACTATGTTTTTGTTGCCTTTTTACTGTTGTTACAACCTTACTAACTCCTCCTAGTTCTTTGCTGACTATATGAACATAAAGAGCTGAATTCAGATTATTGTCTCCAGAGTAACCACTTTTATACAAGCATCCTATTATGATCTTCTTTGTTGAACAACTATGATTTTGAATAGCATCAAAAAGTTTGTAAGTCCCATATTCAATGCTGAATTTGAGGAAGAATATGCCCTTGTTCCATGCTAAAGTAACAACTCTCTTAATGTGAAGGAAGTTGATTTTTGTTCATCAAATAAACAACCCAAATAGTGATTAAGAGGTTTATTTGATACTTGTTGTCGTTGTCCATATGAGTAGTAAAACACCTAATTAAAGCCCCTAAATGGCATGTACAAGGCTTCCCAAATGAGCCCTTGAGGTCACATTTTATTCCTCTGTTTGTAACTCCCTTTATGAATGCTGAGCTATTGGATGAACCTAGAACCTTCTCTCCCTTTTACATACTTGAAGTTTTGGATTCATTCCACTTCTACTCTTCTCTTGCATATGGATGATAGCTCTTTGTGTGCTTAACCGTGGTGTTTTTCTTCTTGCTTATAGACTGGTTATTGGACATTTAATTGCTCTTGATTTAAGTACCATACGAACTTTGCAGTTGCTTTCCTTAGATTCACCTTTTGGTTGTTAAACCCATTATGAATGTGACTTGTATCTCGAACCATTTTGAATATTAATGCTTGCTTTGATGTCCCTTCATGTCCATTAGAGAGGTCCCAGAACAATTTTTGAAAGGCTGACGGTCATATGTGATTCCACACCATTGTATCACACATATTGAGTGACCTTACTGAAGCGAGGGTGTACAACTTACTAAGGGAGTGAGAGGAGATGATGGATGCATCTTTGCCGCACACACGTGGCCATACCATGAGTAAACTAAAATATGTTTAATCATCTTGCTTCTTTGTGATAATCCCTTGTAATGATAGTCTTGATTTGTTGACCTCTGTCATCACAACCAAAATATAAAACTTTTTGCTTCCTATTTTTTATTTCTTTGAATCCATTCCATTATTCTTTCTCTTAGAATTATTTCACACTTGTACTACAACTGTTTTGATTTGTTGTATATGTTGTGTTGTTGCTCCAGCAAAGTTTTGGATATATTTATTAAAGCAGCTGAATACTCAGAAATTCCAGTTAGAAGGATTGATGATGAACCACTTCACAAACTGTTGCTATTAGTCAGAAGTGAATTGAACCTAGATAGCAAAAATATTAAACAAGAGCAAGCTAAATTTTTGAAGCAGCATCCCCTGCTAGTGAAGGTAAGTTTTGAAGTCTGTTTGCTGGTTAGTAAGTTTGATATTTAAAGATTTAGAGATGACTAATTATGTATCCGGTTTCTTGTATTGAAGACCCAATTGTTGATTCAAGCCCATTTGACTCGGGAAACAGCAGATTTACCTCCAACTCTAAATAGTGATCTGAAACGAGTCTTGGAACTTGCTCCTCGTCTACTCGAGGAGTTGATGAAGGTAAACATAAATTTCCATATGTTGCTATAATGAATGAATTTTACAATTGCATGGCTTGGATCATAGATTTTTGTGAAAATTGATACCTGAATGATTGATGTAGTTTAGTTTTAGTACTTCAGGTTGTTAAGGATTCTAAATTATTTTGTGGTAGCTTGGTAATAACCCATAACATTTTGTACATGATATAGGAGTTTCTGTAACTTTTTTTGTTCCTTGTGTTGAATACTTTATAATATGGCATCAAAGTAGTTGTACTCTATGATGTAGCACCTGATGATACAAACCAATGATACACATTATAGTACAAGGATATGTTAGAGTTGATAGAAAAAGGGTATAAATTCTGTTTTAGGTTTAGAGAAGGTTCAAACGAGAGATGATAGACGTATACATTGAGGGTATGAGAGGGAAATTGTGTTATTAGGTTTGATTGATGTTGTAGAATGAAGAGAGAACAAAAGATCAAGATGATTCCTTTTAGGTTTAGCTATCACATCTAGATTTGGTCAAAATTTCGATTAAAATCCACATCAACATTTCATTACCCTTATGCCATTAAGTGGCCCCCACCTAGGGTGGAGTTTAGAGGGTTCGATGTACACAACCTTACTCTAACACTAGCAAAAAGATTTTTACCAATTGATTTTTGGTAGCAAACATCATGTGTATCATTATTATTACATAAACAAAAAGCATACATATTTAATGAGCTATGCCTATGAGTTAGGTTGTATTTGGGTTTGGTTAAAGTTTAGAGCGCGAGTCGGTCTTAAGTCTATGATTAGGTTTAAATTTAATAGACCTAGATCAAGTCACTTTTTAATTAAACCAAGACCCTTCATCCAAACTCATTGCCTCATTAGATATATTAAATTTTAAGTTAGGATCGATTATGGGTTCAAAATAGGTTTGAAATGGGTCATGAACGAATGAGTAGTCCGACTTTGTTGGTTGAGTGTGCATCATAGTGTAAAAATACGATTATCGTAAGGCCTAAATATCGGTCTAAACCATAAGATATCCCTTGGTACGACCTAAAACACGATTTTTTTACACCTTTACAACGCAGGATATTGGTTCGTTTATTTAGAAAACCTTTACAACGCGGCTGATGCGATGTGATGCTGCCTTGTTTTAACACTATGGTGTGCAGGGTCATATTTGTTGAGTTCGAGTTTATGGGTAATATCTCGATTGGATCTAGACTTAAGGGTCGGGTTGTATTTACATACATTAGACCTATATTTTGTTACACCAAGAATAGTTTTTAACCCATCAGGTCTCAAAAAATAAGACTCACACCACCTTTGAATCTATGATGACCGATGAGTTATGGGTTGGGTAAAGCGAGGTCTATATAGGATCGTCAATGAATAGAGTCTGATTTGATTCGTGTATGAGTTTGGTCTCGTTCTATTGGTCTGATAATATACTTTGAAAATAGTTAAGCTCAATCTAACCATCTTTTGTTGGACCAAGAGGTCCGAGACTCAACCCTAGCTTATTGAATCTTACATAATAAGAGCATATCCTTATATTGTGATCAGGTTTGGTGGTTGGGTTTGGGGCAAACAACTAAGTAATAGACCTATAAGTGCATGGCTATACTTGTCATGTGATTTAAAGGAAATTTTCAAATATAATTATAAATTCACAAAAAGTGGTTTTCATTTTTTATGTGGTTTTGAAAAAGTGTATAAAAATTATATTTAAAAGCTATATGTCCAAACTAATTTTGGTTTGATTTATTTTAAAAACGGAAATCCGAACAATACCCAATGACACCTAAATAAATAAGAAGAAAAATAAACTTGATAGAATTGAACTACTTAAGGGAAAACAATAATAATGAAGAGTAACACAATTAAAGTGCAATGGAAACAAGGATCATCAACTAAAAAACTAGAACTAAAGCGATGTGAAAAGGTATTTCAATACTAAGAGGTTGCATCATTTGTTTCCCAGCCACCATACATGGTTTGTTATGGCAACAAAATCCTTAATCAATAGACTAGATCTAATATGATGAGAACAATGATAGAAGAACACAAAATATGAATAAACAAGTTCATCTTGATGTTTATAGAAATTGTGATGCAAATCTAGAAGCGTATCTATGAGACTCGATTCAAGCTCCTAAAATTATCTACAAAAATGTCAATCAAAGATTCATATACAAAAAAGTTAGTTTAAGGCCATGTGGTGCTTGCTAATATATTCATTTTGATAATGTTATTAACCAGTTGTTTTGTTTGTTTCGTGGTTTTGCCTACATATTTAAGATGATGGATTTTACATGGAACAAAGAGTCGATCTTATTTTACTTCGATTAGGATTTGGAGTAGTTTTCCTAATTCGAATTGGAATAGGTGTCTTGTGTCTGATTAAAATAGGAAAAGGAGTTAGGGCTCTTTATTTTCAAATCCGAATTGTCATGCTATGATGATAGGTGATTCTTATACCCTACTATGTGTTATGAACCTTTTGTAAAAAGGGGAATGCCTCAAGGTGAGGGGCCCCTATGAGAGTATAGTACCATACACATTAGTATATGTCATTTATTTCTAAGCTACAATACGTTGTGTTGTGTGAAGAATTCTTGAATTTGTAAAGGTGTAACCCTTCTTTATATGTTCAAGGTAAAAGATTAATGCTTTGGTATGTTGTTGTAGTAATGGTACAAGTCTAATAGATTAGATTATCTGAAGTTTGGGGCGGCAGCTCCAAAACTTATCATACTTATTTATCTAAGCTGCCCATTATGAAAATTGAAGAGATCTCAAATCGCCAATCATCTTTTCTTGGCACTTGGTCTATTTAATTACTATACTTGTGTATCTCACAGTTGTATGTCTATCTCTTTTGGTCCCATCATTGGATTTATTTTTGATGCTTATTCATGGTTGTTTCTTATTTATTGATGATTACTTTCTGATGCAGATGGCTTTAATTCCACGCACAGCTCAGAATCATGGGTGGCTTAGACCTGCCATTGGAGTTGTTGAGCTTTCTCAATGTGTTATTCAGGTAGCCATTGTTGCAAGTCTTATCATACTAAACCTTTTAATTTAGCTTTGATGTCATTTTATAATAGTTTTTTGACACAAAAATAGTAGTAGTAGTTTATAATTTGTCCGAGTGATTGCTTTTGTAAAGGTAGTAAGAGATTGCTCGACATGCTAATCTGATTGAACATATCTTTTGGTTGATTTTATATCATTCAGTTGGAGATTTTAGCTCTCTTTGATGATAGAGTTTGATTCTGGTTTGTTTTCTTTTTTATATCAGCCTTTATTTATGCTACTTCAGTATAGGAGCTAGTTATGTTCTGCAAATTTGACTATGATCTGGAATACTCATATATAGTGGAAGGAATACAAGGAGTTGGACTTGGACATACCCATATTGATTTATTATCTTTTAACGCTGCTCTATGCAAGACCTACTAGAGGTTCTATTCATGGTTGAATTTGATTAAGATCTGTAATACTCGGATATAGTAGAAGGATCCCAGGAGTTGGATATTGATTTATTGTCTTTTTACACTGCACTATATAAAATCCAGAAGATGCTTGCCCTATTAGTCACCACCCATAGCTCCTGATTTGAGAAGGTGGTTGCCAAGTTCTATATCATGGTCTTGATGGCAGAATGTACAAACTCCTACAGCGCGCTGCTTTGTTCACAAGATTAGTAATAGTGTTCATTTTTCATACTTGCAATCATCTAGTAGACTTGTACTTCTGTGATAGGTTTCTTTTCTGAGATGCAGTATGGATCCCAAAACCTACTATGTTTTAAATGGTGAACATTTTGGTATATAGTTTATGTAGTGTTGGATCCTTGATCCTATGACATGGGTAGGACACTTCATTTTGGGTCAAAATTATGAATTTGTTTCATGGTCCGCATTGGATACTTAGATACATGAAATCTCTGACACGAGTATGTGAGTCTTAACGTGATGGAGGATGAAACTGGATGGAGTTTGTGTTTGCATTAAGCATCAATCATTACTCTATCCCCTTGATCTATTATACACAGAATACACTGCATACAAACCCAGTCTGGATGATGAATTTTAAGGAAAGGAAGAAGGAAAAATTAAGGATTAGTTTGTTCTGTATATTTCATTGAGAATAGTTTAATATACAACGATATGTGTTATTCAGCCAATTGACAAGCCACGATAGCTCAATTTGCTATATCAGAACGGACTCTGAACTCCATTTTCTGCGATTTTGCTCCCTTGCGATCAACGCAATCTTGCTGTAGTTTCTGTAGTTTGCAGTTTATTACATGACATTCCATTTTTCTTGTGTGTAAATTATGCAGCTCCTAATCTATACATGTTGAACTATCTGTCTAGGCTGTTCCACTCAGCGCTAAAAAAGCTGGAGGGGGGTCAACTGAAGGTATTGCACCTTTCTTGCAGCTGCCACATTTTAGTGAAGTTGTCACCAAAAAGCTTGCACGCAAGGTTTGTGGCCATGCAATTCAGTTTATCATGCATGTATTTGTTACAGTTCATTGCAATAACAGACTTTCAAGGTGTATACCTGTTGAAATACAGAAATGGAGGAATGCTAATGAGCTTCCATGTGGGACTTAAGTTATAAAATCCATAATAATTTTTTGGCACTCTATTTTATGATAAATTTGTAAAGCTCTTACCATTATCTGGTAAACTAATCCCAAATTCCCAAACACACCGTCTACCTCCCTTTCCCCTGTTTACTCTGAAGTCTGAACTTTTTGTAGAAAGTACAATTTTCCTATTCTCTTTATTTGACTAACTCTGGAGGAATACTAATTAAGATATAGAATTTCTTAAAATACCGTTATCGGAAAACAGGAAAATAAGATTCATCATTCTTGGCGCTGTAGCCTTGAAAGTAACTTCTCCATCAAGTCCTCTCACGAACACATCCAGTCAATAATTTGTTTGTGGCGTTTGACTGTATTTTCAATCCTAAAAAAGGAATAAACACTCTTGGCAGAAGGAATCTACAATGCTAAAGAATTACGAATTTGAGAAGACATCTATCACCTACATTCATTTTGAGAAGAAAGTATTCAAATATCAAATTTCAATTTGGGGTTTTTTTTTTTCATCTAAATGATTTTCTAGTTCAAAAGGTGGGTAGTTTGGAACACAGTTCAAGATATGTTTAATGGAGGGTGTTAAACATTATATGAAAAAGTTGAGTTTGCAGGAGCAACATTAGATAGAATAAAGGAAGAATGGTTTGACATCTATGGAATCAAACAGTTAGTAATGAAAAAATACAACCAAAAAGTGTGGTATTGGGTATATATTTTTATTTTCATTTATTTATTTGGTAGAAGAGAGGGAAAGATTAAACAAATATTGCACACTTGTGAAAATGAAAGTAAATGAAATTCTGGATAATTAATGTCAGAATATGGCTTTTAAACTCTTGATTGGCTCCCTTGCTCTGACTGTTGGCTGGATCGATAGCAGTGACGGATTTAACCTGAGCATTGGCTGCAAGTACACTAAGTTGGAATGCGATCTATTGGAGGAATCCATGTTCATGTAATGTAAAGAGTCGACTCTTTAGATGCAATACTAAGTAATATCAAGAGGTTAGATAACATTGGTCTTTTGTGCTGGTGGCAGGAAGGTTGAGTGGTGTAGATCACATAGTCACTTTAGTCCTAGTTTGAGTAAGAAGTTTTTGCATGTATCAAGTCAATTATGAGGTATTGCATTGCCAACCTACCTCACCGTTATCTATAATCTCATTGGAAAGTGTCACATATGTTGCTGCTTTTAGCATGTAGACCTGATATATGCTTTTACTTGATTGCAGAAGGTGAAGACCTTTGAGGAGCTTCGAGATTTGACTCCACAAGAGCGTGCTGACCTGCTTTGCCAAGCAGCTGGTTTTTCTGATGCTGAAGTAGAGGATGTGGAACGGGTTTTAGAGATGATGCCCTCTCTGTCCATGGATGTCAAATGTGAAACAGAAGGCGAAGAGGGTATACAGGAGGGCGATCTTGTGACAGTTCAGGCGTGGGTCAAACTTCAAAGGCCTAATGGTTTGATTGGTGCTCTTCCCCATGCCCCTTACTACCCGAATCACAAGGATGAAAACTTTTGGTTTCTCCTTGTAGACCAGAACTCGAATAGTGTATGGTTCTCCCAAAAAATTAACTTTATGGATGAAGCTACTGCTCTAAGTTCCGCCCCAAAGGCAATAGAAGAAATGATGGAAGCTTCAGGGGCTAGTGCAAGAGACACCAGTGCAGCAGTGAAGGAAGCCGTTGAGAAAGTAAAGCGAGGGTCCCGCTTGGTGATGGGAAAGTTCCAAGCCCCAGCGGAGGGAAACTATAGTTTGACTTGTTACTGCTTGTGTGACTCTTGGATTGGATGTGACACAAAGACAAGCTTGAAGATTAAGGTTCTTAAAAGATCAAGGGCTGGAACCCGGGGCGGTGTTATCACAGAAGAGGGTCCTTTACTGGAGGATGGTGCAGATGAAGAAGAAGAGATCGAGGAAGAAGAATATGATGATTATGAAAGCGAATATAGTGAGGACGAAGAAAATGAAAAAGACACAAAGAAGGGTGCCATTACGAATGGCGATGCTCATCCGAAGAGTAAACAGTCGAGTTCTGAAGCCTCAGATTCAGAGGATGAATAGAAGAATGAAGGGAAACACTCCCAAAGGTTCGGATCTGGAAAAGATTGACTTGAAAGGATACCTTAATTTGTTAACTACTGCAATAAACTGCTCTCAACCAGACAATGTGAAAATGAACAATACATGGAGATGATCATATAAACTATACATTTTCTTTATGAGTTAGCTTTTATTTTTCCATGCTAGACTAGTGAATGGACTGCATTTTTATCTTTTAAAATTTTGGGGAACTTTAATTTTTATCTTTTTTTTTATGTTCATGTCAAACGTTATGAACTTAAATCTTAAAAATATCATGAATTATGTTCTAAAAATGTTAATAGCCATATTACTTCCATTTTTTTTTTTAATAATTCAAGTAATTTTTTTGAGATTGTAAAGTCAAAGTGAAAGATTTGATGCAAGCAAAGAAATTTAAAAAGAAACAAAGTCATGATAACTCAATAGCAAACTTTCCTAATTTCATGAAATAATCCAAAATCTTTTTAATAAAATTTATTGAATTAAATATTAAGCACAAACTTTTTAAAATGAGACGGTCTTGAAATTATGTTGGATATTCAATATTGACTATTAAAAAAATCATATATCCGAATCTCAAAAATTAAAATCCTAATCCGTATTTAATATTTAAAATTTCGAATTGGATATCCTAATATTTAAATCAGATATCGAATTGAATTATTAGTGCCTACTACTTAAATCAGATAAAAAAATCATAATTATTCTAATAATTAAGTGCTTTACGAAAAAAATAATTTTTCCCCTCTAGAAAATCTCTAGTGCGCAACAAAAAAAACAGGGCAAAAATGGTCAGAAATTCTCTCGACAAACTTAAATTTCGGGTGTTAAACTTCGCCACCCTTTTCATTTTATCGCCACCCCTTATATAATGAATTTTCAATATTGCCCCTGCATAATTTACGAACTCAAAAACTCTAATATCTCTCTAACAACACTCTCTACATTAAAATAAGCTAAAACTTGAAAGCGATTCACAATGGCGAACCAAAATGAGCATGAATACGATTCGGTAAGTAATTCAATCGATTCGAATTTTTTCAAAAAAAAAGAGAAAAAATTGATGAACACCAGACGGGCGCGACCGGGCCGCGGGCGGGTCGCGTGAAACGCGTGACTGGGCCGCGGTTCAGTCGCACGTTTCACGCTTCCCAACCGCGGTCTAGTTGCGCGTTTCACGCTAACCATTCGCTGCCCGGTCGCGCGCGACTCATCCTTTTTTTTATAAGTTTTATTCCTCTTATTTATTTAAATTATTTTTATTTTATTATTATTTAATATATGTTGTAGTAAATTATTTTATTTTATAATTTATATTATTATATTTAAATTATTTAAATTATTTTTTATTTTTTATTTAAATTATTGTAGTAATTTATAATTTATGTTGTAGTAATTTATTTAAATTATTTTATATTTTATCATTATTTAAATTATTTTATTTTATATATATTTTATTTATCTAATTATTATCTATGTAATATTTTGTATTGTTATTGTTAATTTATTTGAAATTTTAATTATTAAACTAAACTATTTTTTATTTAATATTTAATTTTTTTATTATTAATGTTTATTTATATAATATTTTATTAACCTAATCTATGTTTTATTTTATATTTTAAATACTATTTATTAATGATTGAAAAATTATTTTACATTTGTAGGACTTTGAAAACTTAGGGGACAATATAGATTACTCTGGTAGATTTGTTACGGATAGGGAATTTGATTCTGTAAATGAATTACATGCTTGGTCCGATGAGATAGCAATAGGAATTGGTTTTCAATTTACACGTGCTTCATATAAACAAAAAGAAGGACATTATAGAGTTAGTTTGTACTAAAGATATCACCGTTATGGTAATATTAGGGGTGATTTGCATAACTTAAATAATGCTACCTGACCTAGTTGTAAAAGTAGAACATGTAGGTGTAAGTTTATAATTATATGTAGTAGTCGTAAACCAGAGGAAAAACCTTGGACAGTGAAGTTGTGTCCTGGTGAAAAAGGAAGACATAACCACTCGTTCTTAGTGTACAGAGATGGTCATGTAAGGGCAAATAGGTTGACTATAGATATTCGGCAGCACATACGAAAGCTTAGTGCAATCAGTTTTTTTTGCTAAATTTTTCTGGTTTTTTTGCTAGTATGAATCAAATTTATAATGTAAGATAATCAATTAGGAGAGAAGAGATGGAGGGTAGGACTCCGCTTCAACACTGTCTTTATATGGCCATAGAGCATAATTACGTGGTTTGGACAGACTTGGATAGTGAAGGGGAATTGAGTAGATTATTAGTTGTAAATCTTACATCCATCCAGATGATACGTACGTGGCCTTATGTTGTGTTGATAGATACAACTTACAAAACAAACAAACAAAAGTGTCCGCTTTGTGAAATAATTGAAATGACGCCAACCAATCACAACTTCTTGGTTGCTTTTTGTTTGATGCGAGATGAAGCGGTTGTGTCATATTCGTGGGTGTTGGAGAGATTGAGAGATATTTTTGGCAAAGTTAAGACTCCCAATGTAATCGTAACTGATCGAGATAAGGGTTTATCTGCAAATATTCGTGATGTATTCCCAATTAAAAAGGTTGTATTGATTAATTATTGTCGTTCTATTTATTGAATATATCTTAATTATATTCAATCTTCTGTTTAATGTAGATGTGCGACATTTATTATGCGTATGGAATATTGCCAATGACGTAGAGAACATGGTGGAAAAATTGTGTGGCGGGAAAAGAAATCAACAAGGGCGGATATTCAGGCAAACTAGATGGAACCCCTTGGTTAACAGTTCTATGCTCGCCGAATTTGAAAACAGATGGGAATTGATTGTGGCTACTTGGTCGACTAGGAATAGAAGGGTCGTTCGATATTTGGCTGGAACATGGATTCCACACAAAGAGAAAGTTGTGCGTGTATGGACGAATGACTGTTTACACATGGGTAACCAGACTACCAGCAGAGTTGAAAGCCAACACTCGTCTTTCAAGTACTATCTTTGTAGCGGTAATAGCTCATTTGATACTCTTTTTAAAAGGGCACAAGCACAAATAACAAATCAGCAATCGAGGATCCGACAAGCGCTACAGGAATCCATGAATTCTATTTCAAGGTCTTTGCGATATAATTTCTTGAGACCGTTATATCGACATGTATCCATTTTTGCATTGGAACAATTGCTGCTTGAGCATAACCGTATGTTAGAGTTGGGTGATTATGTATTTGACAAATGCGGTTGTGCCCTTCAAAGCACCCATGGATTGCCCCATGCTTGTTTCTTTTATTTGCAGATCAAGTCACAAGGTTCGTTGTATTTGGATGACATACATCCATTCTGGAAACATTAACGTACATAAAGGAAGAAACTGACACCAACGAAGGAGTACGACACGCAAATGCCGATGATAAAGAGTACTTTCAATCGTTGGTTGATAAAGTGTTAAAAGCCGATCCCACAGTTGTGCGACGCATGTCTCAGGTACTTGAAGATGAATTACATACTGATGGTACCGATATACTTGAGCCACATTCAAGTCCACCGAGAAAGGGAAGGCTAATGACAAGCAAAACCTTCAGGAGAAACAAAAGCGCTTTTGAATACAACAGATCGTCCTCTAGGGGTCGCGGATCAAGATCTTCATCATGCGGGAGATCTAGGGCTCGATCAACGTAATCATCAGTTGGAATTAACTGTAGTTTTAACTTATTTGGTACCTGACTTTCCTTTCTGTTATTCACATTAGTTTATTACAATTGAATGTTACTAACCTTTTTTTTTTTTTTTTTTTTTTTTATTACAGATGGTTCAGCAGGTCGTGATTTTTCACTCATTCCATGGCCCGATCACATCCCGCGTATTCTTCCTCCTTACTTGTTTGAAATTGGATTGATGTTATAGGTGATGGTAACTGTGAATTTAGAGCTATTGCCGTTACAGAGTTGGGAGGCGAGGAGGCATGGCGTCTTATACGACGTGCAATGTGCATGGAAATGCAAACGAACAGAGATCAATACCTACGTGTGTATCTATTAGCAGAGAGGCTAGATAATGCTATATTCAGAATTGGTTTACATAGCAAGGGACCTGCACCGTTTATCCACTGGTTGGAGGCGCCGATGGGATTGTACTCTGCAGCAACGTTTCTTAACATTGGCATTGCGTATTATGGTTCTGCTGACGGTAATCCAAACTATAGTTGTTTAGTTTTTCCGTTAAGGAGAACAATAGGTGTGCATGGTGTAAATAAAGTTTATACATATTTGTTGGGTGAATAGAATCCATTATGTTTAACTATTAATGAACGATGATTCATCTCTACTGTCGCCAATACATCGATCATGGAGAGAAGCAGTTGACAATTCATGTAGACATTTAGAAACACATTTTCAAAGCATGATTTCTCTTTGCAATAGACTATATGGGGTACAACCATCACAAGGTAATAACACCGCTGAAGATGCAGTCAATTTAGATTGTCCATAGTATAATTATTGTGTAAATAAATATTTAGGTTACCTTTATATCTAGATAGCATTCAATATGTATAAATAAATATGTTAATAAAAAATGTAAAAAGCATTGATATAAATTAATAGAAGCAACTCGAGTAGTTTAAAAATACAACACAACTCCAACAATTAGTTTTTAATTACAAACACAAATAGTCTATGAAAGGCCTTGCCCTTTAAAAACTTGCCATTCGGCAAATAAATCTCTAACTTCTTCCATATATAGATCAGCAGTCTGTCTTTCCCGAAGGCTCATATCCACAATAGCAGGCATCCTGAGCAGTGGCACGATTCGACTCGGAAATTCATTTGCAAACTGTAAAAAAAAATAATTTCAACAAAATAATAAACAACATTTAAGCAATGGAAATAGATAAAAGAAAAAAGATATATAGAAACACTAACGTATTCAACTCTGCTATCAGCTGGACCAAAACCAGCACTCGGTCCTTCGCCGGGGAAGAGAAATAGGTGGGAGGGCACTCTAAACCAGTCAACGTAATTAGGAACAAACTCTAATGGAATAGATGCCTGACAAAGTGCCTAATCACCAACGCGAGCACAATAGGGGAACCTACTCCATGTAGGGATGGGCAAGGGTCTAAGACCCTACCCAGACCTTATTGGACCTTACCCTTTTTTAAAGGTATGGGTCTATTTTTTTTTTGCACCCTAAGGGTCCGGGTCTTAGTCCAAAAAATATTATAAGGTTCCGGATCCGGGTAGCAACCCTTGGACCCTTTCTATTTTTATATTTTTATTTTTTTTGGGTTGGAGAGTATAATTTGTAACATTTGAGAAAATAAATTAGGCTTAAGTATAAAACAATATTTAATCCTTCCTCATTTTATTTTATGTTTTTTTTTTCCATAATTTCTTTTTTTTTTCTCTTTTGTCGACATCAATGTCTCGATGACTCCATTAACAAACTTCCCGAAACATGCCCCACCTAAAAAGCAGCATTCAGATGGTATGACGACTGTATGGTGCGCTATTCGAATCAAACAATATTGGAAATCAGTCAAGATTTACTTACAATGATGTTATCTAATACTCAAAAAGTGACTGATAATGTTAATGGGTTTAATCAAGTTCTGGGAGGATTATTACATAGTATTCAAAATGAAGCTGCATCTGGTAATTCTGAGCTTAAGTTTGCAACAGGAAGTTCTGATTATGGAGATTTTAAGAAGATTTATGGGTTGATGCAGTGTTCTCCTGATTTGTCTTATCGAGACTGTTTTAGTTGTCTTGGGGATTATATAAATGGGCTTCCTGGTTGTTGTAATAAACTTTTTAGGGTATAGTTCTAGACCCTAAGGGTCCGGGTCCAGACCCTTAGGGTCAGGGTCTAAATTTTTAGACCCTTAATATCAGGGTCAGGGTCTGGACCTTACCCTAAAATTAGGGTCCGGAGTTGGGTAGGGTCTAGACCCGACCCATACCCTTAAATGTCTATCCCTAACTCCATGCCTCAGTTTAAATTAGCGAAGAAGCAAAGGTCACAGAATAGGTATCCTGTGCCGGTTGCAGAGCGTGAGTAGGTCTCATGGGGGGGAGGGGGAATAACCTGTACAAAACCGAGCTGTCTGACTGTCCTCTCAGGCAAATACACCTCGACGATATCAAAACAGGTGATACCCTCGATAAAGGCGGTGCGTGGGTGCTCATTTAATAATGCCCTAGAAGAAGTAATGTATGGAGTCCATTCCACCTGCTTACAAGCAAAATTAGCGTAAACAAAATAACCTAAAATTAAAATAAAATGTATAACAATGTGTGATGTGATGTACAAAACCTGAGTGTCATTCATGGAGTCCAATATACTCTAACAGTCTCTCAGCCTGCTGAGCTCACGAACTGGCTTCCACGTGGACCACATCTCAGCCCTCGTCTTGTTAGGCACATCAGCTTGAAGAGGATGGGGGTGGAAGACCGGAAAGTACTCGTAGATCCATGTCTGTAACAATGTAAGACAACCAACACTAGTCTTGCACCCAGCCCTAGACGCCATACCCAGTTGCCGATACAAATACGGCAGAGTCATTACACCCCAAGTAATCTCATCCTGATCGGCATTCACAGTAAGTATGGGGTGAGGTTCCATCCCAGTTTTAGTCTTATCAGTGTTGAACCCACAATAGCCATGTAATAGGCTGTACACTGTATCTCTAAAGCCTGAGACCGGTGGCACATGTGCATAATTTCACCAACGTTGATGCTCCCGTTAGTGAAGTACCCCTTCCTTCGCAACTCAGACATGGGCTCTTCAAATAGACCGGCCAGCGCGAGCTTCCACTCACCATCAGCGGGTTCAGCAGGGAGTGAACCTTCAATACCAATACCTAAAATGCGTTGCATGTCGTGCAACATAGTTGTCATCCCCTCCAGGGCATGTGGAAGGTGTTGGTATCCGGCTGCCACCTCTCCACAAAGGCCGTAATTAAAGCACTATCAATGTGCTGGTGCATAATGTATGACAGACGATCAAGGGGAGTGGCAGGTAAAACTCCATACAGCTCATCATACATATCTTGCAATCTGATGATCGCCTCCAACGGCTTCTTCCTAGTAAGACACTCCAAAATCGGAGGCGTACACTCAGAGCCCTAAAAAATAACCTTAGTTATGTGCCCCTCGTAGCTGGGTATCAAGCGGGCTGGGGTGATGTTATCAGCTAGTCCGTTTCTGCGGACTGTTGGTGCTTCCTCCCCCGTGGAGCCGCATTGTCAACCTGGCTGTCTTCTGCATGATCAGAAGCGCCTGCTGTACTAGGGCCTGCCCGTGTAAACTTACCGGCATGTCCTTACACGACCGTCCAATGAACTGGTTGACCAACAGAGCCTTCGTAGTCACTATCCTCATCACTGGAGCGCCCGGAATCACTCAGCAGGCTCGTCTTGTTCTCAAAATGAGTACGCACCTGGTGCAGCGTACTCGAACGTTGGGCCTGACTATGTCTGGCTGCCTCTTCCTGCCTAGCTGAACCCATAACCCCCCTCTCATGAGGGTCCCCTCTTAATAAGGTCGGCTTAGAACTATTTTCGCTCAACATGCCTCTAAAAAAAAATACTTTCCTTTTCCTTGGTTACCAGTCATTTACTATAATTTTGATGATTTAAATTAACTAATTAATAATAAATTAAAATAATAAAATATTACATTAAGTTAGTTTACATAAATAAAAAATAATAACTAATTACCATATTAATTCATGATTGGAAACGATTACGTAATTAACATTGATAAATTCCCGACACTAAAAAGATTAATTTTAATTACATTAATAATATTAATTTAATATACATTTAATAATATAAATTATTAACAAATAATATAATTCATACATATAAACTAATAAACATTTAAAATAAATATTATTAAATTAATAAGTTAAATTAATAAAAATTTAATTAATATATTATATAATTTAATATCATTATTATTATTATTATTATTATTATTATTATTATTATTATCATTATTAATTTAAAAAAAAAGTAAAATAATAATAATAATAATAATAATAATAATAATAATAATAAATAAATAAATTAATTAATAACATATAAAAAGCCAAAAATCATAAAAAAAATATTAGGAAAGACGAGTCGGGCGCGACTCAACCACAACTGAGTCGCTCAAGATATGCGACTGGACCGCGGCTCAATCGCGTATTTCATGCGACTGAGTCGCGGTCCAGTCGCGTGTTTTGTGCGATTCAGCCGCAGTTGAGTTGCGCGCGACTCGTCTTTCTTATTTATTTTTTTAAAATAAATTCGATTAAAATTTACTTCGACTTATTTTCGTGTTTTGAATTTCTTAGCTTTAGCTCAACAAATTTTAAGTTTTGATTTAGTGTTTTTAGAGTGATAAAAATGTTATTGAGTGAGATTGAAGTGCTTTATACAAATTTTAAATTCAAGAACATTTTTATCAATTCATTAAGATTAGGATGAAGATAAAATAAAAAGCACGAACATGTTATAATTGGTTAAATTTCTTAGAGTATATACAGACAGAGTGATAATTGAACATCGACTCTAATGAAGCGACGGCGACCCTGTTCTTCTCCACTGTCTGCCATTAAACCCACATCTTCCTCTACGCCCCCAACTCCACCCATCTCTGATTTCACCAAAACCAAAACAAACATCAAGCCAGCAGCTGTTTCAGCAAGAAAATCTCTCTCCGAAGCCCTCAAAATCCAAAACTTAACAACCCAGAATCAGAAATGGACACCACTCAATCTGTGCAAATCAGAGCTATCTTTACCCCTCACATTACCGACCGGTCAGACCTTTAGATGGAAGCAAACAGGGACTCTTCAATACACTGGCGTTATTAAGTCTTATCTGGTGTCTTTAAAACACCTCGATAATGGTGATGTTGCGTACCATTTTCATGCTGCTTCAGCTTCCAACGAGGAAGATTCTAGGTTGGCATTGCTTGATTTTCTCAATATGGGTATTTGTTTAACTGATTTGTGGGAGGATTTTTCGGCTTCTGACCAGAGGTTTGCTGAGCTAGCTCTCCATTTGGCGGGTGCTCGTGTGCTTAGACAGGATCCGTTGGAATGCCTTATTCAGTTCTTGTGTACATCTAATAATAACATTAAGAGAATTACTGGGATGGTTGATTATATTTCGTCATTAGGTCAATTTGTGGGTATCGTTGAGGGGTTTCAATTTTACGAGTTTCCCTCATTGGAGCGGTTGGCCATGGTATCAGAAGAAGAGCTTAGGGAAGCTGGCTTTGGCTATAGGTTCGTTTTTCTATCACTGCGCATTTAGTAGTAGTATTGGTTCAGAAATTTAAACTCAGATCACTTGTCTTTGATGCAATTAATTGTTTATAGTTTCTATGCATTCCTAATTTTTGAAGATTACCCCCCTCTCTTTTTTTAAATGCTTGGTGTATGCTTAGCCAAAGCCCAATGTTTAGATATTGTATTTGTATTTGATTGACTTAGTAATAGCCATCGAATTTAGGGGGCATATGGGTTATCACAAATTCTTGCATCAGACGGTCTCACCGTGAGACATGGTTTAAATAGCCCAATAATAAAAACTTTTAGCTTATGAACTTCATTTTTAGGTCGTCTCACGGTGAGACGGTCTCATACAAGATGGGCTGGTTATAGGTATTAAACGGTGTCAAGACCAAATGAATCTTTTGTAGTTTATATTGTCAAATATAAACCAACCTTTCCTCGATCAGCTCCCTTGATTTATTGGTATATACTTGCCTTTACACCTCTTGCCACAAATCAAATTTTTGCTTTTTATGATGTCAGTTCACTGAGTTTTGTCATCTTCTTAGGATTAGTTTATATTACAAGCACTATTCTCATATTTTAAGCAACCTTATTGGCAAACGATACATTCTAAAAGATGCAAACACTTTAGAATGTAATGAATACATGTATGCTTAAGTTATAAGATATAAATCCCACTTAGTTAAGATAAATTTAAACTTTGGAGACTCATAGAAATATGTTGCTGCTTAAAATATAGAAACCTAAAATTGTAATGTTTTCAACTCAATGCAGATCATGCATAGAAAGATGAATAGTTTGCTGCATTCCATTTCTATGTCCACGCTTAGGGACTTTCCATATTCGACTGCAGCCTTTGACTCACCCTTGGCTGTGTTCTTTGATATCACCTCAACTTGGTGTACCCTTATTTTTTGAGTTTTCTTGAACTGTTACCTGACTTTATGAAAGCAGTCCTTTTAAAGCTTCTTTAATTTCTGGGTATCAAATTATATTTCTGAATGACTTGCAATTTCCAAGTTCTATAATAGCACCAAGCCCTCAATAACACACCTTGAGTATAGCCTTTTGGTGATGGTTCTCTTTTTCATAGTTTCAACAGAAACTCCTGGCTTATACTCCTTTTGGAGCATGATAGTCCACCAAGGATTCAAGACTTGAGATGGTTGTGGTCACCACTTTCAACTTGCAATTTATGTTCTTCTAGTGCTGCAGACATGGCGAATTCATATCTGTGTTTGCTCCTGGGTTTATCCCTAAGGAAAAATCCTCCTGCTTCTACATCCTGGAAAAGATATCTAGGAGACTCGACGCGTGGAAAAAGGCCTTCTTCACTTTGAGACTCAATCATCAAATCCTGCTTGAACATGATTCCCTTTACCTCTTCAAGGCGTCTTCCAATTCTTAAAATCAAATGAGAAAATGGTGTAAGACATCACATGGGCAAGAGTTGGGGATGCAAATAAGATCATTGGTTGGATGGGATAAGATGAAGCTTCCTAGAGACAATGGAGGGCTAGGAGTTGGGTATTTAGGGGGCATAAACAATGCCTCATTTGGAAAATGCCTTATTTGGTTGGATGGGATAAGATGAAGCTTCCTAGAGACATTGGAGGGCTAGGAGTTGGGGATTTGGGGGGCATAAACAATGCCTTATTTGGAAAATGCTTTATTTGGTTGGATGGATAAGATGAAGCTTTCTAGAGAAATTGGAGGGCTAGGAGTTGGGGATTTGGGGGGCATAAACAATGCCTTATTTGGAAAATGGTTGTGTAGACACTTGCTTTGGCATAAGATTATTAAAAGCAAATGTGGCTTGCTTTAGATGGGATATGCTTGCTCGTAACCTATAGAAGGCTATTTCTTAGGAACATTCTAAATTTTTACCTTGTACGAGTCTTAAAATACAAAAGGAGACAAGGTTAGATTCTGGGAGCATAGTTGGGTCGTTCCTCGACCTCTTAGAGTCCTCTTTCCTAAATTATATAACTTTACTGCTAGACATAATGCTTATTTTGCCTCATTTTATGCTTATATTCTATAAGTTATAATTCTTGGTTCTTTTCCTTTATAGATGACCCATTTGAAATAGATTGTGAATCTATATTTGAGGTTCTTTCAATTTTAGCGTGCTTTTGCCCCTCCTAATTCTAGACAAGAAGATTCGAAATCCGGTGACACATCCTTGAGTTACTCATGTGCCTCGTTTTTTTTTTTTTTTTAATTTCTCTTTACTTTTTTTTTTTTTTAACTTCAATGTTCTTTCTTCTTTTTGTTTTAGTTTTTATATTGTTGTTTGACTTTTAAATTAAATAAGTGAAATTTATAGACTTATAAATTGCTCTATTAGCCAAGTGTTTTTTTAGCTTTCATAGTGCTTGTAAAATTAATTCACCATAATTAATTTAACATTAAATATTCACAACTCTTTATTTTGAGGCACTATTAAATATTTATTTTGAAAATTTGTAATAGAACAAATAAGAATAAATTAATAGTAATTGTAAAGATTATCTTTTTCAACATTAATTGTGTTTGTGTCTGTGTCCAAATTTCAAACACTGTCGCCGTGTCCAATAATTTTAAGCATTGCTGAATTGGACATTTGGACACATGCTAGATGCCGACTGTGTTCAAGGTACATAGAATTCAACACTTTTGATCGGGAACTTGAAAAAAAAAACCCCTCAATCATCTCCCAATTCCTAATGATATTTTTTAATAACATGGAAGATGGACCATCTCTTTTTCTACTTCAAGTTTGCAAGAAACTTGTGGAATAGATTATTTAGCATAAGTGGAGAGCCTTGGATGTAGCCTTTTGAAATTCGAAGATTTCCTTTAAATAAGATTCTTGGAGCTAAGGTTCACCTAAAGCCTATATGGAATTGTTGCTTCCTTTCCATTCTTTGGACCGTTTGGATGGAAAAAAGTAGAATTTTTTAGGATAGAGCTCTTCCATTAGATGTAGTTTGAAAGAGAGCTAAGTTTTTAACCACGTTTTGGTCTACACTAATGG
Organism: Amaranthus tricolor; assembly: GCF_026212465.1. NCBI lineage: Eukaryota > Viridiplantae > Streptophyta > Magnoliopsida > Caryophyllales > Amaranthaceae > Amaranthus > Amaranthus tricolor. The sequence continues at coordinate 23,980,883 of NC_080050.1, read as the reverse complement.
CTTGGTTTTAGATTTTGCTATAGATGATGTCTACGAATGAATGGAGTATCAAAATGTAATTTACTTCTTTTTTTAGGGATGCCTTATCCCTAATCTTGTATCTTGGTATTTATTTAATCAATAACTTTATCATTAAAAAAAATTATGTTTTGTGTCCTTTAGATGATCATCTTATCAACAATTACCTATATAGCTCTGCATCTTTTGCGTTCCCTTTTTTAGGTAAGGGTGGTGGTGTTTGGTACATGGCTATCGAACTATGTTCTTGAATCTTGATTCTTTTGTAAGTTTGTTAGAATACTTTTTTCATGTTATTGTTTGTGGTTTGACTAACTATTTATGTTTGCTATTTTTTTATGATAAAAGAGCAAAATACATCGTCAACACAATAAAAGCCTTGCAAATGAAACCTAGAGGGGGTGCTCAGTGGCTTTCATCTTTGCGTGGAATGGATTTGGAAGATGTAATAAATTCTCTCTCTACTCTGCCCGGTGTGGGTCCAAAGGTGGCATCTTGTGTAGCTCTCTTCTCTCTGGATCAACATCATGCAGTTCCTGTTGACACTCATGTTTGGCAGGTAAATGCTCAAGCTATTTATTGTTAAGTGATTTTGGCTTCTCTTTCATTGACAATTTAGGAATCTTCAAACCTCTTTGATATGTTGTTTGCATCACTCATCAAAATTGACAAATTAGGACACTTGTGGTTGATTTCATTTGGGAGTTTGATGTAACTTTGGAATCTTGGACATTGAATTACTTTTCACATGATGATAAGCATTAGAATATATCAAATAAGTTTATCACCCACGCATGTTAGCCTCTTTAAACGCTTACTCTATTATTGAGGTGAAGGTGGTTACTTTTGTGATGCACATTCAATGTAGTGGCATAGGTATGATTCCTGGGTGGCAACTAGCATTCTATGATTAGGGAAAGATATGGGTACATGATGGGGACCGCGGAGATGCTTTGGGATGTATCTAAAAACGTCCGAAATTAGTGGTTTTTGCTAGATAGGTTATATGGAGACGATAAACAACTTAAACTGACATCCCCTCACTTTTGGAGGATGGAAGGTGATTTCTAATCTTATGATAAAATTAATGTATAATGATTATGATGGCAATTGAGTTGAGACGGGATCAAGTTAACAACGGTGTTGGGACTTTTTGATCCTAGCCATTTCATTAGAGCATTAAGGATAATCAAGAATATTGTTGAACCTAACCCAACTTTAACAGAACCTGACAACCCTAATTCATTCCGATCTGACTCAGTTCATTATATTATGCATTTATATCATGTCTATTAAAGTTATCTATATGGTTGCACATAGGTGAAACCAACCCAAAAGTCGAACCCAAAGTTTTTAATCAGAAATCTGAATTGCTAGACCTACAACTGATATTACCGTACCCTGATTACTTTAGCACCGAAGCTACAATTTTTCTCTTTAGGTCTACCCTATTTTCTTTAGGTCTACCCTTAGACCTTGGTTTGCACTGTGTGCTTGTAAATTTACGTACAACAAGATATAAGGTAGGTGTTTGGCTTGCGTTGCCCATCGCATTTGGATTGAAATTGGACCGAATCGAATTGAGCTAAAAATTAACTCGACACAACATGCCCTAATTGTAGTTTGAGGGCATGCTTTAGTTGTGCAATAGACAAAGGGCGATGTGGTGTAGAGGCTGTGACCATAGTGTAAAAATGCGGTAACAGTCACGATCGCAGTTACGGAACGGTGATTGGAGTGACACGGTTATCATAACGCCTAAATATTAGTCTATTTATAAGATATCCCTTGATACTGTCCAAAAAGCAATTTTGTTACACCTTTCCATCGCGAGAAATATTGGTCCGTATGAAAATCTTCACAACGCGGCCTTTACGATGCGTTGCGGTCTTGTTTTTACACTATGATTGTGACATGCATAGGCATGCGCCTTGTGGCAGGATGCACAAAAGGAACTAAAAAGCATATTTTTTTGGAAAAAAGCCGTTACGCCTCACTCTGTACCTTGTGTTATGTCACCCTTGCGTCTCACGACGTGGTACATGTATTTCTTTGAATTTTATAAATCTTTGTAGATAATATCACTTTGGAAGCATGAGCTACTCTCTGCCTCGGGTAATGATTAATTATTGACTGAGCAGATTGCTACGAGGGAGATGATACCTGAGCTTGCAGGTGTTCGTCTGACACCGAAGTTATGCAATCGTGTAGCCGAAGCTTTTGTAACTAGATATGGGAAGTATGCTGGCTGGGCTCAAACCCTTCTATTTGTCTCTGAATTGCCGTCTCAAAAGGCCATCGTATCATCGCAAGTTTGCACTGAGATTGACAAGAATAAGTCAGTTTCAAGTCTCTGAGTCAAGCTAAGAATTTGTGTTGAGTAATACTTTTTGCATCCTGTCTTGCATGAGACCGTGTCACGGTGAGACGACTTCAAAACAAGAAGCCCATAAGCTAAAAGTTTCTATTATTAGGCTATTTAATTCAAGTATGAGGTATGTCTTACAGTAAGACCGTCTTATACAAAAATTTGTGTACTTTTTGTAATTTTGGATTTTTCAACAATTTAAAATTTTTAAGCTTTAAAAAGAAGTTGACATGTGACGACCAAGGCCCAAGTTTGTACCTTCTCATTTGTTATTACTAGTTGTGGGGCCGTGTGCTATGCACGCGGTCCCCCAAGAGACACTATCGAATTTCATAATATTGTTTTATATACTTCTATTAATAAGTTTACAATAAAAATATTAGAATATCAATATGTTGCAAAGGCGTTATTACATTCATCCATCATATGTTTATTCTTTGAATTAGTGTCACAAACTCCAGAACAGATGTGTTGTGGTTTTCGACTGGTTATCAAAACCTTCTTTAACTTCATCTCCTCCAAAACAAGTTTGTATTTGCTAAAAAGTAATTGTAGCTGTATTTGTAACAAATGAAGTTAATTCAAAGAGAAAGATTGAGGTAACGCTTCAAATGTTTTTTTTTCACTTGAAATCCAAGCAAACACACCAATAATTCCTTCTTGCAAACTCTCTTATCCAACCAAAGGTGATACAAAGAGCAATTAAAAATAAAAACAGATGAAATTACATAGAGAACTCAATAAAAGGAAATTGTTAATAGCTTAAATTGATTAATAACAACGCCATAGATAAAGAAGTTGAATATGATTAAATCAAATCAAAGATTAGTAAAAATACATAATTTGTCACTTAAAATGTATTGTGGAGACAAATTAAAGACGATGGAAGCAAACTTAGTTAAGAGGAGGAAGGATAGACTTTCCTTTATTTAAATCTCTTAAAGCATCATCTTCATCCTGAACAATATTCTGTGTATCACGAGAAACACTTTTGGAAATGTAATGGTAACTGAAGATCACTACAACCAAACTTCCTGTTCATGTTTACTTAGCTTTGCCTGGAGATGATTGATTTCTGCTTCCTTTTTATTTGATGTCTGACTCAAATTCATGCATTTTTGCGTTGAGCACAAACGCAACCTTACGAAGCTTCTCTAACTCCACCTACGACAAAATGAAAAAAAACAAAGACTCTTTCAATGAAAATCCAAAAGTGCCAGAAGATTTTATCATATTAACAGTAAAACCATGTAAAGTAGAAGCGCACTTCGCATCTCAATGCAAAAAACCACATTCACAAATTATAGCTAGGAAAATTATAATTTAATCCTATATAATAAGGATTAAATAATAATAAAAAATTATAATTATTTTTCTGATTTTTAATATCTAAAATCAAATCCAAAAAATGAAATTGAAAAAATGGGAAAGAGAGATCATGCAACAAGACTGTGTTCCATTGACTAACATATTACAGCCATCAATATCCCTCATGCCAAAATCAACATTTATCACCGAACTTTCAACAAGAATTTAATTACAAAAAGATCCAATTTTGAAACAACCAAACAAAAATGAGCAATTATGTGGTGATTAAGCAAGGAAAGTTCAAATTTTTAACTCATTTTCATCATGCATAAATAGAAATTTCATCAAATTTTCACCCAATACCAAGATTAACAAATATGACTTGTGAGCGAAGTCTTTATGTCAAATTGTATATATATTTCTCATGAAATTCTTTGATTCCCGGTGTATATATACAGTGAAGTCTTTTACGTAGTGCAATTTCTTAATTATTTTAAGTGATTGCAATATTATTCATATCAACCTCTCCAAGTTAAATTCTCTACAAGTTATTAACTATGAAGAAAATTGATCACTTCTTTTCATTCTATTTCTAAGATTGCTCAATATAATCTCTAATATTTCACAAAGATTAATTATATAGTGCTTATAATTAATTGCAAATCGTTGTATCTCAAAAGTGTATTCCAAATTTTAAGCCTAAGCACCAAATAGGCGGAATAACACTTTCAAGAAAACTAGATAGTGCCTCGGTTTGGTATCAAATTTCCGTAGACAGTATTGTCTTAAAATATCCATGGTTTAAGTGGTTTAAGGTTATTATTTATAAATTCGTTGTAATTTCAATTCCTAAAAATTTGTATTAAGTTGCAAAGACTTGTAATTTCATAGTGATGATTGTAATTTCTTTAAGTTTTATTCATATAAAATATATAACAATCCAAAAGCGTTACTTTAGATTTAACATAGATAAGATGGCCATTTAAAATTGCGTGTCTATATAAACGCAATGATCATCATATAATAAGAATCACTTTACTACCATGACGCAACAATTGCACTTTGACATCTCAATATGCATAAGCGAACCTTGCATCCTTCACACTGTTGCAGCATTTTGACGTACAACCCATTATTTTCATTACTTTTTTTTTTATTTTTATTAATGGAAGTTTATGAAATATCATTGAAACTCGGTAGTATAATTGGGGATTGTCCCACAACTAGTGATTATAAAATAAATCAAAGTGAAGTAAAAATGCGTTCTTATGCATAAAATGATGCCTATCGATTAATAATGAGATGTATGAGTTAATATATACATTATGCTGAAATAAATATTGGACTAATCAGACTTTTTTTTTGTGCAAAATTAGGTATAGTGTAAAGTATAAACACAATTTGATCCTTATTCTTCAATACTCCTATGTGTTTTATTTTATATGGTTACATTTGTTTTTTTCTTAATTTTCATAGAATAATTTGAATTTTTTTATAACACAAACCGAGTCTAAGACCTGAAGAAGATGGATTGACCATGGCGTGTTCCAAGAGCCAAGTTGAGTTGGCTTGCCTTGGGGTTAGGTGCAGATGAGTCGGCATGAAGCACTGGAATCAAGAGATTTCTCACCCGCCAAAGCCGACTCGGCTTCCTTGGTAAAATGGCAAGTCGGTGGTTGATGATGACCAAATGACTGATTTTTCCAGTATCTTTCGCCACGTTGGTGTTCTGGAGGCCAGGTCCAAAGCCGACTCGGCTGTAAATGCATGCAACTGACTGTTGGTTTTCTTGTAGGTTTTTGGCCGGTTATACTTGTATTGTAAACATAACTTCTTATTTTTGAGGTTTTCTATATAAATCCCTCTTGTAATTAGGGTTAGGGTATGCAGAAATGCTAATAATTATCTTGTAATTTTTCTGTTTATAATGAAAGTCCGATCTTCGGTGCTCTGTGGACGTAGCTATCTCACCGATAGTGAGCCACATAAATTTCTGGGTGTGATTTTTTATTGTTCGCAGTAAATCATTATTATTATTTTTTTGTTGTTTTCAATTATTGCTTCCACTGTCGCACAACATACGTTTTATAAAAATTAGGAAAAAATACATATATTACTTCAAACTTTGAGCAAAAAAAAATTTAACCAATCCAACTTCAAGTATTGTATTCACTGGTACCAAAAAGAAGTATATTGTACTAGTGCAAAATAATTAAGTAAATTAAATTAAATATTGAAAAAAAGAGATATAATAAAGTTGATCAAGTTCAAATTTTACATTAGCAAAAAGAAGAGAGATGAAGTTTACAAATTAGAAGCAAGGAATTTCAAGTACATGATATTTGGGAAAATGAAATAAAATTAAGTAGGGAATAATGGGATCAAGTACATTGTAAATTAGCTAATTAATTATATATATTCTTTTAAAAGACCATTATAGGCCCCTTCATCATCCCAAATTCCACATTTTGACAAAACAAAACAAAAGTACATGAAGTTCTTTTTTAGTTACTTTTTAGGATATGATATAATTAATGTGTTATGTAGCAGCTTCTTGTCCAGAGGAAATCTTGGTCAATGTGATATTACTTTGATGCTCATTATGATCTGTGATAGGCATGGCCATGGGCAATTCTTTCCCACCTTTCTCCATTGATGGTTGGTGATGATCCTTGCTTTTTCCCCATACAACTGTGTATAGCCCTATCACTATCACCAATGCTCCGATTATGCTGCACCATTTTATATTATAACCCTCAAATTAGTATATATATTTGGATTAACAAATTCATCAATTATGTGCATGCATGATTGTAGTAGTAGATTATTAGTATATCATAGATATATATAAGCATAAGATATTAAAAAACTAATGCCATATATATTATGCATTATATTATATTCTTTAATTTACTCAATTTAACTATAGATAAATATTAGTCAAAGATATTTTTATAGTAGAGATATTAATCAAGATTAAATGTTATGTCATTTTTTCTTTAGCCAATAAATGAGTTTCATTTGACAAATTCTCTTTAGTTGTGATACTTGAATTTTATAAGCTTTTTAGTATAATGTATGATTATTATTCTTCTATTTACGTGGATTAAAGGGTAACAAACAAACTGAAACAAAGTGAATAAGTATGTATTTGGATTAACAAATTCAATTATGTGCATGATTTAGTAGATTGGGATATAGGGTAACAAGTAAACTGAAACTGATCAGGGATGAATACAGGTATATTTGGATTTAGAAAGTCAATTATGTGATAATAGTAGATTAGGATATACTAATATTTCTCGTTTTAGCAAAAGGGTAACAAACAAACTGAAAAAGATCTTAGTAAATAATGTAGTTATATGTGGATTTAGAAAGTCAATTATGTGATGATTGTAGATTAGGATATATTATTTCTTGTTTTAGCAAAAGGGTAACAAACAAACTGAAACAGAGTGAATAATGCAGGTATATTTGGATAACAAATTCAATTATGTGATAATAATGGATTAACCTATATTGTTTCTCGTCTTAATGAAAGGGTAACAAACAAATTGAAACGGAGTGAATCATACAGATATATTATTACCTTCCCAAGTGAAGAATCTCATGCAAGATGATGGATCCTAAAGCAGCAGTAATGATCATGCAAAGAGGGCTGAAAACTGTCACAAAAACAGGTCCTCTTTCCCTGTTTACTACTCCTTGTACATAATACGCAATTCCCGAGCAAATCACTCCCTGATAATTTAAACATGCATGAATGGATTATTAACGATCCATATAATTAGTCTATTTTATTCATCATTTAATAGAGATGGTTTCACCATTAAACCGTCTCATTTAAAAATTTATATTTTCCTGTAAATGTGTCTGTACAAGTGGACTCGTGAGGGTGATTATTATATGATCCATTATCAGGGTCTAACATTTACATCATTTATCCTTTTAAAATTCTGAGCATTACCGTGTAAACAGAGGCAAGAAGTCTGGAGTCCCAGCCAAGTGCCCAGGCTTTCATGTCTCGTACCAAAGCAAGTGAAACAACTGCACCTTCTAATGATCCCATGAAGCATATCCATGCTGTTAGTGATAGTTCTGATGGGTACTCCTTCAATGTAAATGACTGCAACAATTTTACATATCAATAATTGACCACGTAAACCATCGGCTTAAACTTTTAATTGAATTAGTTTGTGACAATGCAAATTAAATTAAAGCTATTCTTGTAAGTAACCGTTTCTCGGTAAAAGTACAGACAACCTCAAACAATACTACAACATGATATATTTTTAGTGGGATATGTTTAATGACACTTAATTTAAATGTCACTACTTTAAATTTCTAAAGGTATATATATAGTAAATTTAGTGATATTTTATTATACCCTTTAGCAGTATAATTAAAAATCATATTAAAATTTTCGTAACATAGGATCTAGTCACATCTCTCAATAATGCCACCATAGACTATAATAGCAATTACATATGACATTAAAGGCCAAATAAAATGCACTAAAACACTTTATAGTGGAACTTAGAATAAAAACCAACCATCATTATATTAAAAATATAAATCAATAACATTTATTTAAGAGCCACTAAATTCTATATATGTGGCGAAAAAATAATTTCGTTGTATTGCAAGGAGACTATATTCTCATAATATTCTCATAGTATGTATGATATGGACTATTTAGCCCATGTATAAGATGTGTATCGATGAGACTGTCTCATAATATATTTTAATGATTAAATATTTTTAATAAGTAAAGTAATTAATTACTTGGAGGATGAAGAAACCAGCCCAGCCCAAGCAACTGCCGAGAACGCAAAGGGTGCCAATAATCCAATGCTGAGTAGAAGTAGCAGCAGCAGTAGTAGTGCTTGAGCTATGTGGATCAATTCCATGTCCTCCGAAAACATTGACGATTGGGCCTCTGTAAAGTGTCATAATCATTGCTCCTCCCACCGTCACTATTGTTCCTATTATCTTTGCTTGGCTTGGAAGCTTCCTTATGTCCACTTTCTCTAGTCTATTCATCATCCAAACAACAATATCTTAATAAACTACTTCTAACATGAACTTTAATTAAACTCATATGTTATTATATGTAAACAAAACTAAATATACTGTTAATTAGAAGCATTTGCAATATATGGAACCTAGTGTGTATATATATATATATATATATATAATTATTAGAAAAAAATACTCTTTTATTTAAGAAATGTATGTAAATACCATATGTTTTATTAAAATAATTGTTTTAGATAACAAAATAATTTACTTACTAAAATATTTAATCCATATATAATATACTACCTAGCTCGTTTCTAATTATTTGCACATTTGGATATATGATGATACAAGAGATTAAGAAAAATCACTTTAATTTAATGCATTTTATCTATTTTACCCTTTTGGATGGTACGTAAAATGGTAATGATGTGATGAGTAAAAATAAAATAGAGAATAGTAAATTATTGAGTTGCAAAAAATAATAAAAATACAACTACCGTAAAATAATTAAAAAAGATAATAAATGTTAAGTATTACTCTCTCTATTTTATATGTTCTTCTTATTTGGAATATTCCACTTAAGGAGAGAGAAATTTGATTAATATTTTTGACACTTTTTTAGAAGATAAAATATATTCATGTGAGATCTTGATAGATTCGTCTTAATGTATATTTTTTTATTATGTATTTTTTATAATTTTTTATTATATGTATTTAGAAATATTGAGATTTAAAATTTATTTTAAAACTCGTGAAAAAATAAAGCTGGAAAATAAAAAAGAACGGAGGTACAAAAGTATATGAAACAAAGTTTTAGTTGTGTTGTTCATGGACGAGTTGTCCATTAGCTTGTTTCACTAGTCCATTCTTTGACCACTATGTTAAACGGACGGGTATGAACAATAATTTAAATCAAATTAAATCTGAATGGATAAAGCCGTTTATTAAGATATTAACATCAAAAATGGGGAATTGAAATGACCACTGCTCGCCCCATTAAATTTAAATATGTTTTTAAAATTAATTTTTCTAACTATGTATTTTTAAAGAAATTTACATAGAATCCTACTTATTTTGTATTATTTGTTATTTTACTTCATACTACTTATTTTCCATTAATTGTATTTTTAAGATTATTTTAAATCACATTAATATATTTTAATTTATATTTTAATTTCATCCTCATAATTTATTCTCTCTTTACTAATTATTAATTAATATTTATATTTTTCTTAAAATATTAATTTCTTTTTTTCTACTAATTCAAGTAACGGAGTAGTATATTCTCGCTTTTTACCTAGAGTATTTGTTATAACTTTTGTTGGTTCATATTTAAATTAATAAAATACACATCATTAAAACAGTTTTTTTCTTTGTTTATGCAATTCATAAAAATACAAATAATTTAATTTTTTTTAGTAATGATTGATAAAAAGTACATTTATTTGTTGAAAAGTGAAAACAATTTTGTTGTTAGCTATTGATGGGAGTTGGTTGTTTTTGGTTCCACAAAAAAATTGTGTCCTCCAATAAGATTGTTGTGTCATTTGGCAAGAGTCGTTTTTGTTGATGCCACAACACACGCACTAAATAAAAACTACTTTTATCCTCTTTTATATTTCAAAAAAGATAATTAGCTAATAATACCTCCTACGTGCGAGTTCTAGAAAAAGTTAGAATTTTCTTTTTAAATTTTTTTTATATGTGAAATACTCTTATTATTTCCTGTTATTTAGAATTTGCTCCAATTAATCAAAAAACAATCATATAAATAATTATTAGAATGCGTGTAAATTTTTAAGAACAATGTAGTATTTGCACTAAGAGTGGAGTTAACTTTATATCATTAAGTAACTCTCATCTAGGATAAGATTTGAACGGTCAGATTTACATAATTCTATCCTTGTTAATATAATAAACTAACCAAAAAATTATTTTCAATAAACCCATATTTACTATGAATATGTTAGTGTGTGATTAGTTGAATATTTGTATATTAAACATATGTGTAGATCTCCTCTATTTTCCACCATACCAAAATTTTAATGGTTGGCCTACATGTTTTTAACCATATATAGAAATTTTAAGAAAAGAGTAGTATTAATATAAGAGGAATAAGAAACATATTTCATTATAAAAAAGTTTAACAATAATCACATATAATTAATTATTTGTTAGGAAACGGAACGTTATAATTGTAAGGGTCACTATATCATAAAAAAATTATTTTGTGAAATATACTTATTCGTGGGGTTGAATATATATATATATATATATATATATATATATATATATATATATATATATATATATATATATATATATATTCTCAATTACAATTTCATAAAATATCTAAACATTCTGAATTTATAATAGCAATTACATATATCATAAAATATATAAAATATCTCAATTATAATATATATATTTCATGTGATGGCCTTGTTAAGTTGTTTTATATACTTTTAAACTCCATCTAATGTAATATGTCTATTAGTATAAGTGAAAAAAATTCTTATAAAATTAATGTTAAACTCAGGGCCATTTTTTAGGATAGTTTTATGATGCATTCACCTAAGGCCCAGCTTATGAAGGTGTGTAAATTGAGCTAATCTTTATTATTAAATATCAGTTTTTTAATTATATTTTTGTATTTTTCATTATATGATCTTAAATTTGTATATTTATTTGACATTAAATGTGATTGAAAAAAGAAAAATTATATGATGTACAGTTGAAGAAGAAAAAAAATCGAAAATTAACTTATGCGACAGCGACACCTTTTTAGTTTTTGCCTAAGGTTCAAAAATTATCAGGGTCAACACCGGTTAAACTTTTGAACTAGCTAGTAACTTCATGATAATGATATTTTTTAATTGGTGCAACCCCTTTTCATCATAGTATGTCACCAAAGAAAATGAATTTATATGATAAACATAATAAATAGACAATAATAATAATAATAATAATAATAATAATAATAATAATAATATATTAGAAATAGTAAACTAGAAAACAAAGTAAAAAATAAAATAATATATAATATTATAACATTGCCATTTGGTGATAATTATAAATTCCAGAATTTTATAATGAAATGTAATTATTGTCTACAGTCTATATAATTTAAAGTTTAAAATATATTTTAATTTAATTTATATTCTTATTAATGAACGTCTCGAAGAGGCAGAACATACGTTAACGGAGTCTATATATACCTGAAAATTGTTGCCATAATGAAGGTAATAGCTGGAAGAATATTGACACTTGCAGAAGTAAGTGTTGCTGACGTTAACTTCAATCCGACGTAGTATAAATTTTGATCCAGTACAGGCCTGAACATTATTTTAATTAATATTATAAATCAAATCAAATTACAGAAATAACATTTTATTTCTCCAATGCTATAAAATAATTCTCAACAAAAGAAAAACTACAGTAGTTTTATAAAATTATTTTATAAATTTATTATACTCCAAATATAAATATTTAACTTAAATCGAAATCAGAGATAAAAAATTGACACAACAAACTATGAGAATTAATTAAATAGCAGGTAAAGAAGAGTGTTTTTTTTTTTTTATTTTTTTATTTTTTAAGAGGCTTACTCAAGAAAAGCAAGCACCATTATCTTGAGAAAGATTGATAGAGTCATCTTGGGCCTTGTTTTTCTGTAACAAAATATACAAACAAAATAATGATTAATAAATTTTTTGAACATTTAAAAAGAATAAGTATTTAATTAAAGTAAAATAAATTTGAATAAAAGTAATCAATATAAACTAATATTTAAGTACCTGTCAAATATAAGGGCGAAAGGGGCGATAGCAAGGGTGGCAAAGACATGACGATAAACAGAAAGGATGTAATGGTTCATCCCACGTTTCAAGCAAAGTGCGGTTACTATGTACATCCCAGAGTAACCAAATTGCAGGGAAATAATAGCCAAGTAAGCCTTAATTTTTGAAATACCCCCAGAAATAGATTGAATTCCCATTTTTTTTAGTTTTTAGTAGATAACAAAATACAAATACAATTACAAATAGCTAATAACTAATAATTTGATGAATAAATTATATCTAATTAATATCTAATAATTCAAAACATGATTTTCTCTTAAACTAGCTAGTAGTTAGACTATTAGTAGTAGTAAAAGAAGTGAAAACATGAAGTTAAGGGGGATGTTGATGAGTAGCAAAATGAAGAGTAGTCCCTTCTTATACTTGAATAAAAGTAGAAGTGGTGGGAGGTGAATCCCCCATACACGTATGCATGTCCCTTGATGCATTATGTTGCATGTACCTATTTCATGATTTTACAATATTAGATTCCTTTAGCTACCTAGCTTATCCCTTTTCTTTTCTTTTATTAACCAACTCTATTCATTTTCCACCTACTTTACCTTTATATTATCTTTTTTCATTAAAAAAAAAAATATATAATTATACTTAATTTCACATTTTATGTGAATATATTGTACTCCCTTCACATTTCTATTTTAGAATAAAAGAATTTAACAAACGATAATTTTAGGAAAAAGTTTTTTTAGCCATCCAATGTTTGAACAAGAATTTTATTCTACATCTTGATTGCTTATAATATGATCATTAATCGAAAAAGTAATTCAAGTCGAACTATATATCCAAGCCAACATGATATTTAATCGATTTGAATGGTTTTCCAAATGGATATGAAGGACAACCGAATTGGAAAACAATTAATCTTGACATAACTAAAATTGACATTAATATGTTATTGTAATCCGAGCGAGAGTTAAACTAACAGGGTATTATTATACTTCGCAGCCCTTTTTATTTTGTCGCTACCCCTTATATATTGAACTTACAAGATTGCTAAAACTAAAATCTCTCTCAAACACTCATTAAACTGAAATAAGCTAAAACTAAAAAACAAAATACTGTGGCAAATGAAATAATCCCCAAAATGATTTGGTAAGCATCGATAATGATCGTTAATTTAAAAAACAACGTGTCTTGAAATTTGATACATAATCACTGTTTTTGCTATAACTTTTAATAATAAAATCATATAATAGCAGTTTTTACGGCATTAGAACCTAGACTTCAAGATCTTTCCAATGATATATTATATGCTTAATTCCGATAACCGAGCGAGAAATGAGGATCGTTTAAAATTTGTTTGAGCTGAAATTTGATATATGTTCAATATTTTGGGCATATTGTTTTATAAAAAAAATCTTAGTAATGTAAAATTTGCATCATTAGAAACTAGACTTCGAGAGCTTTCCAACAACATATTATATGCCCAATTCTGACAACCGAGCAAGAAATGATAACCATTTAAAGTTTGCAGGAATTTTTAACATCTAATCGCGTGCAACTGGACCGCGGTATGGTCGCATAAAACATGTGACCGAACTGCAGTATATTCGCGTAAAACACGCGATTCGGACCGTGGTGTGGTTGCGCAAAACGTGCGACTCCACTGCAATCCAGTCGCGTGTTTTACGCGACCATACCGTAGTCCGGTCACGCGAGAATGGATGTTAGACATCATTGCAAACTTTAAACGGTTGTCATTTCCCGCTCGATTGTCAGAATTGGGCATATAATATGTTGTTGGAAAGCTCTTGAAGTCTATATTCTAATGCCGTATACCTTGCACTAATACAATTTTTGTATAAGAAGTTATGCCTGAAAGATTGAACATATATCAAATTTCAGCACAAGCAAATTTTAAACAATTATTGTTTCTCGCTCAGTTATCGAAATTGGGTATATAATATATCATTGGAAAGATCTTGAAGTCTAGGTTCTAATGCCGCAAACGTTGCAGTAATTTGATTATCAAAATGTTTGGCCAAAAGAGTGATCATGTATCAAATTTCAAAACAACACGTGTGATTGGATTTATTTTCCAATTTTAAAAAATAGTTTTTATAAAAATTAATATTTTTATTTTATTTTAATTATATTAAAAAATTTAGTTTAATAATAATAGTGGTTGATTTAATAATTAAAAATAGATTTAAGGACATTTTAGTAATTTTAATAAAAAATGAGTGACGATAAAATGAAAAGGACGGCGAACTTTAGGAATTGGGACCCCTAGCTAAATTGTAACCTAATCAGTTATTCATCAACCTCAAGTAAAACTGCTTGTCTTATTATTTTGCTTTTGAGAAAATATTTCATCAGCTGACAAAACTCATCATATAATGATCTCTCACACAGAATGCTTGGTCTAATGACGGATATCTAAGTATGATTTTCACAATCAAATAGTATTGGTAAGTTGACTGTAATTTGCATGTCCAAAAGTTATTTCGGTTAAGGGTTCTAATCTTTTTCCACATGTAAAAAATATTAACATCAAGACATCAATAACTAGAGTTGTTCAAATGTGACTCGATCTGAAATTTGAACCGAAATCGAAAATATGTTTCTTTTTTAGGTTTATCGAACCGACATTATTCGAACCGAAGTTGGGCTCAAACCGATTTAAAACTGAAAATAATCGTAAAATCAAACCCGAATTGCGACCGATTTTTATAACCGACTTATAACCGTAAATTGAGATTACCCAAACCTAATAGTGACCGACCCGAGTCATACCCGACCCGAATCATGCTCAAAACCGAACTTGATCCGGCTAAAACCAACTTAACCCGAACGAATTTTTAATCGAAATGCTGTAAACCTGAACAAATTTTTAACATAAAGGTATGATGGACTAATATTAAATCATTTTATTAGTTAATCTAATAAAGTAATAGAAATTTTAATAAATTAAATTTATACATACATGGTTTCATATATTTAGAGTTAATAATCAATGTTTATTTAACTATTTTTAATCAAACTAGATGAAAAAGGGTAAAACTTTAATTTTAATTTACAATCAAACAAGTAAAAGTAACAAGGTAATAATCACTAACTGATTTTTATTTTAACTATTTGTCTTAACTAAGGGGAATCTTTTCATCAATTAAAAAATTGTCTAACTTAATCTGATATTGACTCGATCTATAGTAATTAGTAATTCGTAGCTGAATTAAACTGGAAAATAATACAGAACCCGATCTGTACCCGGTAAAATCAAACCAATTATTAACCGATCACAGTCCGAGACCGATTGACTACTCAACACGAACTTCAACCGACACCGAACCGATGCTAACCCGATAGCTCAAATAACTGATCTTCAACCGAACCGTAACTAACCGACTTGACCCGAGTGTGACCCGCCGTAACATGTATCCGAAAAATAACCGATCCGAAATACAACTGAACCGAATGACACCTATCCGAAATCGACCCGATCACCCGAATGAACACCTCTATTAATAACTAATGATAATAATATTAACAATAACAAATAAATTTTTTTTTAACATGATAGCAATAACAACAATAAAATTAATTAAAAATTAACATATACATTAATATATCATAAAGTTTAACAATATTCATATATAATAAACATAATTTCAAATAACTTAATAACAAAACAAAAACTATCTATTGATTAAATAAGATAACCAGTTAAATCTACATACCTTAAGTTTTTGTGTTTTGTTAGGAGTAAAAATATTCTTTTTTTGAAGAGAACAAGATGATTTGAAAATTTTTGTAGAATGATAATTAAATGTAATATATATATATATATATATATATATATATATATATATATATATATATATATATATATATATATATATATATATATAATTAAATATTTGTATATGAAAATCAACAAGAAAGAAAATTCAATACATTTTGATTTTGAATTCATGATTCCAAAATTCTCCAATAAAATTAGCGGCTAACAACAATTGTGGTCACAAAAATAGTTGGCCAAATAGCAACTAGCCTAGAAGGTTAGTCATTGAATAGTCGGTATCATAAACTACATAAGTTATGAATGGTGGGTAGTCGCTAATATCGACAAAGGTTTCTAGTCGCTAATCTAGTTGGTATATAACGGCTAGAAACAGTTAATCGGAGTTTTCTAGTTCGTTATTTACAGTGGTAGCTCTAGTATATCTCTCTCGAAGTCTATCAACCTATCTTCTGATCGATGAAGTTAGACTTCTTCATCTCTTAGTTCTTTTTAGAAACTTTATTATTTGTCGTATATATACCTTTTCTTGTTGTATGCTTCTTTATAATTCTAACACCACTTCTTGTTTTATACTTCTTTAAGATCTTCACGTCAAACATATTTCATACATAATGCTTTTAAAAACCTTTATATTTACGGTCAATAACTTATTTGCACATCTTAACCCACATGTTAATTAAATAATTATCATTTATTTTTTATCATCAACATCAAAAACAACTCTAACAATTTCTTATTTTGATTCACAAAATAACTCATACATTGATGCTTCCCCTTGATTTTGAAAAGTAAGAACTATTAAACAAATTATCAAACAAGTTATGCATGTTTATCATTCATGGAACATACCATAAGCATCATAAATCTCATTTCTCTAGGCCCCTCTTGTGGGTTCCACCATGATCCGATATGCATGCTAACTTTTTGTCCCAAGTTAATAAAATATATACCAATAATTAACAACCCTAGCTATTTTAACATTTCAAAAAAATAAATAAACAAAAACTCCATATAATTAACACTATGTTTTTTTTTTTGCTATACTTGGACAAAAAGAAAAAACACAAATGGTATACGCATTACAATTACTTAGTCCATTTAACCCTTTATTCATTATTTCCCTTTTGTTAGCTAGCATTCGTTATATAAATAAAGGCAAAATCTTATTCCATTTATGATAGCAAATTGGTTTTCTCCTCACTATTTTCTCCCACACCAACATTTGTAACGTATGAAGATATATTAACATTGTATTCCGATCCCTCGATGAAACTTAGAAATTAAGAAGAGTCTTAATGTCACAGGTTTGAATTTCACTCAACCTTCATTTAAAATGAAATATAAGAAAAATATATGTTGCATTCACACTACTAATCCAAAAATACACGTATGAAGAGACATGTTATAGGAAAGGCAAATCTAGAAAAAACATTAAGTGATGTCACAAAAATAAATCAAATGGGATGCTAATTCTTGCTATGGCAAGGTTTGAACCAGGACACTTTTTATCTAACTCAACTAAAAATAAATATTTGTATATGAAAATCAACAAGAAAGAAAAAACTCAACTTGATCTACCTAGACTATCCACTGAATCTGACAATGTATTAGAATATATAACATATTCTAAAGCCTTAACCATTAATTAAAATAAGCTTTTAATTGAGTTGATTTTTTAACCGGATAATAGAAAGTACATAGTCCTCGGTGGGATGAGTATGTAGTAATTTGGAGACATAAATAATAAATGGAAATTGTGGGGAGGGTCGGCAAGGACAAGGGTGAAGATGGAATAGTTAGTGTTGTTGGCCTTATTTTAAGGGTATTGTTGTTAAAAGAAATAAGGCAAAGTGAGTAGTGAGGGCTGAAAATAATTGACCAACAAATGGAAATTGTGGTTGGTGTTGGAAGGTGATGCGTTCCAAAGGGGCTCAAGAGTGCTTTGCTTTAATTTGCTTGGCTTATTCGACAATGTTAATGGTATTCGTGGACACCATTATCAATTGTATCGGGCCCGTATACTCCCTTTATCATTACTTCCTTTATCACTAATCACTAATCTCTAATATAACTTAATGGACAAACTATAATAATAATAATAATAATAATAATAATAATAATAATAATAATAATATATTACACTAATATCTTGGATCTTTAATTTGTTTCAACTTTACTTCAACATTGCGCTAACGGTTTCAAATTTCCATCCCAACAACAAAATGATCATGGTGTGATTATCATACCACCTAAATATCTGTTAAAAAGTTCAAAACACGAATTTTAAATACTTCTTTCGTGTTTTTAGTTGCACAAACTAAGTTTTGTACTTTAAATTAATCAATGGTATATTACACATTGCGGCTATTATATCAGGAAAAAAAACAAATTGTCATGTGAGTTCTTGTTTTATTTGTCTTGTTGCATATTTTCATAATATTAAAATTTTATAATGTTTAATTATGTATAACTCTAGATATAAACAATCCAACAAACATATTAGATTGCGTAGAAAGATGTTTGTCTTTTTTTGATAATTTTTCAACGTTAGCAATTTATCAAGTCGATGGTCTGACTAACCATAGCCTCCTCATCTAATCAAGATAGCCAAATGTTGGTTATAGCTTCCATAAATGAGTGGGATATACTTAATATGATAATAATAATGGAAATACGGGTAATTCAATATGATGCAATCTCTACAATATCATTTGCTTTTAGTGGGATATATTTAGCTACATTTAATTTAAATGTCACTACTTTAAAGTTTTAATTGTATAAATAGAGGATTTAATGACATTTATTAGAACCTTTAGCAGCATAACAAAAAATCACACTAAAGCTTTTTACGACATATGATCTAATGACATTTCTCATAAATGTCACTATAGACTATAGTAACAATTACATATGCCACTAAAGACCAAATAAAGTGTCACTAAATCACTTTATAGTGAAACTTAAAATAGAAACCAATAAATATTACACTAAAAATATAAATCAGTGATATTTTTTTAATGCCACTAAATTCATTGTCGCAAAAAGTTAAATTTGTTGTAGTGAATTTTGTTAGAGTATATAACATATTTTGAGGGCTCAATCATCAGGTTAAGCTTAGCTTTTGGTTGAGTTGGTTTATTGACATAGTATCAGAGCCAGCATGACAATATGTTTCTGTCAAGGAACCAATTCAACCAAAAGTTTAAGATGATGATGAAGCCCCAGGATATGTTATATACTCTAATAGTTACATGTTCGAATCTCAATCACCCCTTCTAGTCCAAACTACAAAGGATCCTCCTGTAAAGGGGGCGTGTCAGAGTACATAACATATTTTGAAAAGTAAATCTAGCCTTAATTACTAACTTAACTTTTAATTGAGTTGAGTTGATTTGATAGATGCGATCATGATTTTCCATTAGGGTGCATGCAACAATAATCTCTTAGCAAGTATACTAGTGGCGCCTAGTAGCTTAGATAACCACGATGAGATCATCAAATTAACCACTTGGATCCACTAAATAAAAAATTCTAAGAGTGGCGCAGATAATTATATGTTACTTGTACAGTGTACAGTGTACAGTGTAGAGATATGCGGAGAATCGACAAGCTGCTAGATGTATATATATCCACTTAGAATATAATATAATGTGCACAATTTGGTTTGAAACGAATAATTAAATGCGTAATCATGGTGAATATTTAATTTGTTTCTTAAAAGTTATCAAAAAATATTTGTAGTTGTAGAAATGGATTTACTATTATGACTATGAGAGGAAGCTAATAAGAGGAGCAACACAAACTGTAAAGGGAGAATACAGATAGTGCATTCGTGCTTGGATTCCAATTTGAATCAATTTGCTGGAATCCCACCCACCATATACAAATTGGGCCTTACTGTTTGCCGATGCCATTAAACATTCATTTTCTAATTATAATTTTTTTTTAATTAAATATAATAAAATTAACACAAATTCTTGTATGAGACTGTCTCATCGTGAGACATGCCTCATACTTGGGTTAAACAACCCAATAATAGAAACTTTTAGATTTTAACCTTCTTGTTTTGAGGTCGCTAAATTAACCATTAGTTTTAGTTGAAAAAGAGGAGAAGATTTGCCAGTTTATAAACTTAAGAAGTACTCCTAACTTCTACTATTACCAATTAGTTTTAGTAGAGAATTTTTTTGGATTCATACGTAGGTTCAATCTTCTCCTCCTTGTTTGGGTTGTCTAGTCCATCAGCTAAATTCTAATAGAAAGCGTGTATATTCTCCACATGTAGCACGAGGACATTTCCTTTCGCCCTTAGAAAAACAAGGATTTGATTCTCACCATCTATAAAAACGAAAGAATTTATTCTCTTTTACTTTTATAAGAGTCTACCCCAAATCTAAAAATATATTAATTACTTTAGTTTATATTGATTTTGATGTATTTTATTAGTTGATTTTGTTTCTACAAAAAATTATAAAATAAATAAAAATTTAAAATCATTTTGTATTTTTTTCGACTTTTTGCAAGGAATGTGGCTAGGCAACTAGGCATCCCAAGATATTGACATATATATATTTTGTATGGATATTATAAAATCCGAGTAGTCAATATAGATAAGATTGAGAATATTTAATTTAATAAAGCCATGTAGATCAAGTATCTATGATGGAAAATAATAACTTAATTTAAATAGAGAAATAAAACATTAAAATTAAATATTGGTTGACAATTGACATTGGTTAAAAGTTTTTAATCAATTTTATTGCTTGTATTAGTAAGATAAGGAATCGAACTTTGAGGATATATGAACAAAAATAATGCGTATTGATTGATGTATCTAAGAACACACTATTTTAGATTTGTATCTTTAATTTTACAAATTGAATGGGAAAGCAAATAAGTATCTTTTTAGTTAGCAGTTAATATACTTGTACGATCCCACTTGTTCAAATTATTACTCCACCTAGTGAATATGTGTTTAGACCTCATAAGTGCAATTATTTGAATTTATTTTTACCATTTATATTCTTTATATTATTAAGATGCTTTTTATTACAATAGTAAGATTTTGACATTCATTTTAAAATTAAAAATAAATTCCAAATTCCCCCTAAAAAGATATATAATAAGTAATTTTAATTTTCTACCGATTATTAAATTAGGTAATAGACTCTGCATTTCTTTTAAGTAATGGAAAGGATACTATAAGAACTATTATGTATGATGGTCGTTTTAGTCAATCTGTGCTTAATCTGGAGTATTTATGCTACTTATTTGGAGTGGTTTCTATCGTTTTTGGCATAGTGCTTATTGATTTGATGATGATAGAGCTTGGTAAAGTGATTTTGGCCGATTTGAATAAGTTTGACAAAAAAAAGAAGCAAAAGGGCTAAAAATTGTTTATAATGCTTAGGCTTTGAGTTGAAATTTGACATATATTTGATAACTTTGGATACACTAATAGTTTTAATTGTTTATAATGATTTTAATTGTTTTATTTCTCGTTTTAGTTTTATAAAAATATGTTGAATATTTAGTATATATTAAATCTTAAGAATTATCACAAAATACTACAAATAGTAGTGGGACAAAGTGTATTAAACATATTAGGTCCAAAGAGGTCAAAGGGAAGGACAAAAGACAAATTGGAACAAAAATGTGCCTTTTTGTATTCATTGATCATTGAGCATTGGATTCTATTCTTATTCAACTTTGATTATGGAGTTACAAGTGACTTAATAGTGTGAATAATGCTCATGAATACCATAGTTATAATGGTATTGATTGATGGTCATTATACTTGATCATCAATGGGTGATTAAATGTCCATGACCCTTTAGTATACTTGAACTAGTATAAACAGGGGCTTGGGGTAGGTTGTCACTTACACCCAATTTCTGAATTCGTATATCCTTGCTTTCTCTCTTACTTGTGTTCTTTCAAAAAGTGTTATAAACTTCTTTTTAGAACTTCCAAAATTTATAATTCGTCAAACACTTTGTTGTTAAGTTTCATACCCTAAGTACTAAGGGTGTGTTGTGTTGTTTGTATCTCGTTGAGAATTTCCAAGTCAAAACCCAGGAAAGTGATTACAAGCCTACAACAAGTTTCAAGTATCCGGGTAACGGTTGTCGTTACAAAGATCATCTTCAAGTTATTTCTTAGTGCTTTTTGTGTAAGTTTATTTTAGCCATCAACAAAGGGAAGTACAAATTCCCATATTGTAATTTGTATTTGCATTATATATTATTTCTTAATAATCTTTTGTGATACTTTTCTTCGAGATGGCGAGTATCAAAGAACATACTTCTAATTTCACTAAGTTGGATAAGTTTGTTGGCGTCAATTTTCGACGTTAGCAAAAGAAAATGATGATCCCTCTCACTATTTTGAACGTGGCTTACGTGATAAGTACCCCCAAACCGGAGGAGGTAGAAAATAAAACTCTTGAGCAATCAAAGAAAAGAGGTGAATGGGAAAACAATGATTTCATTTGCTGGGGACATATTCTAAATGGGATGCAAGATTCGCTCTTTGACATCTACCAATACCATGAGTCCGCTAAGGAATAATGAGAGACCTTGGAGAACAAATATATGGCGGAGGATGCTAGCTCCAAGAATTTTTTTTTATGTAAATACTAATTCTTATAAGATGGTTGAAAATCGCCCCGTAATTGATAAATTTCATGAATTACAAAGAACGCATGCTAATATGAAACTTCATAAAATTGAAATGAATGAAGTATTTATTGTTTTAAGTATTATAGACAAGTTGCCTCCTTGGAGGGATGTTAGACATGCTTTAAAGCATAAAAGAGAGGAGATTATACTCTCCGATCTTGGACAACATATATAGTTGTTGAGGCTAGCATAAGGATTCAAGAAGGATGAAAATCCTAATGTTCGTACCATTAGCATGTTTGCGGAGAAAAAACCATCCCATTCCGGTGAGAAAAGAAAGAAAAATGCATCTTTCAAGGGGAAGATCACTAGTTCTAATACCGGTGAAAAAGCATGTTGGGAATATGTCAAGCCCGGAAACCAATAGAAAAATTGCTTTGTATTCAAGAACAAGGAAAAGAAGGCAAAGAGTGGTGAAGATTCTACAAGCAAGGACCCTCCTAATCAAGGATGATACTTTGTCTTGGTGGATCGATTTGGGGGCTTTGAGACATATATGTAATTCTACAAAATGGTTCAAAACCTTACATAAGATGGTTGATGGGGAGCATCTCTTTATGGGAAATAACGCACCTATCGTGGTCCAAGGCAAAGGACAAATTGAGCTATTGTTCACTTCGGGGAATATTTTAGTCTTAAGACATGTTTACTATGCACCCGGAATTATTAGAAATCTAGTCTCGGGACCGGTCTTGAATCGATTGGGCTACAAATTAGTATTTGAAGCCGATAGGTGTATTATCTATAAGAATAACTTGTTTGTAGGACGTGCTTGTTTATGTAATAGTCTTTTTAAGTTATCTTTGGATTTGATTAAAGACATTATATGTAATGTTTCACATGTTTTGAGTAAGGAAAAGGAAGATTTGCATTATTTTTGGCATATTAGACAAGGACATGTTAATTTTGATAAAATTGCTTTTATGTCTAAACATGACTTGATTCCGATGTGCCCTAAAATGTCTAAAAATTGCAAAATGTGCATATTAGATAAGATCACAAGAACACCATTTAAAAGTGTTGAACGAAAATCCAAAAATTTTGGAATTGATACATAGTGATCTTTGTGACTTTCATAGTAGACCATCGTTGCGAAATAAGAGATATCTCATAACTTTTATTGATATTTTTTCATGTTTTGTTATGTATATAGCAAGTTTGATACCCATGGATATGGGGTTATCATTTGTCTATATGTAGATGACATGCTCATCTTTTGTACTAGTTTAGTACAAGTTCAAAAGACAAAAGATTTTTGTCAAGGACCTTTAAATGAAAGATATGGGGGAGGTTGATGTGATCTTAGGTATTAAGATCATGCGAGATGGTTAAATTCCATGTCATCCTACTCAAGCTTGAGTGAAGGATTTTGAGGTGAAGCAATGTTGACGGCTTGTCACATTCTTAACCGCGTTTCGACAAGAACAAATAAGGGTGTTTGTTTATGGGGGAGGTGCAATATCATGGTCTTCTAAGAAACAAACATGTATAGTTGATTCTACTATGTCAGCGGAATTCATAGCTCTTGCCTCAGCATCACGTGAAGCAGAGTGGTTAAGGAATCTTATGTTTGAGATATCTTTGTTACCTAAGCCAATTTCACCGGTGGCGATTCATGTGGATTGCATGACGGCTTTAGGTAAGGCTTATAGTCAAGTGTATAATGGTAAGTCTAGTCATATTGCTCTCAGGCACAGCCTAGTGCAAGGACTTATCACTAATGGGGTCATAATTTTTGACTATGTGAACGCTAAGTTCAATGTGGCTGATTCTTTTACGAAAGCCATGAGTAGGGATTCAATTGAACAAGCGTCAATTGCAATCGGTTTATGTCAATAAAAGTCAAATGGAAAAGCCCAATTCACACATAAGTAACATCATGTCTTGAATTAAATGTGGTAAAATTCCTTTTGATTTTTGCAAGCAACAAAATCTAATGACTCATCATTGGTTTGAACCATGATGAACGAGGTAGTCATCCATTGAAAGTTCTCAAGATCCAGAGTTGAAGAGCTCTTGGTGTTGTATCCGTTTCACAGGGATATGTTTTATACGTAATGATAACCTACCTATATAAGTTTGACGTGTGGCTACTTCAAGTAGTCAAGATTGGCATACCGACTATGATAAACTTATGAATAAGATACGGACACGACCTTATAATGTGTCAGGTTAATGACTTTGTGTTATTAATTTTGTGTGTACTTCATCTTCGAGTGGTTAGAAGGGTCATTTTATTCAAATCTGAATGGATATCAATTCTGGCTCGATCACTTGTAAAGTGTGTTGTACTAGGTGTTGATTCAATCCGTAAGGACATTAGCGTTGATGCATGAAATGGAATGTAATAGGAGCAACAATCTCGATACATAATTAACATTTAATAATAATGTTTGATACAAAAATATTGCGGAAGTTTCAAAATGCCGAACTGTTAAAAACTTTAAATCATAAAAATTGAAACTGTTTAAAACAAAAGTAAAATATTACATCTGATAGCTCAAAATGAAAAAAAATACATCATCATCAAGTCATCAATAAAGATACAAAAAGCACCTAAGTTCTCGATAAATAGTAATTGCTGCGGCCTGGATCGGAACCTGAACTAAATCCTGCAAAATGCTGCCATCCATGATACGGATGACAGCCGATTGAATCGGTCAGCGCTTAACGCCGAGTATAACTTCCTATCCAGCTAAAATACAGAAATTATACGCTACATTTACAAAATAATAATGTAAGTACGAACTTATAATTAATTGACACCACCGTATACTTTTACCATATTCTTTTTCTGTTCCGTACTTTTAAGTCATTAAAATACCATTCTCGATCCTGACAGTAGTACGTTACTGCCACTTATATAATTCGGTAATCTTAACACTTAAGTAAGTTCATTTGTTTAATACTCATAATCCTACTCTACATCATAGCATCAACACTCATCAAGTTTATCACTGATCAACAAGCACATAAATATGACACCTGATATATGTAAGGGTCTGGTTAGGTGAGGACTGTAGTCTTAAACCCTAACTGTGATGGGAAACGTCACCTCTCCAATACACTTTATGCTCGAGCTCTACAGGATAGGTAGCTAACCCCCTGTCTTACACCGCATTTTACGTGCTGGCCAACACGGGCGCCGAAATTTTACATGCCGGTCCATGGTTCGACATTACCTTACTATCAGGGTCATTCAATCAATATTCATTCACACAAGTACATCACATTTTTATTACTACAATTTGACATTGACTTTGACTTTGATCAACTTAGGTAATAACCTCTTTTATTTAATTAAATTCTTAATCATAATGTAAAATTAATTAATCATAATGTAAAATTAACCTTTATGTCTTTATACATTCATTATTAAATTTTTACTCATTAAATTTTATTTATAACATTATTTTTAATAGTTCGCTAACTTCACGCTAATAACTTAATATTCTATTAATAGTCTCCAAATTAATATTTTCCACAAGTAGCTAATAAAATCTATTTGTCTTTAAAAAAGTTTCCAAAATCAACATTTACAACTTTACAATAAATAAAACTTTATTCTCTTCAAAAAAAAAATCAAATATTCTAATTAAAATTCAAGTTAAAATTGCATCATTTGGATAAATTTTCACAATTCTACAAATTCACCAAAAATCAATATTTCAAGTTTAGAAAAATAAGTAAACATAAGTTTGCAAAAATCAACATTCTAGTAATAAAACAAATCAAACTCTCTTTTTTTTATTATATGATATTGGTCGGATGGTCTATAAGTGTTTTGGGCCCTTTTCACATAAAAAGAACGACTTAATTTAATTTATCATATTAAATCCTAGATTTAAATAATTAACATAACCACTTATAAAAATAAAAACTTTACGCAATAACTTAGAAATTTACTATAACCTTAAGGATAAACTTAAATCTCAAAATAAAGTATAATAACAATATTCTTCATATAACCATACTTAATAAAAAAAAATATGTTCATAAAATAACTTACTACCTTATAAACTAATTTGAAGGCTAACATAAACATATTAATAAAGTTCTAACATAAAAATTCTTAAATATAATAACATTCCTAATGTAACACATAACTCATAAACATACTAGCAC
Organism: Amaranthus tricolor; assembly: GCF_026212465.1. Lineage (NCBI taxonomy): Eukaryota > Viridiplantae > Streptophyta > Magnoliopsida > Caryophyllales > Amaranthaceae > Amaranthus > Amaranthus tricolor. Next base: position 23,953,757 of record NC_080050.1, on the reverse strand, counting down.
TAGTTTTTAACATGAATCATACCTAATATCACTAGAATATAATTTTGCACCCAACTTCCTAAACTTGTTCAAAGATTATTAAATTAACATACTAAAAAATACTTTAGCATACACATACTTAATATAATCTTGATCATAATTTCATTAAATTAACTTCCTAATAAAACATATCAGCATATTTCATACTTTATTATAAAGTAAATATAATGTAAAATTTCACAAAAAGAGTAGGATAAGAAGTTATACCATTCTAACACCAAGGATTAATACTAAGTACTAATTAGGAAAATAATAAGAAATAAGACCTTCCAAGATAGATAATAATGCTCCAAAGATAATTAATCCAAACTCCTAAAATAATGATGATCTTCTAAGCTCCCAAAATAATTAAATCTAAACTCCAAAAATAATGATACATTAAGTACCCAAAGTAATAACCCAATAATGCTTCATAATGATGATGATTTAAGCTAAATAAAGAGTGTTCTAAGCTCTATGTTCTTGAATTTCTTCAACTAATAATAAAGATATTAATATAGTAAGATTTTAATGAAGTGAAAATATAAGAAAGAATGTTAGAAAGATTTGATGATGGTGGTGTTGATCTCATGGCTAAGGGGGTATTTATAATGGGTTTGGGAAACTTTGTAGTTCATTAGATTGTATGAAAAAGAGTGTTAGGAGTATAGAAGAAGGTTAGCTTGTGTAAGTGATTTAGAGAGTGTAAGTGAATGTGTAAGAGTTGGAGTGCGTAAGGATTCAAGAGAGGAGATTACACTCTTCGATCTTGGACAATATATGGTTGTTGAGTCTAGCATAAGGATTCAAGAGAATCGAAAGGATGAAAATCCTAATGTTCGTACCATTAACATGTTTGCGGAGAGAAAACCATCTCATTCTGGTGACAATAGAAAGAAAAGTGCATCTTTCAAGGGGAAGGCCACTAGTTCTAATGCCGGTGAATTAGTGTTCTTATTTTTGTCTTTGCCTTTTACATATCATTCTTATACTCATTTTTTACCTAGTTATTTTTATTTTATTTATATGTATTTTGTTTATTTCCTATTTTATGTTTAAGTTCCAAGCTTGTATAGTAATATGTAAGCTGGCGGATTCGATTTCACTAACTTCTTTTTGTTGGAGCTAGGAACCTATCATTCCAAGGAACAATCTAGAGTCAGGAGACTCTTTTGTCGCATCCTCCTTTATGGGTATAGGATGCCGCCTTACTTCCCTCCCAAGAACCTGATAATCATTTTCTATGGTTGGGATACACTGGGTACAATGATGATGATGATGATATTTTTAAATCTTGATAAGTGCAATTATTTGCACTTATTTTCATGATGTTTACTCGTTTGTGATGATTCTTGTTAGTCATTTCGTTCTTATTTTAAAAGATTTATGCTACTTTACTTGTTTAGATTATTTGTGTTGATTTTGATTGGTTCTTGATCATTTCTATCATAATTCTTAAGATTTTGTAGAGAGTTTAGTAGGTGATTTTGGCTTGATTGAAGAACTTTTATAAATAAGTGAAGCAAAAGAGCAAAAGAGTTGTTCAAAATGCAAAAGTTTTTGACATGAAATTGGACACATGCTTGACATATATTCACTCTTTTGATCCAAACTTTTGATAGGTTATTGATATTGTTACAAAACTATTGATATTAGAAACTAAACTTTAAAATCTTTTGAACAATATAATATATGTCCCATTCTGACATCGAGTAAAGAATAATGGTCATTTGAAGTTTTCTAGTCTAGTGACAAGCAATGAGTCGTCGCCGATAAAGTTGTCGCTTTTCTCTAGTGTGCGTCTGCAAGTTTATTCCATTTTCTGTTATTGGTTTTTATAATATTAGGTGTTATTTATTATTACTTTAGGGCATAGTTAGAAAAAATTATCCTGAATATCCAACTTATTGCCCATTACCTGTGCATAATTTCACGTTTTCAAAATTTTTAAATAATCCAACCTTTTCAAAATTTTATAATATCGAATTGTAATTAATTAAAAATTTGAGGCATAAAATGATTCCGATGGAGGTTTGCTAAAGCAAACAAAATTCGGCTCGAACTTAACTTACAACGAATGATGGTGAACATTGTGTTTTAAGTTTCGCTTTGTCTATAAAAATAAGTTTGATCATATTTTATTTAATTTCGGTGTAAGAAATGGGATTGAAAAGAATTTGCTTGAGTTTGAGTTGGCCAAAGAATTGGTTATAGCAAACTCGAGCATTTGATTACATCTGTGAATCTTTCTCGAATCGAGGGACTCTTTAGCCACATTCTCCTTTATGCGTTTGAATTGTCGCCTTCTTTTCCTCCTTAGACTCTGATCATATTACATATGAGTAGGATACACTGAGTATGATGATGATGATATTTTAATAAATTTAGAAGTATTAGTTATACATGTAGAAAACACAATTTTAGCTTTATAATGGAAATCAATTCATCACACAAGATATTTGTTACCACTTGTATCACCCAACAACTGAGCGTAGTTGATCTTAGTTCATCTTAGAACATATTTCCAAAAATTACAATCTTCCTTGTTCAGGATTGAAACATTCATTTCTAAATACTTGTATAGCTTTAGTTGTATATAAAAATATCTAAATCTTATTATAATACAAAGCCATAAGAAACCAGGGAGAAGGCAGTTAATTATAGGATTGGCCTCTATTTTCCACTTAGTTTGTTTTTAGGTTCCTCCAAACTTGTTATGTATTTTGCAGGTAAACTTTCTTATGGGTTTTTGGTGACCCATCTCTTCCTTAAAGAGATACGAATATGATTTGTCCGCTACCTTTTCTCCCGAACCCTGTTTTTGTGCGAGATGCTAGACTGATTAGCATGACCATTACCCTTTGTTTGTCATTCTCGAAACTTTTAAACTTTAGTTTGTAATATTCTTTTGTAATTTTACATTTTATAATTTAGTTGGGTATCGTGATTAAAGCAAACATTTCTTTCAATATTTAAGGTTTTATTCAAGCAACTATTCATTTTATTTGAGGAGTTCTTCTCCACCTTAATGGTTGGAGTAAATTTCTTTACTCTTTTCTTTTATACTTGTTTATGTTTAATTTGTTGTAATTATTTAGAGTCGTGTAAGTTTTTAGCTTTGTTTAGAATTTCATGTTTGATTTGGTAGTGAGCTAATCTAGCTTTAATTTTATTTAAATAGTAGCTTATCATGCTTAGCGTATAGATTAGAGTTTAGTTCATTTCTATGATTTTCTTATTCGGATGTTAAGTTAAAAATACCGATTTTTTAGATCAAATCGGACCATTCAAATCACCAGATCGGACTAGATCAAACCGTTCTACAATAATCTGGTTTGGTCAAGTCTACGATTTTTATTTATATATTATTTTCAAATTAATATCTGTGTTTATGCAAATATTTCACACCTACAACCACCAAATATAATAATTTGTAATTAATTAGTTGATAACAACAACATCATTCAATTATATATTACTATATAAAAATAACTACATCTCGAAATATCTAGGTAACAACCTTTTATTTAAAAAAATTACTCCCTCCGTTTTTTATGTTCTTCCCGTTTAGAATATTATATTTTGAAAAGAGAAATTAGATTAAGATTTTTAAGACATATATAGAGGATAAAATATATCCATGTGAGATCTCATTAGATTCGTCTTAATGTATACTTTTATACTATATATTTTTTATAATTTTTTATAATGCGTATTTAGAGATATTGAGGTTCGAAAGTTGCTTTGAAAACTGTGCAAAAAGTAAATGGGAAAAACAAAAAAGAACGGAAGGAGTATGATTGTCAGTCATAACGGTTTGCGGTCTGGTTTGGTCTGAAAAATAAAAAATCGGAACCAACCGTAAATCGTAATTTTTTTTGAAAAAATTAGACTAAACTGTTTAGACCGTAGATCAAACCAAATACTAAATTCTAGTTTGGTCCGATTTTATTTACTATTTAGACCAAATTTTGTTCAATCCTATTTATTGCCTTATTGGTTCGATTTGATATACGGTTTAGACCAAACGTTTTTTTGGTGGTTTCCTCTAGTCTTCCCTTAAAGGAAATACGAGTACAGATTGTTCGTCACTTTTCTCCATCCAGACTCAACCTTTGAGCGGGATATTGGATATGATGAGGAGGAGTTTTTTGTGGTACTTTGAAGTTAAGTGCAAGCTATACCTTTTGGAATGCTTGATGTCACTCTTACCATCAATTCTTGGAGTGAGTAGACTAGAATTAAACCTTATTCAAGTAGGAATTGATGATGTGTGTGTGATGATCCTTTTTGTTAGAGATGTTTATTGGGGTTGGGTTGAATTCGAGTTAGATGTTTCGGGTCGGTTTCAAATCGGTTTTGTGTCCATATTGTTTTTTACATAATTCTAAATCATTTTTAAAGTCCGATTCGATTATAAGATCGGATAAATTTTAAACTATCGAATCTGTTTTAAACACTTTTACTTTTCATCAAGGTTTTATATGGGTCTTGTTTGATAATCTACTTAGAAGTCTTGGCCTTATTGGTGTCTAATTATCGTTGTTAGAGTCACTCATAATTGTAGAAGGCTCAGTGAGTCAAGGTTGGGAGACACACCTACCACTCACCTCTAATTTAGACCCTTAGACATTTTGGGTCTTATGATTGTGTAAGGTTTTTCAATTTTACCTTTGTACGCTATTGGTGGAATAACCTAGAATCCATTTACCACTGGAAACTTCATTTCATTCTTAGAAGGTACTTGAGAGTTTTCACCAAGTTATAAATACTATTAATTTAATATTTCTTATTTTAGTTTTCAAATGTCTTATTTAATCTGGATATGTTTGTCAACGTATTAATATTACTCTTATCTCTAATTGTGTGTAATTAAAAATAATAAAAATTAGATATTAATAATAAATTTTATGTTGGGATAAATTAAACAAAATCTCATTTGAGTATGTTTTAACTTATAATTAAGAATAAAATGCAGATTAAGAGTAAATGATAAATAATATCCAAAAATTAAATGAAACGTTTGAAAAGAAACGAATGGAGTATTATTTTTACATGGTTCAAATAAATAATATTTATGATAAGAGTTACTAGATTATATACATTACGAATTCAATTTAATAATTTGTTTTCTTAAGTCTTAGTTTTATTGCGAACTAGTTCAGTATCCGTGCCACATTCACGGTTATAATATATTTTTTTGCATATTTGTAGACATTTTAAGAAAATACTTTTTAAATAGAGAATTAAACAATATTTTTCTTAAATATTGTAAAATTTTAATAATTACAAGTTAGCGACGCATTGTAAAATTTTAGCTTATGTCAAATGTTTAAAATTTTAATAAAAATCCTTTTTAAATAGAGAATTAAACAATATTTTTCATTTAAAAATGTTGAGGAATTGTATAATAAAAATTGATCTAATAAATGAAATGAGATTATACTTTTTAGATTTCTTAAATAAAGTATTTTGATAAGTCATGAATAAGTCAATATGTCATATCATATCATCAAATCATATCATATATCCTATATATATAATATAATATATAATAATATACTAATTTAGAAATCACTTTGACACGTGGCGTTTTTAGAATGAGAGTTGAGGATTGCAGAATTATTTGTCAGTGTCACTTTAAATCATATTCCTTAATCACAAATTCTTATGGAAGACAGTCTCTTTGAGAGACTGTCTAAATGGGCCGGCTTAATTGCTTAAAATAAAAGGAAAATATTAATCTGATCTGCACAGTTAATTAGATAGGAAACTATACCCCATCATTTCAAATGTCTCATAGTAAAATGCACCAATTTAATTTCCCAACTACTAATCATCATTAACCCAAAAAAACTTTTTATACTCAGTAATCTTCATTTCCTTTCCCATTTCATAAGAAACTCATTGTCTACTTCTCAGTTTCTCCATTTTCACCATTGTTGCTTACTCCTTGCTAATGTCGAGTTTATTTATTTAATCAAAAATCTTGCTCAGTTTCTTCATTTAACACAGGTATTTAGAATTTTGGTTATTTTTACTCAATTTCGTGCAATTACTCAGTTTTTTTTTTAATTCGCATTTAGGTTTTTTTTTTCTTGGTTTGATATTAATTTTCAAGTTGTTATTTTTATTATAATCGAAAGTTACTCTTGTTTTACTGCATTTAATATGTAGTTTTTTTTTCGATTTAAGTCATGGATGATGAACAAGCATTAGCATTTGCCATGGAGAATTAGAAAAGACCCATCTCAAACCCGGAAATCAATGTTGATGATCAAGATTCAAGCCCCAAACCTGAATGGAAGAAGGCTAAATTGTATTATGTCAAGTTGGAAACAGATAACGGATCGTAAGTAAATTAGATGTTCATAATAATTTTGATTTCGTTCTAATGTTGTTGTTTCTGTGTAAATTGGCATTAGATTTGTTGGTATTTTGTTTATTGTAAATCGATATTAAGTATGATACAAATTGGCAATAAATCTTATCTAAGTTGGCATATATAATTATATAAATTGGGATTATATTTATTGGATGTTGACATTAAATCTGATAGATGTTGCATGTTTCTTAGTTTAAATTTGCATTAGGTCTAAAAATTGGCTTTAAATATATTAAAGTTGGCATTATGACTAATATAAGTTAGTATTTAATATGTGTGAAGGGTTTATGTTTGTTTTAAGTTGATGGTTATTCTGTTGTAAGTTTTGGATTAGGTTTATTGTAACTTGATATTATATTGTTATAAATTGACATTTAATATATATTCTAAGTCGTTTTTTTTTTCTGTATGTGTAAGTTGACATTATATAAATAGGCATTAGATTTAGTATAAATTGGATTTAAGTTGATAGAAATAGGCACTAGATCTTGTGTAAATTGGGTTTAAATATGCTTTACAAGTGAATTTTTTTTGTTTTAATTTAACACTATATTGGTATTAGTATGATTTAATTTGGCATTAGATATATTATAAGTTGGCATTAAGACTGATGTAAATTGGCATTAGGTCTAATGTAAGTTGGCTTTATATCTATTGTAAGTTGGTATTGGGTTTGATATAAGGTGATATTCAATCTGAGGTAAATTGGGATGAAGTCTGATATAAGTGGTCATTAGGTCTGATGTAAGCTGGCATAAATTTTGATATAAGTTGACATTAAGAATACTATTATTTAATACAATTAAACTGAAACTGTAGAATAACCATATCAATAGCGGATGATATAAGTATACTATAAGTAGGAATTAAGCCTATAAGTAGGCATTAAAAATGATGTAAGTAGGCATTAAGAATGATGTAAGCAGGCATTAAGCGTACTGTAAGTTGGCATTAATTATATTGTAATATTACATTTATGATTATTCTTGTTCATATTTGTTTATGTCATTTAATGCTATTTTTTATGATTGTTTTGTATACACAGAGTTGACAAAGACATCTATACTAATGCAAACCACATCTCTTCTTCTGTAATGGTAAAGAAGAGATCAAACTTACATCTGCACAGATTGTTGTTGTGAATCAAATAGGCTTCAATGATTGTTAATGGTTCGAAGAAAATCAGAGCAAAAAAAAAATTCAAAGAAGTAGTGTGTAGGGGATTCCATAACAAACAATTTAATTGTGTGTATTATTAAGAAAATTTATGATTATTAAATTATGTGAATCGTTTATTATTATTATTTGTATATGTTATGACAAGATTTTGTGTATTTTAAATCCTTTTACATTTTAAGGATTTTGTGTTTTAATGCCTACTTATATCATCCTTAATGCTTATTTATAGTATACTTAATGCCTAATTGATCAGACTTAATACTAACTTACATCAGACTTAATGCCAACTTACAACACACTTATTGCCTACTTACATCAGACTTAATGCACACGTACATTAGATTTAATTCTAACTTACAGCACACTTAATGCCTAGATACATAAGACTTAATGCCAACTTACAGTACGCTTAATACCTACTTATATCATCTTAATGTAAATTTATATTATATTTACGTTTCATACTTAATACCTACTTATATCATATCTAATACCAACTTGCAACACACTTTATTGCCTACTTACATCAAACTTAATGCCATATTACATCAGATTTAATGCTAACTTACAGCACACTTAATACCTACTTACATCAGACTTAATGCCAATTTACATCATACTTAATGCCAATTTACATCAGGCTTAATGGCAAATTACATCATACTTAATGCAAATTTATATTCGAGTTATTGCCTACTTACATCAAAATTAATGCCAGCTTACACCATACTTAACGCCAGCTTACAGCACACTTGATACCTACTTACACCAGACTTAATACCAACTTACAGTACACTCAATACATGCCAACTTACATCAGACTTACTGCCTACTTACATAAAACGTAATGTCAACTTACATCATACTTAATGCCAACTTACAACACAGTTAATACCTACTTACACCTGACCTAATGTAAACTTACAGTACACGTAATACATGTTGTATTCTGATCATCATGTTCAACGTCATTGTGTTCTTCTTCCTCCTCACAACAACAACTTGGGGTTTTATTTCAATTAATTTTTATAAAAAATAATTTCAAAAAACAAAATAATAATTGGGGGTTTAATTTCAAAAAAAATCAAGAACCAAATATTAATAGCCTTTCTTCTTCCTTCTCAAAAATATTGCAAAATTTAGAGACGATTGTGCTGAATATCGAATTCTTCCATGAAAGCATCCATGGTATTTCTACTGATAATATAAAAAGAGATGTTAATGATGCCTATTGATAATATGGAACTTTTTTTTTTAAAGATTAATACAATAATTACATGGGTGGTTCTCAAGAAGAGAGATTAATGATGTTCATTAGAATATGAAAAGTGTCTTTATAAAGGAGCTCTGCTGGCTGCTGAGTTTAAATATTGTTTAAGTTTTATTTTTTATGTTATTAATGAAATCGACATTAAGGGCTTGGGCTTGAGGACCGTCTCTCAAAGAGACGGTCTCTCAAGAGACCAGTTATTCCTTAATTAATGTTGTTTTCTTATTTTCTAAATTATCATTTACTTGAAAGTGTAAATGTTATTTTTTCTTCTAATTTTATGTGAAGGGCTTTTATTTGCTCAATTATGATTAAATCTAGAGTTTTCAATGATGATTTTTAACATAAATAATTTTTCTTTTGACAAATAAAAGATTTTATTATTCACCAAATCATAAATGATACAACTTAAGGAGCAAACCAAGTGAAAGAAGCATCAGTATGGAACAAGGGCTCACCTTCGAGAAATTAAGGGTAACCCAAGCCCACTCTTCATGTGCAACACAAGGAGCACCAACAGCACAAAAAAACAAACATCCAATGCCGCTTAGAACATCAGCTAAGCAGTCAAACGGTTAGGATATCTACAAAGGTGCTATTATGTACAGCCATTGGATGAAGACTAAGTAGCCTAGTCCGCATGTCAGCTTGAACTCGGAGATTGAACTGTGAAGGTAATCTCACAAAACCATCCCAAATAGCTTCATACCGAGACCTCCAAATGTAGTAAATAGTAGAAGAAAAAATAGCACACAAAACTTTTATTATTATTATTATTATTATTATTATTATTATTATTATTATTATTATTATAAAAGACCTTACTTCTACCCCATATTCTTTAGTCATTTTCATCATTCAAACTTATATAATACTTTAGTTCTTCAATATATTTTCAACAACATTGTAGAACGTGAATAAGTTTCTCCTAAATGTCTTCATATCGTAAAAAGGTAAGCATGCACAATTATTAATATCTATTTTGGTTGGTTATCCGTCAAATACTTACATTACAATATTTAATATCTATTTTGATTGAGGATGTAAATATTTTTAATATTATTATTAAATATCATTTTTATCTGTACAATTATTAATAATGCTAAAAAAATTATCAAAATAGTTAAATTACTATAGATATGAAAAGTTAAAATATCCCGTACATTGCAAAGGAATTACACCAGTAATAGTAAAGTCATTTACAACTTAACGTTTATAACAAAAGGTACAAAATATTATAATTAATAGTGATGACATCACCATTAAATATTGGAGGGAGAATATTTTATTTATGAGAAGGTGTCACTTTTAATCAATTTTAAAGAAAGATAATGTAAGCGTGTTTTGTTTTATACTTAAAGTAGATAAATAAATTACGTATTTATTTCTTATTTATATTATTTATATATTTATATTAGATATGTAAACCTAATGGTCTGAAAAAATTATTTATATATGTATATAATAAAACAAATATAAGTCTTACATGTTGCCTTACTAATTTTAAAACTTACATGAAAACAAATCAAGGTTAAGGTAAAATAAGCACTATCCCACGTAATTAGTTTCTTTTCATGGTTACATTATTTGAGATCTCTAAGGTGACATATTTATTCAATAAACAATATTTTGTAAAAAATGCTGTCAAAATAAATTAGGAAAATCTTTTATAATCATGGATACAATTGATTAAGAAAATCTTTTTTAATCATAGATAATATTAATTATTATGCCTTTTGTTAATTTTTATATTTATTGCACTTGTTAAAGTGATGTTATTGTTATTGTTGTACGTTGGAATACGATATTGGTTATAATAAACATTTAGAAGCAAACCTTTTTTGGTGAATTGAACCAAGTTTGCGTATTCCATTATGAGCTTTTATTTTTTTTTATTTTTTTTTTAGATAGTCACTTGTCTTAGAAGATAGAGAGAAATGGATTGGAGAGAAAGAAAGACCAGATATTTGAAAGAATAGAGAATACATTTTTGAATAACAAAAAAGGAGTAGCGAAATTTGGAGGGGAGGAGTTTGGAGGAAAATATGAACAAAATTTTATTAAGATTACAGTCTTAACTAAAGTGGAAAGATTTAGATAAAAAACATTAATTATATTTTTATTTTCCTTTTCCTTTCTCTTTAAACAAACAACGTACATTCTTTCTCTCTCCTGACATCTTTCCTTTCTTTTTCTTTTTGTTCTTTTCTCTTTTCTTATTTTCTTTTCCTTTTTAATTTACTATACAAACATAGTGTTAATATGTAAAGTACAGACATTAACCGTAAAAAGGTGCAAAAAGTAGTTCTCCAACAAAAGTTTTATGGATCTCAATCATCCAATTAAACATCCTAGTCGTACAATCTCTCTATTTCCAAATATTTTCTATTATCCTATCCTATATAAATAAATAATTTGGAAGCAAAGTTTTTAAAGAAGGTGGAATTATAATACGATAGTACATTTCAACTTTTCTATAGACTTTAAATAAAAATTAGTTGATCAAACACGTATCAAATTAAGATTGATGTTTCATTTCAATGATAATCCAATTTTAAGAAAGGCAACTTTTTTGTGATAATAAAAGAACAGTAAGTTTCTATGATTTGTTATGCTTTTTGGTCAAAAAAAAAGGAAGAAGAAATAAACACCCAAAAATAGCAAAATAGCCAGAACAAATGCATAAGTGTGTAGTGACACTGATGTCACAAGTTAACAACTACAATAAGAAAGCTTTTGCTATTCTCAAAAGTAATTAAAAAAAATAATAATAATTAAGTCATTATAAAGTAGATAGTTTTGCTATATTAGTTAGCAATATGATGGAGTAAATATATTCTATTTTATTTTTAAAAATGATATATTTCTTTATTATTAGCTACTCTTAAGTATTATAAGGCAACACATTTGTTAACAACCATAATAATATATTTGAATGAGAAAATTAAAAAACAAAATAAAAGATATGAATAATCATCATTGTCATTAATTTTTCATCATAGTACCCGGTAAATCTTGCCTATAGAAAACTATGATCAGACTCTAAAAAGGAAAGAAAAGCGACAACTAATTTTCATACCCAGTTTTATGATCTAATATTATTATTTTATAATATATTTGGTTGTGCATTTACAATTTAATTATATATATACCAATGAGAATCGAATTTTATCTTAGTTGGAGGGTTAATATCACTTTTCTAAATGAGCAATTAATTTCGATTCTTACCTAACCATCCATTTCCTACAACCTACACTCTACTAAAAAATTATATACCAACCAATTGGTTTAATGTTATATTTTCTTATTTATAGCCCCTTAAAACATCAAATATCATTTTTCTAAAACTTAGCATTGTGTTTTCTACAAGACTACAGCCTATGAATAGATCATTTTTAGCAAATACTAAGTGTCCCTTTGAGGTTGTTATTAATAGAGATTTCACCTTTAGACAGGGGCAGATTCAGCCTAGTTTAACACTGTTAACTGACAATATTTAACAAGTTAAATATTTAAATATGCTATTAAGTTGTTGGTTAAGGCAGTTAAAGTATTAGCATGTGCGACAGCATTATCTCATGTTCAAACCGTACTATTAATATTTTTTAAAAATAATACTTAATACATTAACATTATTTAATTTTATTTTAAATTCACTCTTGGTATAAAAGTATCACTTGCAATGTCAAAGAGATAAAATGGAGCATTGCTTAAAAGAGTATCAATACGTGCATCCTTATTAAATTGTCTCTGAAGATTCTATTTTATGCTTTTATTAAAGTGAAGATAGAGACGAGGTAGACTGTCTTCTTTAGAAAAAGCATTACAACAATTAATCATACAAATAATTGAAGGGGTTTCAACTTAAAAGACGTTCTTCCGTCCATTAAACAAGTTTTGGTCAAAAATTAACGTCAATTATATGAAAAGTATCTCCTCTGTCCAATAATCTTTTCTCCTCTGTCCAATAATTTTCGTTGATGAAAACTCGTACAAACATGCCTTTCAATTAATTTGTTATTTTAGAAGTTATTTGTTTCACGAGAAAGTCTTATATAGATTTGATTCACGTTATTTTAGTGTGTAATAATCTTAAAGAATATTAAAATAGTAAGTATTTTAACTTGATAAGTACAATTAAGTATAATCATTCGAAGATATTTACTATAATTAAATTGGTACACGTTAAAATAGTATAGACAAGATATATATATATAAGACTTTTACTTGTTTGATTGGCTAATGCAAGTTAGGGTTGTTTGTGGAATTTGGTAGATGTGAAGGTTCATATGGTAGGCAACTTGGCATTGATTTATATCCTAGTTGTGGTGGCTTATATATTTTTCATTCCACAAATTGTCATTTAAAACGGTTTTGTTGTGAGACAATTTAAAAATTAAAATTGGGCATATGATATATCTTAATGAAAATTTTAAAATATATATTTTTGTACTTAAATGTTTACTTTTAATTGTTTAATACTCCCTTCGGTTTTGAGTAAATGATTCGTTTGAGATTTGCACAAATATTAAGATAAGAAAAGAGCCACAATAAAAAGTTGTCAACAATACATATATACAACTTAAGAGGGGATCACAATGAAAAGATTTGCACATGTACAAATTAAGGAGGGACCACTACAAAAAAGTGTCAACATGGTGAGATCATTTGAATTATGTGAATGATATTAAAAGAGAGTTGAAATGTGTATGAGAATAAAACAATGTGGTTAGTACATTTTGTCAAGAAACCTATTTAATGAAATGTTTAAGATTATAATTGAAGTCCTATAATATGTTACATATTATGTATAAGAAAATTATAGCAAAATAAAAGAAACAGACTAAAAAGAAAGTAGGACAAAATCATAGGGATAGAGAGGGTAGCTTTCGATCTCTTTTGGAAAGCCTTGTTAGTTTGAGAGGAAGGCTATCTTTAATTTAATAAGAGATCTTGTGTGTTATGAATTGTAACAGGCTCAAATTTCTTAATCTTAATCTTCCGATTAATTATTCCGAAATTTCTTTTCGAATTCCTAATCCTTTGGTTATCTAATTCAAATCACCTTTAATTCCTAAACCTTATTCCGATTTTTGTAATTTCTTCCAAATATTAAACTTAAAAATATATATATATTCTTAAATTTCTTTATAAGCACTAAAATATTATTTTATTATTTTATACTACGAAAAGTAAAATTTTAATATTATATTTACGGTTTTATTAAAACGTTACGTTTCAATTTCGTTTCCTTAAACTAACTTTACTACTTATCATTTTAACTTTACAACTTTGATTTAATTATTTTATACCTAAAAATTAACTATATTTTTCTTATTAACTTTAAGTATAGTTTTAACTAAAATTTTCTAAGTAAACTTTCATATTTTCATAATCAAACCTTAATCATACTTTCCCATTAATCTAAAACATTTCACTAGCATAAACTAGAACAAAAATTTGATGAATCAAAATCCTTTCTACATCAATCCATAATGTTCATCACTTACACAAGCTATCACCATTTCCTTACACAAGTTAACCTTCTTCTACACTCCAAACTCTTACACATCCACTTACACACTCCAACTCTTACACATTCACTTACACACTCTAAATCACTTACACAAGTTAACCTTCTTTTTCATACAATCTTATGAACTAAAAAGTTGCCCAAAACCCATTATAAATACCCCTCCTTAGCCATGAGATCACTTGCACCCCCATCATCAAATCTTTCTACCATTCTTTCTTATATCTTCACTTCATTAACATCTTACTAACTTTATACCCTTTTTATTTGTTGAAGAATCAAATGAAGATGGAGCTTGATCTTATCACTTCTTAAGCCAATAATCATCAACTTTTGAAAAGTCAAGTATTATCTTTTGGAGCTTGGATATCATTTTCTTTTGGGTAATTGAAGATCTACTTCTTTGAAGCTTGGAGCCTTGAAGACTTTCTCTTTTAGAGCTTATTTCTTTAAAGTTCTTATTTTCCTATTATTATTCTCTTACTTGGTTTAGCACCACCTTCGGAGGAAAATGGTACACATTTTCTTAACTCTCTCGTTATGTGATATTTATTTATGGTTACTCGATAATATAAAAGCATGATCAACATGATTTTATTTTAGTCATTTAAACTTTATATGGTAATATTAAAGTCATATCCAGTTTAGTGATATTTTCGTCAAAACAATAATACTTTTGGGACACTCGAAAAAAAAGTCATATATATGGAAATTTTTGATTAATATGATAATATAAATATATATGAATTTTACTAGTTAAATAAACTTATGTGTTTAAAATGATTCCATATCATCTTGGTGTTTTGATAAATTTTTAATCGGTTTATTGGTAAAATAGTCAAACAAATTTGTTAAAATGCTTAGCATTGTTTTTCTTAAAAGCTCATTTCATATAGATTTTGGACCCTTAATAATTTGTCGGATTATGTTATTTTTATAGTGATGATAGATCCGTTTTACTATTTTACTGGTTATTTGATAAAATATGTTATTAAGTACTTAGAAATATTACCCTTGACTGTTATGATTATTTATGACAATAATGACTTAGTTTAGCCTCAGGAATCTTAGTATAGCTACGAAAATTTGTTATTTAATTAATATTAATTTATTAGATACTATTAATTTGTTTCTATTAAAAGGGTAGAATTGTCAAAAATTTGGCTAGCGGAAGTTTGACTTATAAGAATGTAAACTATTTCGGTTTAGAGTCTTGTTTGATATTGCATGATATTGATTGTATGACTCTGATAGTAAGGTAACGTCGAACCATGGACCGGCATGTAAAATCCCGGCGTCCGTGTTAGCCGGCACGTAAAATGCGGTGTCAGACAGGGGGTCCGAGAAAAACTCATCCTGTGAAGTCTCGAGCATAACAGTATTGAGAGGAGTGACGACTCCCACCACAGTTAGGGTTTAGGACTACGGTCCTCACCTAACCAGACCCTTACATATATCAGTTGTCATTATTGTTGTGATCTTGTGATGTGCTATGATGGTAAAGCTATGAGGCTTAATTGAACTTGATTAAATAAGCATTAAGGTTACCAAGTATTTAGTAGCAGTAATGAACTTCTGCAAGTATTGAGAATGTAACTTAATGGCTTAGTAAAGGTCAATAATGAGTAATAATCTTCTATATTGTGCTTGATGATTATTCTGTAAGCATGATTTAACTATCGCATCATAAGCTTGTTGAGAAAATTGTACTCGGCTTTATCGCTGACCGATTTAATCGGCTGTCATCCATATTATGGATGACAGTATTTTGCAGGAAAATTTAGCTCAGGTTTCGATCCAGGCCGCAACTTTAATTATTCTATCGAGGACTTAGCTTCAATGATTTTACTTGATGACTATATTGTACTTATGTTTTTTTTATCGTATTTAAGTAAACCTTATTTTATATTTTTTTAGTTGTAAGATATTTTTTTACTTATTTTTTGAACAATTTTAGTTTAAATGGTTTTTAGCAGTTCGGCGTTTTACACTTCCGCATTATTTATCTTAAGTATAATTATTAATGTTAATTATGTATCGAGAGTGCCGCTCCTGCTACATGAATGGTGTGACTTGAGTGCACATTTGATGGGTGCATTCATGTAGTGACTTATGGGATGGAATCCTAGGGATGTCATGAATGAGTGTATTAAGTTTTGTCTTAATGTTTGTGGTTTATGATGATGATTAAAGTATGAATGAATTAATGAGTTAATCTGGGAGTTATGAGACTTAATGAAGAAGTGTAACGGTTTAATTCAAGATGCCATACAATGCAAAGTCGAGCAAACCTGTCAAAAGCTCTCTGAAGTGCCGCTCGACCAGCTCGCTCGATCGAGCGAGCTTCAGGATGGGTCGAGCGAGCAGACAAAATGTAACCAGAAACTTTCTGTAGCCCGCTCGACCAGGTCGCTCGACCGAGCAAGCCTCTACTTTTGACTTTTTAAGTGCTTAGGGTTGTTTTATTGTCATCTATTCATAGTCTTAATGTACTCAATGATATTTAATGTGATCTCTCATATAAATAGAGAGCTCATTTGCTCATCCAAATATATCCACAAAATACACTCCAAGCCAAACACTAGCCTATATCTCTTCTCTATTGTAATTCTCCATATTTGAGGGTTTTTTGAACTCCTTTGATAATATAAGAGATACTACACACCGGAGGACGTAGCCTAAGTTGGGTGAATCTCGTTAAATCTTTGTGTCGTTTTATTGCATTTGTTTCTCCTACAAACATCGATATCATTGATAATTTAATTTGTTTGTCACAAAACCTCATACATTCGATCTTGGAAATATTGGAGTTTGAAACACATTTTTCAAACTCTAATATAGCATCGTTTTCAATTGGTATCAGAGCCAAGTTGGTATTATCGTATTTTAGAGGTCATATTGGTGCAACATGGCTACAATGAAACTTGATATTGAGAAGTTTGAAAGGAATGTGAACTTTGACTTATGGCAAGTCAAAATGAAAGCAATTTTGATACAAAATGGAATGCATAAAGCACTAGATGGTGTGGAGAAGAAACCCGAAGGCATAAGTGAGGCGAAATAGGAAGAAATGGATGCGAAGGCTCTTTTCGCCATACAACTTTGTCTCTCTAATGAAGTTTTGAGAAAAGTTGTAAAGGAGGAAACCTCAAAAGGCATTTGGGAAATTGGAATCACTCTATATGGAAAAGAGTGTTACCAATCGATTTTTGTTAAAGAGTCGTTTGTATGATCTCAGATTGCAAGAAGGGAAGCCCATGAAACCGCACCTTGATGAATTTTACTCAATAATTATGGATTTGCAAAATATTAATGTAAAAGTGGATGATGAGGATTTGGCTATTCTATTGTTAGTTTCACTATCGCCTTCATATAAGCATTTTAGGGAAACCTTGTTATATGGAAGAGACACGTTGAGTAGTAAGGATGTTAGAAAGGCCTTGACTCAAAAAGACCTTATTGATTCTCAATTTGCTCAAAAGGAGTCTAAAGTTTTCAGTGATGCTTTGATTGTTAAAGAGTTGAGTAGGAACAAAAGAATCATGACTTGCAACTTTTGTAAGAAGAAAGGCCACCTCAAGAAAGATTGTTGGAAATTAAAAGCCAAACAATCCGATGAAAGCAAGTCCACAAAAGCTATCTCCGCCGAAGCTAGCTATGTTTAAGGCGAAGAATATGATGTTGGTGCTCTTGTTGTTACTAGTGAATATAAGGGTGGTGATTCTTGGATTTTGGATTCGGGATGTTAAAGACACATAGCTTTTAACTCTAGTTTCTTCTCAACTTATCAAATGGTTGATGGAAGAAAAGTCACTATGGGCAATGAGGCTAGTTGTTCGATAATTGGTTTTGGAGATGTTAAAATTATCATGTTTGATGGTGTTGTAAGAACATTGACCGGAGTCCTTCATGTTCCAGGTATGAATAGAAACTTAATTTCCCTTAGTATTTTGGATGAAAAAGGTTTTAGGTGCATTGGTGAAGGTGGAGTTTTGAAAGTTGGCAAGGGTCCTTCATGGTGTGACTTGAGTGCACATTTGAATTATTTGATTTATTAGATCTTGAATTGAATTTTGATGAACTTTTTTTGTTTTCATCAATTCATGGAAAAATGAATTCGTGAAAAAATGAATCGGGGAAAAACCTATGACTGTACCAACTTCCAGAAAAGACCTCATGATAGTCAATATGGGCCCTCACCATCCATCAATGCATGGCGTTCTCCGACTCATCGTTACTTTAGACGGTGAAGATGTTATTGACTGTGAACCAATAGTGGGTTATTTACACAGAGGTATGGAAAAAATTGCGGAAAACCGAACAATTATACAATATTTGCCTTATGTAACACGTTGGGATTATTTAGCTACTATGTTCACAGAAGCAATAACTGTAAATGGACCCGAACAATTGGGAAATATTCAAGTCCCTAAAAGGGCTAGTTTGATGGGTGCATTCATGTGGTGACTTATGGGATGAAATTCTAAGAATGTCATGAATGGGTGTATTAAGTTTTGTCTTAATTTTTGTGGTTTATGATGATGATTAAAGTATGAATTAATGAGTTAATCATGTGAGTTATGAGACTTAATGAAGAAGTGTAAATGTTTAATTCAAGATGCTCTACAATGCAAAGTCGAGCAAGACTGTTATAAGCTCTCTGAAGTGCCGCTCGACCAACTCGCTCGATCGAGCGAGCTTCAGGATGGGTCGAGCGAGCAGAAAGAATGTAACCGGAAATTGTTTGTAGCCCGCTCGACCGAGCGAGCCTCTGCATTGGTCGAGCGATGTCTCTAATGCTCCTAGGATGCTGTTTTTTACTCTTTAAGTGCTTAGGGTTGTTTCATTGTCATTTATTCATAGTCTTAATGTACTCAATGTCATTTAATGTAATCTCTCCTATAAATAGAGAGCTCATTTGCTCATCCAAATATATCCACAAAATACACTCCAAGCCAAACACTAGCCTATATCTCTTCTTTATTGTAATTCTCCATATTTGAGAATTCTTTGAACTCCTTTGATAATATAAGAGATATAATACACACTGGAGGACGTAGCCTAAGTTAAGTGAACCTCGTTAATCTTTGTGTCGTTTTATTGCATTACTTTCTCCTACATTGATAGCTTAATTTGTTTGTCACAAAACCTCATACATTCGATCTTGACAATATTGGAGTTTGAAACACATTGTTCGAACTCTAATATAGCATTGTTTTCATTATGTTTAGCTTATGTCAACATAAATGTCTTACGACTCACGAGGAAATGAATTAAGCAGAAAACTAACTAGAGTGGCAATATTATTCTAAGAATATGACACCTATATCATTAGAAGTAAGAAACATTTAGGAAGAAGATTAGGAGTTTGACTTAGTGCTAGCTATATATGTTAACAAGTTGCATAAAATGTTTTTCAGTGTAAGTGTTAATTTTTCTAGCATGGGAAATGCTTGTGATGATCTTATGACTCATTTTATGATTTGCACATTGAAGGAGGAAGTCAAGGAGTTGGGTGTAAAAAGGAGTATATATGGGAGGTTGAGGTTTGAATCACTACATGAGATAATCAAAGAGGTGTATAAAGAGTGCCTTGAACAAAGTAAGAAGGTGTACTTTAGTTATGCCTTGAACAAAACATAAAAGGCTTGGAACGTGCCTTGAACGAGGCATGCAACAACGATCAGTTAGTGAATGCAACCAGCAACTAGGTGCTCGTTCGAGCACCCTAGTACAAGGTCAATTTTGACTTTTGTTTTTGCACGATACATAAGCAGTAAGCTTACTAACTTTTCCTATGGTTATTTTATTTGTTTGGTGGCTATATAAGGGCCTTAAATCAGATACATATGCATTTTAGAGAGGCTAATACATTAGGAGCAACTAGGGAGAGTGTGCCAAAAGAGTTATTTCCTTATATTATAGTGTGTTTACTCAAAGGTGGAAATTTCGTGTATGAGAGGTTGTTCTCTAGGTTTTAGAGGATTAGATCATTGATATATTGTTGAATCGATTAATTGTAATATACTTTGTTGGAGGGGGAGGTGTCTAAGGCACCTCATTAATCATTTTTGTTATCTTGCTCTTATTTTTTGTTGCTCCATTGTTTATATATGGTCTATTTTGTTTTTCATTTTTCTTCTTGTTCGTGGTCATTGTGAGGTCCTTATCCTTTCATATCAGGGTAGGACACGATAATAGAATATTATATTTCCTTTATATCCTCCATCAAAATGGATTTTAGTGATCAAGTGTTGAAACGGTTTAGGTAATGCATGAGGCCCAACTTATAGGATTGTGACTCATGTAGACTATATAAGCAATAATTAAGATGTAGTCATCCCTATCTCGAGCCTAATTAGCATCATAATACTCATGATGAGTTGTACAAAATAAGGATGGATTGTAAGACCCATATTAGATGTGCCATTTTGATATCTCAATAAACAACATAAGTATGGCCAATGGTAGTGAAGGGTGTTAGAGTATATAACATATCTTAGGGCCTCAACCATTAATTTAAACTTTTGGTTGAGTTGGTTCCTTGACAAGGAGGTCTTTTAATGTACAAGGCTAGCTTATTAGTAATATTGGGACGCGTGAGGGTGAGATATTGTAAGGTACCCAATATGGTGAGATATTCTTTAGGATTATCCATTGTTTTCCTCATGGGCGGTTTTAGCGCTGTGCGAGGTGTCTAACTACACAGGGCCCCAAATCTAAAGAATCTCATATTAAATAATTATAGTATAATAACATGCTATTATAGTAGAGTAGTTGGTAGGAGTTTTTCTTAATATATCAATGGTTGTATGTTCAAAACCTATTGATTATATTTTTTCTCTTATTTTTTCTCTCTTTCTAAAACAACTCTTTACCTTTTAAATATTTTCTCTTACCCCATTTAATGTTTACGCATTCATCAAATATCAATTATTAATAATTTAATTTATAAAAATAATCAACAATTTATTTTAAAAATTTTAAACCCTTTAAACATTTATTGTTTCTATTATTAGTCATCAATCTATTACTTTTTTTTTCTCTTTTATTTTAACATAATTATTAGAGGATAAAGTTTAATTTTTAACAACTTAATTTAGGTTTAAGAAATTAAAATTGTGTTGAATTTTTTATTTAAGTTCAAGAAAATCTTTTTTTTTTAATTATGAAGGGCCCCAATTTCAGAAACATTTGAAAAATAAATAGGGTCTCAAAATTGTTTGCTCCGCCCCTGATTTTCCTTGAGCACTTAGAGGTGGGGTGGTAGAAAAGGGGTAGAAATGGAGTTGCATTGATTCATGTTGGCTTTAATAAGAAAGTCTTTATTGTATCGCTATTGGTTTAGAAATAAGCCTTTTTGAAGTGTGAAGAACCTCAACACTTAGAAAGTATGATATGTGTCTAGATTTTTTCAGTGAAAAGCGGTTTGCTAAGTTAAAATAAAGTTTTGTAAAACAATTGAGTTGTTACTTTTGAAGATTATATCATCAGCATAAATAAGGAGATAAATTGTTACCTGTTGAACACAAAGCACAAATTTGATATTGTTAACTCGTCAACCTTTTTAAAATTTTAATAAAATAATTATATAGACTTGGCTTTTTGACCAATTTTTCTCAAATAAGCCTTGAACAAAGGTTCGGGTAAGAAAATAATTATTTTAAAAATTAGTTTCACTAAAACTTACTCCCTCCTATTAAGCATAAATGTCCAATTAGACTAAACATATTTGTTAGTGCACTATATCTATGATTAATATATTTAATCCTACATAATTAAAAATGATAATAAATTGTTCATGATAATCTTTTTATTAAGACAAATCAAAGAAAATATATGTTATAACTAATAGGTTAAAAATATAATACAATAAGGGTAATTGATGAATAGGGTGAAAAATCAAAGGAGACACTAATGTTGAATTAAAGCAGGGGTGTTTGGCAAAATAGCTTATTGGACAATTTTAGCGTATAAATAAAGAGTTAGGTGGTCAAACGATTCAATGCTAATGTTTGGTAATTAGTTGGTTGATACAAATCATTGTTATGAATAAATTGTTTATAAACAAGCTAACAACAAATTTAAAATCAGCTAGTCAATTTAGTTTATAAAATTCAAATAATGTAATAAGCCATCATCCTTTAGCTAAACACCCCTAGTATTTTTTAATTTTTGGGAAATTCCACGTGGTAATCAACACCCCTAGTATTTTTTTAATTTTTGGAAAATTCCACGTGGTAACCATGAGTTTTTGACTTTTCCACAAATAGTTTTTTTTAATTAGCGTGGTGACCTTGAGTTTCTAATTTTTCTATATAGTAGACAAAATGTTAAGGTTTTGGATAAATTAAGTACTTTTTTTCGACTGAATTTCAAAATATGTGGTTAATTAGGATAATCAGAACGTTTGTTTTTTGAAAAAAATGTCATTTCGTTGGGTAAAATAACATCAAATTAACAAAAAGAACTTCCATTTTGTCTACTACATGAAAAAATTAAAAGGTGAAAGTCACTGCGTGGACTTAAAAAAACATTTGTCTACCGCCATGCCAAAAACTCAAGATTACTACATTAACGGCTCGTTTGGTACATGCTATTAGAGGGCGGTAATGGTAATAAAATTAAGTAATAAAAAATTTGGTTGTTTGGATGTCTTCAATGGTAATGGATGGTAATAAAATAAGGTAATGAAATTACCAAAAAGGACCATTTTTATTACCATCAAACAACCTGGTATTAAGCTGTAATGGTAATGAAGTATTACTGTGGTAATAAAATAAGGTAATATTGTTTTGAGCTGAAGAAAAAAAATAATGAAGAAAAAAAATGTAATGTACGTAATTATCTATTAATTTTTTTAACTAAAAAAGTTAAATTTGTTTCAAAAATTCCCATTTCTATCGGTGTTATTTCGTTCACATTCTTTTCCGGGTGGGTTAGGTGACCGGGTCATCTATCTCTGTTGCAATCTGCGCAGCAAAACTCGTAACTGCTGATTCCATTATTCCAAAATAATTTGTATAGCTACAGCCGTTGCAATTCATCCCTATTTTCTGCTCTTCCAAATTTCCTTCTATCTTCAAGTAAATCGTGATTTTAAGCATCTTATAGGTCAGTTTTGTTTCTTATTTTGATCAAATTTAATTTAATCTTCTTGTCTGATTTAGGGCAATATCATTCAGATTTTGCTTTATATGTTATTTCTGTCCATTTTTGTTTGATTTATCATAGATTTATGTTTCTTGTTTTTGCTATGTTATTGATTATTGAAATATAGTTTTTGATTTTGTGGCGTTTTAATGGTAGGAAGAGTAACCACTAACCAGTTATGAAAACCAAATATTTTTTTGGTGGTGAACATGATTATTTGTGGGTTGGAATTTGTTGAAATATCAAAACGTTTGGAGGTATTGAATGAAGGATTAATCAATTAGAAAAGTGAGAGCTCTTTTGATTGTACTTCTATGTTAATAGTAGATTTGCAAATTAGATTAAGGGATTATTAAGCTATAGTTAGAAAGAACTTCTAAATAATAATAGTGGATTAGCTTGATGGATCTTCTTAAGGAGGTTCAAGCATTGTTGAAGAGTAATAGTGGATTAGCAAATTAGTACACTGTACAGATGTCATAGAAGTACTTCTACTTGTCTGGTTGCTTTTTCTGGTCTGAAGCCAATCATTTGAGCAATTTTGTTGGGATCATTCAGGTTGAGTGTACCCCAAAACCAGTGAGAGGAGATGGGTGAGGAATGAAATAAGTTGCAAGTGTTTCTAATTATAGAAGTATGTGCGTGTAAGTTACCCTACTTACTTGAGTGGACAATTCTCTTATGGAGGGAGTGTTGGCATTACTAAACTATATCTAGCTTTCCCTAATTCTACTACTTAACCTTTACGGCCGGATAGATTTGGTCGGTGTGTGTTGTGAAGAAACCTCTTGATGAGGTGTTACATTTTCAGTCTTACTTTATCGCAAGTGCACGGTGTACATGTAGGTGTAGCTTAACGAATTGAACTCAGGGAAGCTAGTTAATTAATTTGCCCAACTCTAAATATCACGCGACACAAAACAACAATACATGGCACAAAATTTATATCTAATACTGCTATCAAATAACCAAAATACTCAGATATAATAATAAGATAAAGTAAGACTGAAAATGTGGGGTTTAATCAACAATATAAAGAGTTTAGGATGACGGAAATCACCTAATTCTAATATAGAGATCAATTATTCTCCTAATTATGTGAAACTGAATATTTGAAATGACTAAAACTGATCTAATTATTCTCAAACTTCTGTTATATCGATTAATATTTTTTCAGGACTTTACTAATTTTAATCTTCAAACTTCCGTTTTATTGGCTAAACTAGTATAAATTTAATCTAAATGTACCTCAATCCTAAGTTATTCCTAATCATAAACTTTCATTCTATTGAAAAGGTTAATAAAGATATTTGAACTAAGAATAATACTAGACATAAATAAATCTAATAATAAAGCAATTAGATAATAATAATAATCAAGAACAAGAAAAAGAAAACTTACAGATTGATGGCGATCGAATTTTATTACCATAAAGGAATTTAAAGAAATCAAGAAACTGAAAATATTGTGTTTTACGTAATACTTTGAAAACTAGAGAAATAACTGCTAGAAATAGAAATAAACTGCTTAAAACTACTCCTTGTTTTTAAAACTAAAATCTAATTTCCAATTTAGACTATTAGTATACATAGGAAACACTCTTCCCAAGTAACTAGGCAAATGCTTTGCAACAACTCATTGCTTCTCTTGGCACCTCATTTAATTTGCTCTTCTTCACCTGTTAGGGGTCTTAGGTCATTTCTCCAACTCTTCACCCTCTTATCACTCCATATGACCTAATAAAACTTAAATTTTTTGTTTAAAATTACATAGAACACACAATTCAGGTTATAAGACAAAAATACGCAAACTTACAATAAAAACCAACAATTAGTCCTAATAATCATCACAAAAGGAGTGAAATTTTTTATTAATAAGTGCAAATAAATGCACTTATCATAAAACTTCTTCACCCTCGTCTAAATTTACAAAAAAAAGTTGGTTCAAGAAATGATTTGTGATATGTAAGATACCAAACTAGCTATTCCCTCATGGTGGGCTCCAAAGTATTTTTCAAATACACAAATTCATAAACATTTTATGGATGTTACAGCTAAATGCTATTTATCTTTTCATCTGTTTCTAATACATGGAATGTATTTGTGGATGCAGTTAATCTATGGGATCTGTTCTTGATGCAGAATGCACTGTAAATACTCAACCTTGCCTTTTATTTGTATGATTGTGCCATTTTGAGCTTTTACGCTGGAAACATATTTATTTTGCTAAGTTTTTATTTATGTTTATTTTTCCTTTTCCATGGTTATACTTATTGGTGTCTATCCGCAGGAACCTGGAACAAAGGTGACTGTTATATTTGTTTTAGGTAAACTCATTGATTCCTAACATGATTTATAAATCTATGCTCTTAATAGATCTATTAATTTTGTTTAGATAGCAATTATCATATCCCATGTTGCTAATACGGAGCCATGGAGACCGCCCATACTTCTTGAAAATATCTTAAGATCAACCTTAATTTTTGATGTAGCCTCATTTAACATATTTAATTACTATTACATTTGTTTATGAATGTTTGATCCACAATAAGATGGCTAACTTAAAGCATAGATTTCAACTGCTTTGTGTGGGGAGAAAAGGGTTTCTCTGTCTTTTTGTTGTTTATTAGACTCTCAAGCTTTAATAGACATGGTTAGGGCCAATGGAATTGAAGTACTACTAAATGTGTAATGGGGTGGACTGTCTTGGTAGTTTAAGCTAAAAACAAGAACGAATGGATATACTACGAATTGTTAACAAAAATTACCGGATTATTCGTTTTCAAAGCAACCTTTGCACACTGTTCAATTCTCAAAGCGTTAGTTAGCAACAAAAAGTACAATCAAGTAAAGGGCATGCTATACAAAAATTTAGCACTAAATTTTATTCACAATAAACAAGGTTTTTTTAAATCAAGTTTACTCAATTTGTGCAGCTTGCCTCATTAATTTATCGGAATACTTTGAATAGCTATTACATGTATATAGCCATCCAAAAGGGAGGCCTTTCAAGTTCCAATAACTCCTCTTTTAATACATCGTGTAGGAATTAATACTTTACATAATCTTCTACATGGAGCACCTCCTAAATGATGCCTAACTTAACTTCTTGTGACAACCGAATAATGGAATCTATTTCCTACTCTATTATTTGCTAAAACTTAAATCAAATTAGCAAGTAGGAACTAATCAGTTATAAATCATACTACTAGCCTTGCTACAATGATTTATTGATTTATCTCATACTACTAGTTTAAATTATAAAGAATGCTACTAATCAGTAGCAAGTAGATGTTTTAGGGCAATAGATTTAGTATCAAGGGAAGGTTTGAATTAGGTTGTTACAAGAAGTTAAGTTGGACATCGTAATTTACTGATTTATCTTCCACATCTTATTTATTGATTTATCTTCCACATCTTATTTATTGATTTATCTCATACCACTAGTTGCTACTTGCTAAAAGTGATTTATAGCATACTGTCCTCAAAGACTACTTTATCAACCCTCTAGCGCAATCCACTCTAGCATTGCTTCAATTTTTATAGGAAAAAATGAGAACTGTGATAATTTTTTTCTTAGTCTGCCTGTCCTTAAGTAGTCTGCGGATAGTTTGTTCCCTTAAGCAGTCTATAAATGGGAGACAAGCTTTTTAAACCTTTGCAATTTTTAAATCTTTTCACATCCTACTTGTAGCAGAGTATGATTTTGAAATAATTGGTGCTAGTTCTTTGATGTATCAGGTGGCCCTGGCAGTGGAAAGGGAACACAGTGTGCCAATATTGTTCGACACTTTGGATACACCCATCTAAGTGCTGGTGATCTTCTGCGAGCAGAAATTAAATC
Source organism: Amaranthus tricolor (assembly GCF_026212465.1). Lineage (NCBI taxonomy): Eukaryota > Viridiplantae > Streptophyta > Magnoliopsida > Caryophyllales > Amaranthaceae > Amaranthus > Amaranthus tricolor. The sequence continues at coordinate 23,926,376 of NC_080050.1, read as the reverse complement.
TGGCTCCAAGAATGGGTATTGTGTTTTTTCTCAAGAACTACTCTTGTGTTGCATGTGGCACACATGCCTTTATTATTATTATTATTCCTGCTTTCTCTCTCGTTGTTGTTATCAATATTATAAACTATCTATATTTTTTTTGGGGTTGTCAGTTGACTGTATTCTGTAGAGTGAATAGGTGTTCTAACAGTTATTAAAATAATAGTTGTAGTTTATAGTTTTTCTGCTCTTGTGCATAGTTAATAACTTGAACCACAGGGAATAAATGTGTCAATTTATGATGATGTTTAAGAGGATCACCCTGAGTAATACAGTATACAGTATGCTGTGAAGGGGTACCTGCATATGAAAGCAAAATAAAATAAAAAGGTTTTATTTAACAACAATACCAAAAGTCTCGATATTTTCGAGTTGGGGATGTGGGGTAGCTGCATGAACCAAAGATCCACCTCTAGTGGCTGTTCACAAAGCTCTTGTTCTTTCGTTCATTTATTTCTTGTCACTACCTTATTATGCAACTCTTTCCTCTTATCATTTGTCTCTTTCTACCATCCAAATCAACTTGATATGTGTCATTCTATGTGTTGAATTATATATTCAACTTTCTTTCCAGTATTAGTCTCCATCCATAAACTATGTTTAGTATTAAGCTGTTTTAAATACTAAATTTCACTTGCCGTTAGATTCATATTGTTTTTGTACTTTCTATTTTTTGATAAATACATTGGCCATGATAAATTATAGGACCATGATCCAGAGCATTATTAAGGAAGGAAAGATTGTCCCTTCAGAGGTTACTGTGAAGCTTCTCCAGCATGCCATGCAGGAAAGTGAAAATGACAAGTTTCTTATTGATGGTTTTCCTCGCAATGAGGAGAACCGAGAAACCTTTGAATCTGTTGTGAGTCTCCTTTCTATGTTTTTGACTATTTTATACATTCACAGAGTTCATCAAAGCTCTGTTTGAAGCTGTGCATTTTCTTTTAGTGACTGTCTAGTTGGCTGCAGACTGGAATAGCACCCAATTTTGTTCTTTTTTTTGATTGCCCAGAAGATGAGATGGAGAAGCGTCTTTTGAGTAGAAATCAGGTTCAGATGCTTTAATTAACTCATCTCACTTTTTGAATTTAGTAACGAGTTTTCTCCTGCCACAGTTGGTTTGTACATACCTAACATGTGCTATCGATTTAGGGTAGGGAGGATGATAATATAGAGACCATCAAAAAGCGTTTCAAAGTATACTTGGAGTCTTCTCTTCCGGTTATTGCACATTATAGCTCAAAGGGAAAACTCAAAAAGGTGAGACAATGTCTCTTCTTTTCGATCAAAGAGATTTTGGTCAGGTTCATTTCTATTTTGGCAAATCTGACTGCAAAGCTTCTGTATATTGGTGTTAAGATTGATGCTGCCAAACCAGTCGATGCTGTATTTGAAGATGTTAAAGCTATATTCAATTCTACTTCAGAAAAGGTACATCACTTGCATATTTTATTTTATTTTATATTTCCATCGAAGTACGCGATTTTTTGCGTTAGATTTGACTTGCCTTTTCATTGATGGGAGATCCAGTAATAAGATCTTCGATGCTGTTTTGAATTGAATTCCTATATTTTCCTATTTGGCATACGCTTAGCTTGATATATGCCTTTCAGGTTGCTTCTGAGGAATTCCAGCATCTCCAAGATTCCACATCCAGTTAAATCAAATGAGGTGATTTGTTTTCAAGTTATATGCTTGCTTTGTTTTATATAGTTGTTATGTTTCTCATTTTCTTGAGTCAATAAGGGGCAATGTCGAAGAATTGATCGAAGCACCATGGACACCTCCACAAGCACCTTATCCTTGTTCTTCTAGAGAAAGAATTTGAACACAAATAGATGAGCTTAAATGGGGTTGATCACAATTCTTCCAACTCTTCATAAATGCCTAAATATTGAAAGGTCACTTTGTCAACAACTATTCAAATCCCAACTAGCTTCAATGCAATTTGATCTTTCACATTTGTGTCCCTGGTACCTCTTAGTTGTTGTGTGTTCTGAGTGCGATTAAATGGACCATACAAGTCTAAGCAAGGATCAAAGGAGGGGTTTGTGTTTAGAGTTGTATTTAGGAATGATTTTAGGTGGTATTTGTGATAGTGTGATGGGATAATAAAGAGGGAATATGAAGAGTAGAAAAGGATATCTTGAGTTTTGGATGAGGGGATGAGAATTGAAATGTTAAGGAAGTTTTTCTGAAGTGTTTGATAAGACACACCACAAAAGGATCAAATATGAGTACGGAAGGTGAATGCAAGAAAGGATAGTATGACAAGCCTTATCAATCCAATGATAAGTCACACCATGTTGACAAATCAAAGGCCCCTAAGTTAACAAGTGTGCAGTCACTCGCTACAAACAAAGAGACTTTCTTATTTTGAGTTCTACTCCAATAAACTAAAAGGAAAACTTGCTTTTAAGCAAAACCTTGATTCATAAATTTATAATTAAGTTACATCAGCCCGTCTTGTATGAGACCGTCTCACGGTGAGACGACCTTAAAACAAGAAGCCCATAAGCTAAAAGCTTCTATTATTGGGCTATTTAACCCAAGTATGAGGCATGTCTCACGATGAGACTGTCTCATTCAAGAATTTGTGAAGTTACATATATCCAGATTTTATATATTTATAGAATAACTGAAGAAAGAAAAGAAACAAACTACCTACTACACTTATATGTGGAAGTTTTCCTAGGTTTAACTTCTCCAAGGGAAGTTATGTAACTTCATTTAATTTAAAACACTTAGAAGAAAAAATCAGATCTGAATTCTTGAAGTTCTATGCACCATTCTCATGAGTTATTGAATTTGAATCCTTTGGAGGAAAACTTGAATAGGGAAATATGTAACTTCTTTGGAGTTTTCAAATGACTCGGAAGGGAAAACTTGATCTCCTTATATTTTAGACTTCCAAGCATGTGCAAAGCAACTTCCATAACTCCTCCAATTTAATGTTGTGTTTGGGAATCATGATTTCATTTGGAAATCTAAAATTAGCTCAATTCTAGTGTATGGCATATCAAAAACTGTAATTTTAGATTCGAGTCAATTTCACCTTTTAAAAATTGTTAAAGTTGAAAATTGAGAATGACTATCCAATTCTTGTTATTGTCAAATTCTTCATTTGTGATTTTATAATTGAATTCTTTATATTTAAATGAATTACATGTTCACAACACAACCAAACTCATTTAGGCTTTTTTTTCTTTTGCATTTATTTGAGAAGAAAAAAATTTCCTCCTAATTTGATGATGTACTCGTCCAGGAAGAGGAATACTTCATGTAACTTTCCATGCACACTTTCCCAAACTCATTTATGGTGAATGTAGAAAATGGTGAGAGATGAATGATGAGAGTTGGGTTTTGGCTTTGTTATACAACTAGAACTAAAAGTGATTTTTGTTGTTTTGTTTGGTGAAAGAGCAAGTATTCTTAAATCCATCATACAAGACTTTCCTTTCAAATAGGGATAATATTACACCAAAGTTCTTCCTCATAAGTTTTCCTAATGCTAAAAGATAAAATTACTCGGTAAGGCACTTGCAACCCTTTACTTTAGTGAAGCCATTGAATGACTTATGAGTGTGGTTGTGGTGAAGTTGGTACTTTCAACTTAGAAACTAAGGATTTGGGCGCCACATTTGCACAACAATGATTAAAGAATATACATTGTGTTCTATGGTGCATTTCATGTGGAAGACGACCTTTCTTTGAGGATCCTTTTTGTGCTGAATTTGGCTATGGAGTACATTCCTCATCATTAAACACTCACCTTCATTAGGATCAATGAATTCAACCTTATTGGTGTTTGTGTTTATGTCATTGTTTTTTCCATCTCGACTTCTCCACCATCATAAGTTTCAAACTCCATGAGTGTCACAATCTTTTTGTTTGGAAATCTTGAGACGATGTGCCTTAATCCTTAGCATCTACAACATCTTCTTGGGAATCTTGGATTTGTAGGAATAGACATAGTTGAAGGGGTGGGTTTTGGGACGTTTAGAGGAGTTGATTTGGTGATAGATGGGGCGATTATTTATTGGATGAATTAGATGTGGAAGGTTCTTGGTCTAGAGTCAGATCTTGAAGATTCTACCCAAGGTTTGTACGTTTATTGTTCAACTTTGTGGGCTAGGAAGATGACTTCCTCTAATTTAGACTAAGGATGCAATTCCACAACTTTTTCGATGTAGGCTTTTTGAAGCACTTAACCAAGTTTGTGGTTCATCATCAATAAAACCACACTTCATTATGTATGCTTCAAATTTGCTTGCATATTCTTCCACGCTTATGTTCCCTTGTTCAAGGTGATGAAACATTGAAAAGTTCTCTTGGACATAGTGTACATGTAGAAACTTTTGCTTCACAAATTATGCACCTTGTACTTTCTATGATGCACTCTCTTTGTACAAGTACTTTCCCATCATGCTGAGGCATACTTATAAAGCTTCAATACTACGATTTTGACTCTCTTATCTTTGGGAATTTGATGGTAATTAGAGAAGTGCTCAACCACACAAATCAACTCAACGAATTCAATGCCATCAAGTTTTCATCAAAATTCAGGAATATCCACCATCAAATCGAGCATAAAACATTTTTTTCAAACTTGTGGCTTTTCTTCATGTGCTCTTGTTGGATTTCTTCAAGTTCTTCTCAAATACCATAACATGAAAGGAACCCTCTCTTTGGCGTCTAAAGTTGCTTATTTTTTTTCCTAAGGTAAACAAATTGTTAAGACATTTCCTATTTCTTCTCTTCTAGTTTGAAGATTTTTTTTGAAATTGTTCTTTAGGAGCTTGGCTTGCGGTTGGAATTTGGCTGGAGAAAGTCATTTTGTGGTTTAATATTCATTAAATACCAAAGATTTAATTCTAGCTATGCTACAAATTATGTTGTATGTTTGAGTGACTAATTGGAACATACGAGGCTAAGCAAGTATCAAAGGATGAGTTTGGGTTGTATCTAGGCACAGTTGTGTAGTTTTTTGATAGTGTGATGAGATTACAAAGGGAGAATACTATGAATTTTGGATGAGAGGAAGAAAATCGGAACGTTGTTGAAGTGCAGTTGAACCATTTAATAAGGCACACTACAAAAGGCTCAAATATGCATATGGAAGGTGAATGCAATGAGTTAGGATCCTCTCCATTACTTAAAATGTAATGGACAGTCTATTACTTAATTTAATGGTTAGAATTGCTTGATGGAGGAAAATAGTAGGAATTTTGAGATTCTATTTTTTATTCTAAAATAGATGTCCAAATCTTAGTATAGATAATAGAGAAAAGCAATTGAGAGGATCTCAATACGAATGCAATAGAGGATAGTATGACAAGTTTTAGCTATTCAATGACAAGACACCACATTGAGGAATCAAATGCCATTAGGTTCAAAGTACTCACGCTAAGCAAAAAGACTTTCTCACTTTAAGTTATAACCCAAGAAATTAAAAGGAATACGAAGGTTTTTAAGAAAAAGCTTGATATATTGAGAGGGAGTTTCCAATAAACCCTATTCAAGAGACAAAGGAAGCAAACACCCTATTTTTGCTTGAAGTGAAGTAAGATAAACCCTATTTTTTAAGAGAGCAAAGACCATGTTATCAAGAGAGATTAAAAAAATGTTGTGAGTTGCAAGAGTTTTCGGAGATGTGATACATTGCCCTATTCCTCATAGTTCTTGTTGATGCTTGTGGGTGAAATTTACCCAAATAAATCTCCTCTAGCCTTGAAATCTTTCTGGCTTCTTTGTTTCCAAGGGTGTTTAAATTATATTTTATTTTTTATCTATTTTATAAGAGTTCTATTTGATGTTGTTATTCGAATTTTTTTTTGATGCCTTTTTCTGAATGTGTATGCAGGTAGAGATCATTTTTGTAAGTTGTGAAAATTTCTTCACTTCCAATTTTTTGTTGGCCAAGCTATAGAATTTCGGTTACAAAGTGATTACACAAATCATAATGCGTTAGATATGCTTCAAATTTAGTAGCATTGACAATTGTATATGAAATACATTTATATTGAATTAGGAATACCGTAAGTCTTTGCTATCTCCCTTTTCTTTGTATTGGAGAAGTTGGATTTTGATAGTTGCATTAATTGCAATGTTTTGAAGATTCTAGAATTTCATTAGGTTGCAATTGCTGATTTTTCGAATTTATGTTATTGACAAAGATCCTATAGCTAGCATGAATCAAAGCTCCCACCTTTTTGATGCCAATGCCTAACCATGAAAAATTATGTTGTGCTGAGTCGCCTGGATGCCGGATGGGATGTCTTGTGTCAAATGTACTGTAACAATTTATCCAGTGAACAGTTTTGTCTTGCTGTGCTTGCCACCCAAAAATAGGCTAATCATGGAAATTATATTTTGATGGGTTGCCTTTTATCGTGCCTATTATATCTCGTACTGTGCCAAGTTGTGTCTTGTAGCGTTGTGTTGTGCTTGAGTGGCTCGTGTAGTAGCCCCGCGCTTCCATCTTTCACTCAACATTTGTGCTACTTTCAATTGCATTTATGGTTGACGATTGGTGACCTTATTCCATCGTGTGTTCTCAAAGATATCATGTAATGGTTTACTACTAATATCTAATTATTTAGAGATAAGTGTAATGAAGAAGTGTTATAAATGATTTTTTAGTAACTTTTGATTTTAAAATCCCTTTATCCCTTTGCTATTAAATTAAATGTGGGTAAGGGTGTAACACTATCATTCTATTTACCTTTTTTCTTTGTTCATCACTACTCTTCCCGAAAATTTGAAAAAAATAAGAGTATTTAACAACTTTATTTCAAAAATAAGCTTCGTTCAAACTTTATTCCCAAATTAAGCGTCCTTGGCTCCAAAGCTAGGCCTGGTGTAAACTCGCTCTTACTAATAGCGAATTAAAATAAATAGTCAAAATTTTACTTAAGGGATATGTCATTGTTACTAACAACGACCTAATGTTTGAATGGTCAACAAGGTCAAGTCGTTGTTAATAACAGCGACTTTATGCGTGTTAAATTTTCCAGTTCTTCTTCTTCATTTCAGTTTACTTTCTCATTCAACCTACGAGATCTCCCTCTTCTTTCCACCATTAAAATCAACTTCAATCCTTCAATTAATCTCATCAAATTCCAAGTTTCTACTACTAATTAGTTGTGTCATCTTTCTACATTCACTTAAGGTTCTAGTTTTTCGTATTTATTTTCTTTTTTTGAAAAGTTAGGGTTCACAAATTTTTAATCAACGTTCACGTTAATGTAGGTTCATAAACTTGCAATTTACTACTTGTTGATCTACAGCTTATTGAGGTACCTTTTTATTATAAATTTTTTAGTTCTTGTTGTTTTTAAAATGTATGTCATTTATAGTGGTCATATAATATCAAACTCTATGAATATGTCAAATGTACTTGTTATTTACCATGATCTTTATATTGAGGTTGTTTGTTCATGAATTTAATGTAGAAAATGCTTTAGTATAATGTAGAGAATGTTTGAAAGCAAACCCTAAATTTGAGTTTAATTTTAGAGAATGTTTGAATGCAAAACCTAAATTTAATCAATGTTGTTATGTAGTATATATTTATGAACTTGATAGTGATGTTGATTTTGTACGTATTGTAGTAGAAATGGCTTTATTTTGTGTGACTGTTGTATGTTTTTGGAATGGTTCAATTCATCAAGTAGTAGCAATGTTAAGTATGTTGGGAGAAGACGTAAACTGTTTGCATGCAACTCAAACATGGATTTGAATGAATTTAAACATCTTATATGCTCTAAGATTGGCATTGACACTACAAGAAGTACTGTTAATACTAACTTTACATGTTAACGCTTTATTTCTTAATTTGTTTTTGTGTTTCGTTTACTTACTTATATCTGTAATTCATAGCTTTGGGCATGGGAGCACATTCTCATTGGGCAACTGATGAGGAGTGTGGTACGTGGTGTATTTGGGCCACCAATTCTTCCACCCCCACATGTGCTGTATGGATTGCGGTGGTCCTTTGAAAGACGTACAAGGCATACTCCTAGGGACACAGTTTCAGCACTTCATTCTAGAAGTCGCTGTGTCCAACACCACTATGGACGAGCAGGGGTCATCTCCTTATCATGTCGACGTTCATCTTGAGGAGGTAGACTTAACGTGCCCCGACTATGGTGTCGGGTCCTCACAGGGTGCTGAAACATCACAGTATCAATCACCTCCCCTACCCGAGCGTCATGCGACGGCCTCTTACTATCGTAGAAGGCGTCATAAACCGTCACAGTTAGACAGGGTAAAGGAGGATTAGCATTAGTATACTGTTTGTATATATTGAACATTAGTGACATTTTGTATATATTGAACATTTATATTCAATATTTGTAACATTTGGACTTTTGTGTATAATTTATAATATATATGTATATGTATATATTTTTATCGTATTATCACATGTTTATTATGAATGAAATGATGTTAAGTACTCAGAGTTTTTGGCGATGAATCATTCCGCCAAGAATGCAGTATGAATTTAATCAAAAACAAACAGACAATCATATTCAAATAGGAAAAATTCTCTCGAAAATTCAACACAATTTCATTCATATTCAACGAATCCATATCAAATTACATAGTTCATTCGTTAAGTTAAACCACCGCCGTTAACTAATATTGTTTCTTCAACTTTCTCATAATTCTTTCAGTCTCTTCTTTCCTATGTTCCATCTCATCTATTTTTCTCTTGAGATTCAATACCTCATCTTTAATCTCTTGTTTTTCTTTTTGAAGCGATTTGGTACCCTTCGGAGCAACCCACCTAAAGGACGAGCAACAAAATCACGGCCGGGATCAATGTCCCTCCAATCTGTATTAATCTCAACTTCATAACCACAAGTACAAAGCTCTTCAACAGAATGCTCATATGACATCTACGGAACACATATGATATAGTAACATAAGTAAACATTCAAAAATAATATTAACATTTATAAATTGGGATTAATATTAACATAATACTTTATGTTACCTTCAAAATCGATTAACTAGAACAAGAATGATGGAGTTTGAATACAATGAAGTAGGGAGATGATGGAGTTATTTATAAAACATAATAACAATGGCTATTTTCAACTTCATAACGGCTATTTTTAAATTTTACAACGGTTAGTTTAAATCATACAAAAAGATCAACAAAAGTCAATCCAGGTCAAGGTTTATTTCGTTGTTACTAACAGTAACATTATGTTTGACCAGTCAAACAATAGGTCGCTGTTAGTAATAGTGAAATAAACTTTGACTAAAATTTTGACGATTTCATAATACTCGTTGTTAGTAAGTGCGAGTATACACCAAACCTAGCTTCGGAGGCAAGAACGCTTATTTTGAGAATAAAGTTTAAACAAACCTTGTTTTTTGAATAAAGTTGTTAAATTATCTTTTTTTTTTCAAATTTTCACTCTTCCCTTTAGTTCTCTCTTTTTCTCTGCAATCTAGGCCCCACTTTTTATCTGCTTGTGAATATATCTATTTTTTATCTACTTAATATATCTGTTTGAAAATATACCTTTTTTTTATTGTTAACTACAATTTTCTTTTATTATCATTTTTTCGTTGGTGATTGATCATTCAAGGGTTTGATTTGGTCTTCATCTATGAAAGTTTTAAACTGTTAATTGATTGTGGGATTGAAATTCCTTCTTCAATTTATGCTTTGCTATTTCTTTACATAGTTCAGTTTGTTTGATTTATGTTTAGAAAAATTACTATAAATAATACAACCTTTTAACTTTTCCTCTATAATAATACTAATGTTTTATCAATCATAAATAATTTTAACTTTTAGATTATTTTCCACTAGCATATAAAATTACCTACAAGGCTACAACCTACAAAATAGGTAATCTATTGAAAAAAACTTTTAAAATAATTATATTAAAAAAATTAATTTACAAGTTTACCACATTCTTTCTCCTACCTGCCCCACCCAACCACCTCCCCAGCCCCTTCTCCAACACAAAACCACCACAGCTCTTTCCTTGTCATTCATCACCTTATCTCCACCACACCCTAACCCCATACCTCCCCGAACCTCTTCCTCTTTCAACCACAACACCTCCATTGCCTACTTTCTCCTCCCTCCTTGCTCATGTCGGTGAGATGGTGGTGCCATTGGTGAGTTATTAGGTTTCTAAAGTTGGGTGGGTGTGAGACTCGAGTGGGTTTAAGTGTGGGGTGGGGCGCGGTGGAGGTCTTCGCAATGTAAGGGTGGTGGATCTTATCAAGGGAAGGCGACGGGTGGGGTGGTTAGAGGTTGTGTTTCAATGGTAATAGATATGTTGAAGTTATTGGTGGTGTGGGGGTGGACGAGGTGGCTTAGAGAATACGGGTATGGTGGTCACTTGTCAGGCAGTTTGTGTGGAGGTGCGGGTCAAGCCTGAAGGTGGGGGTTGGCCGCCGCCGGGACAAGGGGTGGGGAAAAGCCGACAGACATAAGGGGGAGGGTGGCTACAAGGGATTATGATTTTTTTTTTATTTTAATGTATCTTTTTTTAAAAATTAAATTACCAATAGTTGTAGTAACTAATAAGTTAAGGATGCTAGTGGAAAACACCTTAAAATTGAGATTAGTCTTGGTTAATCAAAAGTTAGTATTATTGTAGGAAAAAAGGTAAAAAATTGTATTATTTATAGTAATTTTTCCTTTATTTTTTTGTTTAACTTTTTTATTTTGCATGAGCATTGTAAATATTTGTTGTTTGCTTATGTTTTTTGTGAAATGCGATGAAATTGTGATTGTTCAGTTAGGTTTGTTGTTTGATTGATATGTGTTATATTTATTCTAGAGATTTTAAATAATAATTATTATAAAAATTTAATAATTGGGAATCATTCTTCTTATATGTTGGGAAAAGCCCATAGATGGAGACAACATGATTAATAGTTGATGTTGTTTTTTTTGTTCAAACATTATTCATGATCTTTGATAAAAAGTTAATTGCATATGTTTTTAGCCCATACATCCTTCACAACTTTACAGCACATTAATATTAATATTTAAATTTATTTTTTGTTAATAGAAGTGTAAAATAGCATCATGATATTTGATAATATAACTTGAGAGACCCCGTGCGTAACACGCGACTCCACAACTAGTAATAAAAAATATTTGATAAATGACTTTTAACTTACTTGTTTGTAAGTCAAATTAAGAAAAACTTACAAATAACATTTTTATCGATTTCATTTATTAGCCCATTTTTATAATAAATGATGACCAACTAATTTTATCAAACAACTTAATAGCAAAAAAAATAAATTCAAGCGTTAAAGCTATTCAAGTATGGAAAAATAAACCAATTGTACAGCAGTTATTATTTTTTGCAGTCTTCTCAATGTAGGACCTCATAGAGAAAATCAAGATAAGTCTTAATTGCAAATTGAATGGTTTCAACTTTCAAGTGGAACAAAATAAGTACAAATATAACTCAAAATAAAAATAATAAAAAATAAATAAAATAAATACACCATTTAGTTATTTTTGAAACATTAATTTAATTTTATGAACATAAATTCTTGTGAAAGAAGATCTCTAATTAAAATGACACGCAAAGGAAAATGTAGAGTAAGTTACTCAGTGGGCATTAAGGATATTGTAAGTAGGCATTTACGATATTGTAAGTATTGTACGCTTATTCGGTGGATATTAAGGATATTGTAAGTAGACATTTAAGATGTTGTAAATAGGCATCGAGGATACGATTAGTAGGCATTTAAAGATGATGTAAGTAAGCATTAAGGATGTTGTAAGTAAGCATTTAACGATACTGTAAGCATTTAAAGAGAATGTAAGTAGTCATTAAGAATATTGTAAGTAGGAATTAAAGATATGGTAAGTAGGAATTAAGGATGATGGTAAGTTGGTATTTAAGAATATTGTAATATGCATTTAAGGATATTGTAAGTAGGCATTAATGATCAGTAAGTAGGCTGTAGGCGTTAATAATACGGTAAGTAGACATTAAAGATGATGTAAGTAAGTATTAACGATGATGTAAGTAGACATTAAAGCTTTAATGGGCTTGGCTTGAGAAACGTCTCTTAGAGAGACAGTTTCTTGGAAGACCAGATGTTTAATGAATGCTTCAAATACCTTGGATCCATAATTTAGTATTGTAGAGACATTCAACAAGATGTGACCCATATAATTAAGCAAATTATAATTATGTGATTAAGCTGCGTCCTAAAATAATACACAAATTCTAGTGTGAGATGATCTCACTATAAGACACTTTTCCATGCATGGGTTGTATAACTCACTAATACAAAATATTAACATATAAACTCTTTGTTATAAGATCGTCTCACCGAGATTCGAGAAATAGTCTCTCACAAGAGTAGCTCCAACAATTATATTACAACCTTAATCCAAAAGATTAGAGTCGACTACATCAACAAATATTTGTTTTAATGATTATCCACATGGATTCTTCTCCTACATTCTACCTGATTTTCTACCATCTCAGTTTGTAAGTTTCCACTCATTTCCTTAAAGTCATCTTTGATCTTACTCGCCCTTTTTTTAACTCAACTAAGCTCCAACTTTCTATCTTCCATACTGGTTTGCTAATACCCCGTCTTTTCATATGTGCAAACCCTCTTAACTATTCTTATCCACCTTTCCTCAATATTTGCAACTTCTAACCCCTTTCTTATATTTTCGTTTTGAATTATAGGAATATCTTATAAGGTAAATGCACGATTCTATCAAATATCTAAAGACAGCCTACTTTATAATCTATAAACACCTATTTCTCATACCGTCTTATTTATAAGATGAGAGTCGTTTAGATTAAAAATAAAGTATAAATTAATAGTGACCAAAACGTAATCGGAATAGCAGGCAAAATAGGAGGGACTATGATATTAGTCATTAGATAATCAAAAGTAAATTTAAATGACTTGATGCACCTAAATAAATTGACGTGTAAATCATAAAAAAACATGTATAGGAAATAATTGTCGGCACTACATTACTCAATGCACTTGCTCAACTCATTGAATGACAATAGGATGGCTTCCTCTAACAGCAAATCGCTGGAGATGCCACAAAAAGGAGGAACGCTTTGTGTTTGAACTTACACAACTTTAGTAAATCTTCAATAATGTTACAATGAATTATATAGTATCCAAATAAAACTCATGCTTGACATTCTTTGCAACCTCTAAGCTTTCAGACCTTTAGGCCGCAACCTGAAAACAACCAATCAATCAATAAGAACTACTTACATTAAAATGACTCATTAAATTTTATATACTTCTTATTTATGCGAAATTTACCAAGGGTCAATCGAAAACAGCATCTTCGTTATCACTAACAACTAACAAGGTTAGGGTTATGTACATCCAAACCCAAAACTCCACCCTTGGTAGGAGCTTAATGACATTGGGGTGATGAAAATATATGTACATTATAGTAGGATAGAAAATTAGGAAGGGAGAAAAGGATAATCGACATCCTTCACATTTTTGGAGAAAGAAATCACTTTCCCCTTGCCTTTGATTACCTCCTTTCTCTCCCCTTCCCCTTTCCTTAACCAAACAAAAATTCATGAAAATGGATTTTATTTCAGCCATTTACAACCAAACCCTCTTGAAAGATGAAAAAAATATTATTACCTTATCAAAAATTGCTTTTACATCCTCAAATACAGCATCTATCGGTTTTCCTGCGTCAATCTATACATGGATAAGAGAGTGGAGATAAGAATAAATTAGTTTCGATCAGAAAAAAAGTCAGTGACAGTAAGGAAAAAGAAATTACGTGTACAGTGGAATCTTACCCTTCTAACTTTTCCAAGAGAGTCATAGTACTGAATAACGGGGAGACTGGATTCCATGTATACCTTGAAACGCTTCCTTATTGTTTCAATATTATCATCTTCCCTCCCCTATAAACACCATTGGAAGGGGTAATACAATATTAAATCTAGCCATAAGCAAAAAAGCAATGGAACAAGTACTGAAGAAAATCACAGGTTTTGTCCCTGACAAACCTGATTCCTGCCTAGCAGCCGCTTCTCCATCTCCTCTTCCGAACAATCAAAAAACAGAACAATTTCTGGTACTATTCCTGTCTGTATCAGCACACCAGAAAGAAAAAGGTTCAACATGCATAAAACTAAGGAGGGTATCATAGAAGACAAGAGAGCGACCCCAAAGCCTTACAATTGATTCGAACAACGCACGATTCTCCTCATTACGAGGAAAGCCATCAATTAAGAATTTTTCTTTCCCACTTTCCTGAATAGCTTTTTGAAGAAGCCCTATAGTCACCTCAGCTGGTACAATTTTTCCCTCTTTGATCATGTTCTGGATCATAGTTCTGCAATATGAGAAAGTGATTTGTTACTTTGGTCAATTACATCTAACACGAAACACTAGCAAAACTAATTAGAAATCAGCCAGAGTTCTACATAAGGTTTAGTTGTACATTTAGATACCATCATAGAGTAAATGCAGTGAAAATGGAACTTCAGTGAATTTAGTCTGATGCAAGGTGAGAGAATATGGTATGAATCCAAGTCCTCTCATAAGTCAAGTAGCATGGGAATTCTAGGAAAACATTAAATGTCGAAGCAAAGCGAGTCTAAATGTGTTCTATTTAGTTCTTGCAATTACTACAAATAAGGGCCAAAAAAGAAGGTTAGATTGAAACTCGATGAGATTGTCCTTTAAAGAAAATCTAGTGTCCAAGATCATCAAAGGTTCAATGGTTATTCACCTAGAAACAAGTTGTTCAAGAGATAACTATGTGATAGTCCAAATGCTGTGACTAATGAAGCCAAAAACAATGAAGAAATACGTTGCAACCACAAGGAAATACAAAGAATTAATCCTAGCTCTAATAGTCGATTTGCATGTGAGAATGAGGAGTTGTATAATCTTTGGCATTGAAGTCAAGGTATTGAAATTCCTCATTATATGCATCATACGATTAACATTGAAGAAGAATTATGGGAAAAACTTAAAATCCTCTCAAAGTATCCGATGCATGGTTACAAAGGAGTTAAAGTTCAGTCCATAAGTTAGATTAACAATGTAATAAAGGTAGAATTTGTTCAACAAAGTTAAGATAGGGAATCATAGGAAATTCTTGATTCCATCTCCAATTTGGCCGGTTTTATGGTGGTAATTAGTAGAGTAATTTAATTGCTTTTAACGTAAAGAGTTATGTGTTTTAACTCTTAGGTTAATTATTTTATTTACTTGATAAGTCAAAGCATGTAAGTCATCCTTGCAGGGATGAAAATAGGTCAAGATTAAATTAAAGGCACTCTTGAACATGTGCCTTGAGTAACTTAGGAGAGCTTTAATAGCTTTTGTTAAAAAATAATTAGTGAAACTAATGTTAGTCATAAGTTAAGAATTAATAGAGCTAGGTGAAGAATCAAGAAGAGGGACGTATAGATCTTTGCTAGATGTCACTCCTATATAAATAGGGCATGTAAGCTGATTTGAAGAGCATGATCGGATTGAATAAATATTGTCGCTTGAGATGTTCTTTTGATTCTTTAGAATTGTCATACAACTTTTGAATGTGACAATTGAAGGTGGTTAAAGATTCTTTTATTTCATAGCTGGGCTTGAAGAAGCATTAATTACTACTTTAAATATATCCAAAACTACCCTTTTTTTGCTTAAGCTCTCCAAAGCTAGATCCTATCCCTCCTATTTCACATTAGGATTTGTGGTTTCTAGCAAGCACAAAAATAATCATATCGCTTTATGTATATCCTGGGCCAATGAAAGGGAAAAGCTCCCACACACCTCAAATGTGAAATTTTTTAAATATTAGGATTTTTGAAACAACCTTCCCAATGTCTATCATAGACAATTATATATCCCTAATCCTGTAGATATCAATAGAGATGCAAATAATATTCCAGAAGCAGCTCAAAGAAAATAATGAGAAAAAGTGTACCCATTCTCAGAACCAGATTTGATCTCTGCTCGTAAAAGGTCACCAGCACTTAGATGAGTATATCCAAAATGTTCAACAATATTTGCACATTGGGTTCCTTTCCCACTGCCGGGGCCACCTGCTCAGATGAAAAGATCGATGCATAAGATATTCCTCGGACCTTAAAGGCTCCTTAGCTTAATGGCATTAGAACAACCATTTACTTTTTAATATCAAGCGTGAAACTTACGCAACAGCAATAAACAAATGCAATAAATTGAAAAAAATACAACGAGTAAAGAGCTTCTAAACTAAGGAGTAGGCGGTCAACAAGACAAAATTAGTATAGTAATAAAGTGTATGGAATAGAACAGTTGACAAAAAACGGAAAAAGGGAGGGAGATCGACTGATCAATAACCCTTATATAAGAAGGGCGGAGACAAGGAAAGAAATACACAATCCACCATTGAGAGATGGATCTATGTAGCTATTGTGCTCAGGATCGCAATTTCGGATTATTGTAATGTTCAATCCTAAGATCCATAAATTTCAAAACGAACCAAAGTCATTGAATTGATCAGGCGTGCTCAAGATCAGACAGAATTGATGCAGGATCAACAATCCTCAAGATCGCTCAAGAATCAGAATCACTCATGATTGGCCGATCTTACAAACAACTAGCTCTTTACTCTCTTTATTTCTTGTTTTCTTTATATACTTCTATTATGTAGGCAAAATGTAACAATAATTTATTTCAAAAACATATGTAAGTATTAAGTATTAGATTTATTTTTATTGTTGTCCATTGATATATTTAGACAAAAATAACTTAGTTACTAATGTTTTTATGCAAATAAATGTGCAATACCTATTATCTAACAATTGAATTACGCAGGGCCGTATGATTCAATCCTATGTGCACTTTGATTCGAAGTAAAAATTTGATTCTACTAAGATAACCTTGTATGTAGCCCTCTTAAAAAGAGCCTGCATACCATAACTTTTTGCTTGGCTTAATCTTTACTTTTTTATAGAGTGCGTTTATTTTAATGTTCACCAACAATCCCATCTTTGATCTTTCTACGCCAGTGGTACCAGGCAAAGAAAAATTTATATAGTGAACTAGAGAGCTTGGACAATGTATACAATGCAATAGACAGAAAAAACATAAATATTTAGGATAGAAAAGAGAGAACACACCCAGTACAAAAATGACAGTAGTCTTGTTTTCAGCTTCCTGCAAAATGCAGGGGTGACAGAAAATAAGGACATGTCGATAGGCACAATTTAAATTTCTAACAGATAAATACAGAAGAGAATTGGAAGGATACAAATTAAGGAACTCACCATGTTTGTTGTGTCGGTAACAGATCCCATGTACTGCGCCATTAACCAACATGATCAGATATCGAGTCGGAATCAAGCCAAAATCTTTTTTTACACAATGAGACAAGCAACGAAATTTTATATTCCGACTACATTAATAAAATTCAAATTTTCGTCTGAGAAAAAAAAAGACGTCTAATTAATTCAAGTAAACCATTTCAAGCAACGGATTGCAATAATTTCTCATGAGTAAACAACAGAAAGAAAATTCATTTCTTAAAAAACGAAGATCGAATCAGATCGCTTGATCCTTATCAAAAAAGAGAAAAATCTATAGTTTACAAAACGAAAATCATAAAATCAAAAGCACTAAACTAGCAGATCTAAAGTATAAGGAGCTCAAAATTCGGATCCGAACAAATTTAAATCGACAAGCAGATGATGGTATGATCGGAGAAAAATGTGATACCAAGAACAATTTTGAACACAGGAACGGCAAGCGGGAAGGGGGAAAATGTAGGGAAGATTACCGGCGAATTGAAGTGATGTCGGTGGGAATTGAAGAGGGAAGATCTTGAATTTCCTTGAATGAAATGAGGAAAGGAGTTTGAAATTGTTACCCACACCTAAATAAATGTAAAGACCACCCAGTGTTTGTTTGTATTTATAGACTCGGAAAGGAGAAACATAGCTTACAAATTACAATACCCGCTGGTTTGTAACGTTCATAACTACTTTTCTTTCTGTCATGTGGCAAAGTGTCAATTTTCATATTGGGTTTGTTTAGGTGAAGTTGGTTGATTCCATCGTCTAAAAGTATTTGGGTGATAAACAAGTTATTTTAATAAGCTTTTATGGAGATATATGTTAAATATTTTTTGTTGGCGATTGATTGTTTATTAGATAAAAAGTTGATTAACAATCTAAAGCAAATGAAAATAAGCTATTATGAATTTTTTTATTTTAGTTTACAATCTGTTGAAAAACTGGCTTAAAAGATATTTATCATATACATTTTTTGTTTTTATAATTAGCTAAAAAGGTCAAAAATGTCATTTGTCAAATACCTCTATCTAAATAGACATATCCTGAAATTTCAATATGCTTGGAAATTAAACTGAAATTTCGATCGAAAAAAGGTTTGTTATTCAGAAGTTTTGACAGATATCCTGAAATTGATTAGACCCAAAAAATAAAAAAAATTAGGGAAATTATCTAAGTTTTTGCACTTTATTAATTGTACTACTAAGTTTTTACGATTATCAATGGTACCCTCGTGTTATTGGGCGTTTTTCAACTGTTACCTTTTCTGATTTTCTCCATCCAAAATCGTCCAAAATAATTAATTTTTTTCTTTTTCTTTTATTTTTCAATTTAAAACATTAAAAAAATAAAAGAAAAAGAAAAAAGTTAACGGTTTTGGACGATTTTGGACGGAAAAAATTATAAAAAGGTTACGGTTGTAAGACGCTCAATAACACGAGAATATCATTGATAATTGAAAAAACTTAGGGGTACTATTGATAAAGTGCAAAAACTTAGGGATACCATTGATAATTTCCCAAAAATTTATTAACTCAAACTCGATTATTTTGACTTGTTTTGACCCATTTTTTTCAAAATTTTTAAATTTTATTTAGTTTCATGTCATTTTTTTCCAAAACCTACTATATTTTTAATTACTTTTTGTATTTTGAGTATTTATTCTTTGTTGAATCCTTGAAACTTATATATTATTCCTTTTAAATAAGACTTTTTTATATAAACAAAAAAATTGCTTTTGATGTCTATATTGAAAATAAAATAGTGATTAAAACAATAATACTGTAAACCTATAGACTTATTGGGTAGACCCAAACACAAAGAAATTTGACCTAAAATGACATGATTCAGAATAAACCCAATACAAAATGATCCGAGACATCATATTTTAGACGTTGTATGTTGAGATTTTGAGCATATACAAAGTACTTCCTTGGCCAACCAATCTAACCTCAATCAATTAGCAACATCTTTCATCATTTCCCTTTTATGTAATTACAGGAACTCCATCATCCCTGCTCAATATGTTTATCTAAGTTTCTGTTTAAAACATTTTAAAGTCTTTTATAGGGACACAATGAATAGTCAACATATTTCTAAAATAATAAAATTCACACATAGAAAAGGATGAACTTAAGCCCAACCTTAACACCCTGCACAATTTGAGGGACAAAACTCCGCTAACCTTAAAAAAGAAATCAAAATGACAGGCACCAATTTCTCATAAAGGAATCTCAACTAACAAGCCTTTTAACTAATCTACCTCTTCACTAGCCATAGCTAATGTTATTATCTCAGACTCTATAGTGGACTGCACTAAAACTGAAACAGCCCAAATCAGCGAAAACAGTATAATAATATTGTCCACTTAACACAGCAGAAGACTTACAAATGTTTAGACTGAATCTGACCTATGATTCGATGATCATAGCAAACTAATATCAGAATTAACGAAAAATTTTTACATAATTAAGTAAATACTATTTACAAAACATTATGAAATTATTACCAAACACTTGGTTATATAAATATATTACATTATTTTAATTTACATAGCCTCAAAATACAACTGAAGTCCTCGTTGCGCATAATACACATAGCAAATAGTGTACATCCATCCATGTAATGCAGCTAACCTGAAAGTGGATCTATTCCCCCAGAGGAATGGGCCCCATCAAAAGCAGTCAGCAAATAAAATTGTTGAGTAACTCGACAAACAATACAACATTTAAATAAGAAAAACATTTGAAAGTATATATTTAATCCTTTGCTCATTTAAGTAAATCCCTTTTTGGTAAATTTGAAAGTATATGGTAAATTTTATTAAAAATCGTTTTGCGAAACTAATAATATTATTACATAAGCAAAATAATCAATAATTAGTTAGAATAACAATCGACTCATCATCAACAACACATGTAAGAGCTTGAGTTACCATCATTGGAGTTTAACCAATTTTTACCCAAGTTTCAATACCCATATTGATTCAAACCCAAATAACATCAACTAACCGAATAAGAACCCATTACTCAACGATATCCATCCATAAAACCCAGTTGAAAAACGAATAATAACTCTAAGCACATTATAAAAGGAATATTTAATTACTTTCCAAACTTGATCAATTCCAAAATCAGTCTTTCATCACTGAAACAATATAAGTACTTCTGCACCTATAATTTTTCTTAATTTTATGAACTTATAACTAACCTCTAAATCATAACTTATGTACTCCATAGGAATCGATTTCGAATGCGGTACTGATAACACTTTCTCATATTAAACCCAAATCCAAGAATCCATCACTAAACTAAAGTAATCACACCTATTATAGATCTAAAGATCAATCCCAAGTTAATACTAATGTTTACACATCCACCCGAGCAATATCCAGGCTTAGTAACAACATTAAACTCTTTTAACCACTTTTATGAAGACACATGCTCACTCAAAGGCTTATAGATAAAACTCTAATTAATATTTTTGAGTGATCCAATTGGGTGATAAACTAGACTTCCGTACGATCGTAACAACTGTAAATGTAACAGACTCAAAATTCTTAATTTTAATCTTCCGATTAATTATTCCGAATTTTCAATTCAAATCTCGAATCCTTTGATTATCCATTTCAAACCATCTTTAATTCCTAAATCTTTTTCGATTTTGTAATTTCTTTCAAATATTAAACTTTAACATATTTTTTTTTTAATCTTTTTATAAGCACTAAAATATTATTTTATTATTTTATAGTACGAAAAGTAAAATTTTATTATTATATTCACAGTTTTGTAAAACGTTACGTTTTAACTTTCTTCCTTAAACTAACATTACTACTTATTATTTTGACCTTATAATTTTGATTTAATTATTTTATACATAAAAATGAGTCGTATTTTTATTATTAACATTAATCATAGTTTTAAGCAAAATTTTTTAAAAAAACTACATATTTGCATGATCAAATTTACCCATTATTTTAAAGTATATTCACTTGTACATACTAGAACAAAAATTTGATGAACCAAAATTCTTTCTATAGTAATTCATGATGTTCATCACTTACACAAGTTATCACCATTTCCTTACACAAGCTAACCTTCTTCTACACTTCAAACTCTTACATATTTACTTACACACTCCAACTCTCACACATTCACTTACACACTCTAAATCACTTACACAAGTTAACCTTCTTCTATACTCCTAACACTCTTTTTCATACAATCTAATAAACCACAAAGTTGCCCAAACCCATTATAAATACCCCCCTTAGCCATGAGATCACTTACACCACCATCATCAAATTTTTCTAACATTCTTTCTTATATTTTCACTTCATTAAAATCTTACTACATTAATACCTTTATTATTAATTGAAGAAATTCAAAAACATGGCGCTTAGAACACTCTTTATTTAGCTTAAATCATCATCATTATTTTGGAAATTTGGGTTAATTATCTTTGGAGCATTATTATCTATCTTGGAGGGTCTTATTTTTTATTATTTTCCTAATTAGTACTTAGTACTAATCCTTGGTGTTAGTATGATATAACTTCTTACCCTACTCTTTTTGTGGAATTTTACATTATATTACTTTATAATAAAGTATGAAATATGCTGATATGTTTTATTAGGAAGTTAGTTTAATGAAATTATGATCAAGATTATATTAAGTATGTGTATGCTAAAAGTATTTTTAGTATGTTTATTTAATAATCTTTGAACACGTTTAGGAAGTTGGGTGCAAAATTATATTCTAGTGATATTAAGTATGATTTATGTTATAAACTAGTGCTAGTATGTTTATGAGTTATGTGTTACATTAGAAATGTTATTATATAAGAATTTGTTTTATGTTAGAATTTTTTATTAATATGTTTATGTTAGCCTTCAACCAGTTTATAAAGTAGTAAGTTATTTTATGAACTTATTTTACCAAGTATGATTATTTTAAGAATATTTTTATTATACTTTATTCTGAGATTTAAGTTTATCCTTAAAGTTATAGTAAATTTCTAAGTTATTGCGTAAAGTTTTTTTTTTTTTTTTTTTTGTGTGGTTATGTTAACTATTTAAATCTAGGATTTACTATGATAAATTAAATAAAGTTGTTTTGCTAGTGAAAAAAGCCCCAAAATACTCATAGGCTATTCGACCATTATCAAATTAAAAAGAAAAAGAGTTTGATTTATATTTTTTATATTATTATAAGCTATTTTGTGATAATATTAAAATACAATCTTAAATATTATTTTTGAGAAAGCTTTATAAGTTATTAAATATTAAAGTGATTTTCTTGAATATATGAGTTTTCAAAATTAAAAAATAACTCTTGTGACATTTAATTACTATTTAGTACAAAATAATATTTTATTTGCTAACTATTTGACCAAAATTTATATAAAAAGATGTAAAAGTATTTTTAGTAAACTTGCTCTTAAACTATGTGTGAAATATTGATTTTTGTGAAATTATAAGTTTTATTTGTTTTATAACTAGAATGTTGATTTTTGCGAATCTAATAAGTTTTCTAATTTTTCCAAACTTGAAATAATTGTTTTTGATGAACTTGTTGAATTTTGGAAACTTATCCAAAGGTTGCAGTTTAACTTGAATTTTAATTAGAATGTTTGATTTCGTGAAGAGAATAAAGTTTTATGTATTTTAAAGTTTGAAATTTTGATTTTGGGAACTTATTTCAAGAAAAATAGATTTTAGTAGCTAGTTGTGGAAAATACTAATTTGGAGACTATTAATAGAAGATTAAGTTATTAGTGTAAATTTATTGAGCTATTAAATTAAAGTTATAAATAAAATTTAATGTGTAAAAATTAAGTAATGAACATATAAAGACGTAAAGGTAAATTAAACGTTATGGTTAAGAATTATATTAAATAAATGAAGTTACCACCTAGGTTGGTCAAAGTCAAATTCAAAGTCAACTTGTAGTAATAAAAATGTGATGTACTTGTGTGAATGAGTATTGATTGAATGACCCTGATAGTAAGGTAATGTTAAACCATGGACCGGCATGTAAAATCCCGGCGTCTGTGTTGGCCGGCACATAAAATGCGGTGTAAGACAGGGGGTTTGCTACCTATCCTGTAGAGCTCGAGCATAAATATTGTATTGGAGGGGTGACGACTCCCACCACTATTAGGGTTTAGGACTACGGTCCTCACCTAACCAGACCCTTACATATATCAGGTGTCATATTGATATGCTTGTTGATCAATGATAAACTTGATTAGTGTTGATGCTAGGATGCATGGTACGGTTATGAGTATTAACCAAATGAACTTACTTAAGTGTTAAGATTGCCGAATTGTATAAGTGGCAGTAACGTACTTCTATCAGGATCGAGAATGGTATCTTAATAACTTAAAAGTATGTAACAGAAAAAGAATATGGTAAAAGTATACGGTGGTATCAATTAAGTATAAGTTCGTACTGAAATTATTATTTTGTAAATGTAGCGTAGAATTTCCGTATTTTGAGCTGGATAGGAAGTTATGCTCGACGTTAAGCGCTGACCGATTCAATCGGCTGTCATCCGTATCATGGATGGCAGCATTTTGCAGGATTTAGTTCAGGTTCCGATCCAGGCCGCAGCAATTACTATTTATCGAGAACTTAGCTGTTTTTTGTATCTTTATTAATGACTTGATGATGATGTATTTTTTCTCTTTTTGAGCAAACAATATTTCTTATTAGATGTAATATTTTACTTTGTTTTAAACAGCTTTAGTTTTTATGATTTAAAGTTTTTAACAGTTCGGCATTTTGAGACTTCCGCAATATTTTTGTATTAAACATTATTATTAAATGTTAATTATGTATCGAGATTGCTTCACTTGTTACAGTAAACTTGCCAAAATCCGAGTCTAGACGAAGAACATATCACATTTTCAAAATGGGGCAGAAAACTGCCAGCTACTCGTGAGCCACAACCAAACTCGTGAGCCGCGAGCTGCACTATTCTAGTTTCCATAAACTTTTCTAAAAAATACAGAAGCTAAAACAAAGGGTCTCGCAAGCCGCAAAATTACCAATTTTTGATTCTATTTTGTTGTTCAACCGCACAACCCAGAAACTCAACGCAACAAAACAAAACATCATTTTCAACACCAAAAGCACTTTTAATCCAACCTATAACAACAATCAAACCCAACAAATACCAACTTAATCTAATTATATCAAAACTTGAAAATCACATAACTTCAAAATAACATGAAATGCTCAAATGTCAAGTTACAACAAAATCAATTTAAATTAAAAGCTTAGATGAACAAATTTAAATTACTTAAAATCAAATTGTAAAACAACTTGTAAACACTTTAAAAGAATCATTGAAATGTGTCTTACTAGTAATGGATAATCCACCATAAAAAGCTTGAGAAATCATGAAACACCATTGTTAACTTAAGAAAGCTTCATGCATATAGATCAAACACCATGGATGACCAACCTTCAATTTTGGACAACTTCAATACCCCACACACGAACTCTTGATCTTCAAATTATCATCAACCCAAACATTTGATCACAACTCTATAATCAAACATGCTCTAACATCAAATACAATCCAAGGTCAACTTCAATTAAGCTCCATACTCCATATAAATTTTGTAGAGATTGAAATTAAACTTCAAGAAGTCTTTTATGATTATGCTTGCTTGTCTAAGGTTACATTCAACATTTAGTAACTACTTCACGCTATTAGTGTAACATCCGTTTTCTTTTTTTTCTTTTTTTAAAAAAATAATAAATAAATAAATTTCAGAAATTTTAAAAATAATAAAAAATAAATAAATAACTCCCCATTAACAAATAACTTCTCACTTCTCCCTCTAAATCTTATAACTAACCTCACTTATCTATTATAAATTAAATCAATTACCCTTAATTCATTCACATTATTACTCACACTTTCTTTTTCTCCTACAAACTACTTTCTCCATGCTCCAATTGCTTAAAATTTAATCAAGAAAAGACAAGATTTTGATATTAAAGACAGCGGATTCGTAGACAGAGATTATTAGGAGCGTACGTTGTCTAGG
Organism: Amaranthus tricolor; assembly: GCF_026212465.1. Taxonomy (NCBI): domain Eukaryota; kingdom Viridiplantae; phylum Streptophyta; class Magnoliopsida; order Caryophyllales; family Amaranthaceae; genus Amaranthus; species Amaranthus tricolor. Next base: position 23,900,973 of record NC_080050.1, on the reverse strand, counting down.
ATCGCGTGACAAGGTAATTTTCAATGTCCATCTAATTAGGACTATCCCGTTAGTATTATGTGCTAAGTGATAATTAATGTGTTTAAATGGGATGCATGATTTTATATGACATTATTTTATATGATGTTATGTTTTATATATTCTCAAATTAAATTTACTATTATTTTTGTCAAACTTGAATTTATAATTACTATTTTTTATAAAATTTATATTATTATTTGGATAATGAAATTTGATACGATTTAGTTTGAAAGAGAAATATTTATAATATTATTTTGATGAGAGTTGTATTATTATTTTAATAATGATTTTAAATGCGATTGAATTTGGGAGAAATATATTATGATATTAATATTGCAATTGAATATTCTTGAGATATATTTTTCTTGGGAAAATTTGTGATCATAAAATAAAATATATAATGTATGTTTGATTATATGTTTGTGTGCACGAGACTAATTATTAAAATATATTAAATCACGTAAAGTGTAACACGAGGGAAATGAAGCTCTTATATTTGTTGTGATCCAAGTATAAGGGTGATGAACAGGTTGTCCTGTTTGGTTAGTATAGCTGCCGACAGGTATTATTATTTCTGATATTTGATACAAACAAGTCTTCCTTGATCCAAGTAGGAGGGGTGTGCACACTAGGGTTCCCTGAGACTACTTTGCTGGCCTTAAATTATTTAGGGTGACGACCTCTTGATGAAGTAGGTATAGGGGTAAAGCCTCGGCCTACTGGCGTTCTCGTTCCCTCAAATTAAAAATTGATTATGTGTTTGTCATTATTAAATATCAAATTAATAAATTGGTTTATGTCATATTATATATATTGTTTTCACTCAGCTATATATTATTTTTTTCTATAACTTATCCAATTTGATTATATTTTATTTTCTTAAATTATTTTCAAACTTAATCGTTTTACGGGATGGAGTTGGAATTACTCAATTTTGTGATTTTGGGAGTTTTTCCCTTGTTTTTCTTGCATTCTTATGTTGCAGGTTATTGATTGCGTGGGAATCGTGGAGTGAGGATCACCTAGAAACATAACTTTTGTTAGAGTCGTATTTCAGTTTAAATTTTACCTTAAGTTGTTTAAATTTTATATGAACATAGATTGCGTTTCAGTCTTCTCTTATGTTGTCAGACCCTTTATTGGATTTAAAGTTATTAAGTTATTTCTTAGTCGTTAAGCCTTACATTTATTTTATTAGAAATAGATATGGCGGTAACACTCCTATGAGTAGGTTTTGGTTCATCTTTTTCATTAAAGGTGTTTTTAAAAGTCCGACCTATTCTGAGGGTGTTACAATTTTCAATATGAATATTTGAACAAAAAATCAAGAGATTATCCACATATAAACATTTTATAGCGTAAATGTTATCTTCAAGCTTAAAATATATACATTTATCACTTTCATTCACTTTGAACCTACGTGAAATAATTAGATTATAAAATTTCTCATGTCGCTATTTAGGAGCCTGTTTAAGACTATAGACAGATTATCTAACTTGGACACCTTGTGCTCTTGTTCGAGGACAACGTAACCCTCTATTTGATCCATGTTAATCTCGTCTTCTAATTCACCAACAAATTATAAATTGAAGCCGTAGAAAGTAAAACTCGTAAAAAATCCACATTTTCCCTTTGCTTGTATCCTTTAGTAACCAAAGGAGCCTCATACTTATCAACTGTACCATGAACCTCTAACTTCTTCCTGAAAACTCATTTGCACCAAATTGTTTTGCAACCTGCTGGAAGGTCCACTAGATACCAAGTACGATTAGGCGCAAGAGAATCCATCTCATCATTAAATACTTATTGCCATAAATTAGCGTCTACTGAAGTTAAGACTGCTTGGAGATTTGAAGGATTATCCTCTAAGATGTAAAGACAGAATTTTGGACCGAAGTCTTTGCTACTTTGACCCTCATGCTTCTCTCTAGTTTTGGATCATTTAGCAAGTCTTGAGGACGTGCTCTAACTTGAGGATTTACAAAAGATGACAACATCTTACTTTTTTTATGTTTTGGGTACCTGAAATGTTGTGTACCTTATTATGAATAGTACATCCCTACATATGACCTACTTTTCCACACCTATTGCACAAAAATTGACTGAAGTCATTCTTATATGATTGAAACTGTTGTTGACCATTGTTTTATGATTATGGTGGTTGGAAATTTTGTTCTAGTTCTTCCACTTACACTCGTTTAGTAGGTGGTAATAAATGGTGGTAATTGGAATGAAAAACTAGTGTAATTTTGGTTGAAAAATCTCTTGATTACCTTGATGGTCATGCTTATCCAACTTCGATCATCTCATTTTCTTCATAAAATTCATTCCAATGCATTACCATTGGGAGAGGTGGTATTAGGTGGTATTGAAAATTTGTAAACAAAAAAACTTTTTGTGATCAAAGTTTTATTATCATGGGAATGATATGGAACTTTTGATGAAATTTTACACTATAAATCACTCACATTACCATCATTTATTACCACGAACCAAACGGGTCATTAATGTTCTTTGCATTATTGGGTTTGTGAACTATTGTGGTTTTAATTTTTAGAAAAAATTGCGCTAAATAATTTAATCTTTGTTTGATTTTTCTATCCCAAATATTGATTAACCATAAATAATCTCATATTGATATTTATTTCTTGTGGCAATGTCACTTTATCTTAACCATTTATAAAGTGAATTAATTTTTTTACTTCTCTCAGCTAACTCTTCATCTCCCTCCTATTCAATCACCCCATATCCCCATTCATTACCCAAACAAAGCAATATTGTTTCTTCTGCATTGACTCCACCACCATTGGTGAAGATTGAAACTTTGAAATTGAAGGAAAAAAATTGAAGAATGAACATCAGTAGCTTATTCACTGATTTGCCTCTAATTTTTTTGCTTATTCACTATCAGTAGTGTTGGAATATGAAGAGATGATCAAAAGCAACAAGAGGGGGGTGAATTGTTGTGTATTGAGTTGTACTACGTTTTTGCTCTAACTTGCGGAATTTTAGCAAACAAAATAAAACTTAAACTTAAGAAGCAAGAAATAAAAAGGAGACAAAGATTTTACGTGGAAACCTTCTTGGCCTAATAAGAAGGAAAAACCACGACCCCCCGGGATTTCAAAATTCTCACTATGTTTAGGCAATCAATTATAATTACACAAAACAATGTTTGCTTCACTTGAAGCTTCTCTACTCTAGGCCTAATTCTCTTTCTCTATTCTCTCTTTCTCTTTCTCTTCTCACGTTTCTCTTCTCTATTCCCTTAGACTTCCCACAAGTCTAATTTCAACAAAACACTTATTAACCCTTACAAGGCCATTTCTCTTCTCTATTCCCTTAGACTTCCCACAAGTCTAATTACAACAAATCACACATCAACCCTTACAAGGCCATTTCTCAAGAGGATAAGAATTAAAATAATTACTTAAGAAAAATATAATAAATTAATTGGCATTGGAAAACTGAAAATATTTTTCTTAAGATGATCTCCCTTTAATGGACACTCTTGAATCCTAAAAGGATTGATTTTTAATTCGAGCAAAGTCCCTTCTATTTATAGTGGGAACAGCCAGCAGTTACCATAAGCATAACGTCCACTATCTCAAACATACCTCCACTACCCCACGTTCTCAAAACAAAAGGTGGTGGAATTAAGAAAGTGTCCGGCTGTTATTTGCTCAAAGAAAAATCAGTTTCCTTATGCTAAAAATAGCATAGGAGTTAAAAACATAAGATCCTAAAAAATAGGAGATCTAAATCTAATAAAGAAAAAGTCTTGGGCTATTTTTAGAAAACCTAAAAATAGATTTGCCAATTAACTTACTAATTAATTTAAGCAATTAAATTAATTCTAAACCATTACATCAACTTAAAAACAGAAAATAATTAATTCGCAATTTTCCAGTCGATGTTATTCTCCAGACCTGCTACGTAGAAACAGTGTACTGTCTCCAGCTTCAACTTCAGTCAGAATGTTCATTTTAGGAACAGTAGACTGTACGTCTACTTTGAACATTATTCTAACATCTTGGACATATTAAGACATGTACATCTTCCACGAACCAAGTCATAGGCTTCATCAACGATTCAAACTAAATCGGATATATACCTACAAAACAATCTCTAAAAATATATTTGTTTATAAGTGAAGTCATCATCAAAACCTTTAAGAGGCCAACAAGTAGCATTTGAACAATAAATATCAGTAGCTTGTTCACTAATTTGTACAATGATTTTTGCACATACAGACTGATTAATACACAGACACCAGCATCTGATTTTGTACTCTGATTTGTACACGGATCAGTAGCTTTTCATTATATACTCTGTTTTGTGGAGAAGGTCTTATTAAATAACGGTTGTTGTGAAGTTAACAAATCACGCTTATGGGATCGAATTTAATAAGTTGAGAGTTTTATTATTTTAATTAATCTTTTTGATTTTGTTTATTTTATTATTTTTTTTGTCTTTTATGGTGATTTACAAATTACGGTTTTTGATTAAAAATTTTTGTTGTTAATGTGCATTTTAATCATTCTGCCACTTGAATTATTATGGTTTTTCATGTTGAATTGGAGTAAGAATGCTTTTTAATGGAGAAGGAGGTAAATCAGAGAAAGAATGGTTTTATCTTGATCAATACGAAGAGAAGTCTTTCTAAAGAAGATTCATTTATAATTATTTTTGAAATCTTTCCAACAAGGACGATGGATAATAAGCTGCAAGTGTGTTCGCCATGGACATTCACATAAATTACTTGTGTGTATCAAATCTTAATATTGGTACCACTTTCTTTCACTTCTAATTTCTAAAACATTTTTGAATTCCTAAACATCATGAGATCAACAGAAAGTGATTATGATTACACTTCCTCCATCATATTGAATTTGCAACATTTACTCTAAAAGAAACTCATATTGATGATCAAATATCAGACCTCAAAATAAAGAGGGCAAGAATAGAATGCATATTGGTAAGATCAAAAACTGCCCAAGTATAAATAGGCATACAGATAAATAGAACTGTACATTATATTAACAATTTAACACCTCAAATGTCCATATTTTCCAACTTTGCCTCCCAATAGTAACTAAACGCAAATTATATCTACAATAATTCTCTTCTCAGTTACCTACTATTACATATCATTCTTAACCAAAACCAAATCCTTCGCTACCTTCATGGATCGCAAGCAGCAACCTTTCCTGCAGATGTTCTTTCGAAGGATATTCGGGTAGATCCAATTGGTTGAAGCTGTAACAAACAAGGCTTAGATTTTATTCTAAATGACAACAGGTTTAGACAACACAAGAAAACAAATAGACGAACAAAATTACCATGTGTGAGCCGAAGGTAAATGATCCTGACTACCATATGCTTTATGAATTTGAAACTTTTGTGAGCCTGAAATGCCTTGAAGGGCACTGAAACCTTCAAGGGGCACCTTGAGACCAAAACAGAGCAATTGCATCAGAATAAAGTCCGAACAAGAGCAAAAAGTGCAAAAACCCATAACCCTTCAAACCAAACAATGACAGGTGAGAAAACCATGGAATAAAAATTCTCTTGTTACGTTACATAGCACCAGTTATATAACCTGTTTGAGTTGTCACCGCACTAAATCTCATTGTATAACGGTGCATGAGTTTTTACAATCAAAACGCCATGTTGACCATCACGTAACATGTAACGCCCACAATTTGACCGTTACAATGTTATTTATCTCCCCGTTAAAATTTCATTGATACCCTTAAACTTTAATCATCATAGATCACCTAACTTATAGTCACTCATAATTTTAGTCGTTAAACAAAATAATTAACTGATAAGTTAATTAACTTTAAAAAAATATTAAGTTATTTAATCATCCACAACAAGTACCTCATATAGTGCAATTATAAAGGCTATTGGCAGTTTGGCACATTATTGCATGATAATAGTACTTTAACAAAATGCAATTATAAGTTCAAAACACCGGTTATATGATTTTCTTACAAAAATTCACATTGCATCGGCTCCGATTCACGTTATCACTCCGTTATGGCTGTTTTTACAACTTCGCGATTGTTTCCGCAAATGCATTTGCAGCCGCGGTTTTTTTTTCATGGAGACAGACAAGCATGACATCATACAGTAACAAAGCCTTTTTTTTTGTTAAGTACGAGCTTTATCAATTTATGATAGCCAATACTAAACACCATACAAAAAATCCTTCAGGAAATTTATGAAAAAAATACCTTGGATGTGCCAGTAACAAACTGCAGCAGGCGAGCTTTATCTTCCTTGCTAAATCCCTGGACTACCTCCCAGAACCACTGGATAACTGGAGATGCAGGACTGTAACCAGAGTACTCTGTATTTACCCTCATGTCCTCCACTGTTACACATCAAACACAATATCCTTTGTTAAAAAATAAAAAGAAACGTCTGTAAACTCTCTCAGGGAGACAGGGACTGCATCTGGAAGAAGAAAGAAGATGGTAATACTTACGATCAATATCCGGAAGCCCACTGATTAATAATTCAAGCTCCTTGTCATTAAATATGGAAATTAGCTCCCGATGAATCAACTCAGTGAAGCCTTCCAGGAAAGCATTAATTTGAGGGCGGATTGCAGTTGTCAATCTATGTTCTGCAACTAAATCAACATATTGATGCTTGTTCTCCTCAGTCACTTTGATGTTTCGCCCACCAGGAATCAATTCATAATCTGTCACCTAAATTTCCATGCAAGAAAAATGTAAAACAGCAAGCTTTTTTTTGGAAAAGATGAAGACACTACAAATAGAGAAGATGGGCACCTGTGTCCTTTCATACAATATCAGCTTTTCCTCATCAGCATCTATGCTGAACGTAAGATCTAACAAGTCGCTTATATCATTCTGCAGAAGTATGGAAATGGTAAGAAAACATCCCAAACGTGTTAATGTGAACAAATGACAACAAATCAACACCTCCCCAACCCACAGCTTAAAAATGAGTTAGTCGAGTTCACATAACACATGCCACAGAAAGCACACACCTCAAGCATCCATTTAAGATTCTTGTAGTAATCTGGATCAATAGCTTCTATGTCATGATAAGTAACTTTTACACCTAGGATGTGCTTGTAGAATGATCGAGTAAAATGAACATCCAAAAGCTGTCCATCAAAAAGTGCTTTCCCAACCTGTAATTTGCATATAGCTCAGTGCAAGTACAAGAAAATGACAGATACTTACAAAGATGGAAAAGTTACTTACAACTCGGCCAACAAACTTGAAGTATGAGAGATGCTCTGTCTGATACACAGAATTTGGGTTAGGCTGAAAAGTAGAATCATTGCCCACGGTTGTAAACAACAATGCGCCTTTATCAAAAATGACCCGAGACAATGACTGATACCATTCCCTGGTTAGCCCTCCAGCATCAATACCCTCTTCTCCCTGAAATTGTACAGTCAGTCTCCCCTTCAACTCTTGGGTTGACCTCATGCGCAGCTGATTGTATGAATCTTCTAGAATGTATGCTCTTCTCACTGAAATCCTCAAAGGGCTATGGTGATGATCATGTTGATGCTTTATTTTTGATCTGAAGTGTGCACGTTTGTTATCAAAATCAATAAAACGAGGAACCTTAAGCATTAAGGAAAAGGACTTCTCAAGCAACCCAGGGTTCTGACGGATAAAAGCATTCAGTAGCTTCCGATGCTTTTCAGTAAATTTCACAAAAGCAGCACGCTTCTCATCAGCCTTAGAGACAGAACTTGATGTTTGCTGCTTGCTAGCAGAAGTACTAGCATCATCAACTTCTGGGACAGCAGACACAGAGATATCCAGACTCGTACCAGGCTGTGCAGGGTATATTTTCTCACATGTAACAAAGAATGACTCAATATAGGGCAGCACATTTTGGCTACCAGCGGGGAGAGTTGGGCTTGAAGTAGAAGGCTTAGATTTGACAACCAAAGATGAAGAAGGGAGTTCAAGACCAGAATCTGAATAGACCTCTATTCTGCTAATGCAACTGCTCAGTTCCAGCCACAAAGGTTCCAAAACAGAATTTATTTCTCTAACCAGAGGAAGGGACACATTGTTATCTGTTACTACGGCATTTTGCGGATCTTCACGCTTCTCATTCACAGAGGCAACAAGAGCGCTGAGTGCCTGCAACACTCTCAATATAGCTGCTCCATCAGACGAAGAGGAGTGTAGAAGTGCTCCTTCAGCCTCTCCAAAAGAGTGCAACTCTGCCATTGCAGATTCACTTAATTTTTGCACTGAATTAGCCAGCTCAGTGATGAATAAATGACAATGAGATGGAGTAAAAGCCACCAACTTCTTCAGTACATCAGCAACAAGAGCATAGGCATTATCTGACAAACTGAAATAAAGTCTTACAATTAATCTCAAAAAGAAAAGGACACAGATCAAATAAGTCGAAGTGCAGAACAAACAAATTGGAGACATGTCATTATATATTATTAAAACAAAAAATAGCATAAGAACCATCACCCAGAGGCCAGCCTGTACGAAGCCCTGTCAAATTAACATTTTCGAAGAGCATACATGTGGACAAAATTAGATGTGGGGGGGTCAAATGAGGGTCAACAGTTATTTTAGCGGCTCAGCGGCAGGTCAGGGGCAAAATAAATAAATGTGGAACCTTAACGGGCCACAAGCTATATCCGAAGTGCTTGTTGGATAATCCCGCTTACACATGGACTATCCATGTAATGGGTTTGTTGACATAGTTAAGGGTATTAATTTTTAATAGCATCAAAATTCTAGGACAAAAGAACGAGACAATGTAGAAGACTAGAAGGTAAGCATAGAAAAAAGTTCCATACTAACTTTTTGTCCCCTAAAAAACAATTTTATAAGGTTAGATGTCCATAAAAAAAAAAATTTCATGATGTTTCATATTTTGAGAAATTATAAATGGATCTTGCAAATTTAAAGAAAAAATAACCGGTGCTAGAAGGTTAAACAGTTAACATAATTATTTTTGGAGAGAGAAATCAAATTATTTATATACCATTTTCAAAAACCACAAAAATCATGGTATGATTTTGACAGAGGGAAAAGCAACTCAAAGATATACCATAAATCAGAACAATCACGGAGGAAAGAAAATTTAGAAAATGAAGAAAGAATGTTTTCTTCCTTGCCCTATTATCAAACCCATTAGTGACCCTCTATGACCCATTAGTAACCCTCTAAAAACTAACTATTGACCTCCTCAATAAAGCCTAATAATAACCCGCCCCGCTAGGTATCCAATAACTTCGCCCAGCCTTTAGCCCGTTAGACTGACCCGCCCCATAAACCACCTCTACACACAACCTAATGATACAAGACAAAAATTGCAAAAACTGGTGAAACGAAAGGAGTGCCACGATCAAGAATGAAGAGCACAAGAGCAAGAGTATTCAAAATAAGAGATGCCGCAATAATTGAACATGCAATAAAACTGAGCATAAGTAAACATGACAGAATGAGATCTATCAACCACTAAAACAAAAATAAATTCAAAGCAAACTGAGAGATTTTGAGAAAGTAAAAAAATGAAGACATATTACCCCTCTGTTGCAAGTAAAGAGCATAGCAGCCTAAGATCAGTTTGTGGAAGACTAAGCAGCACAACTTTAGCAGCATCTATTTCAGATGCACCAGATGATAGCATAGCTTCATCAACATTGGATCCAGCATTGGGCTCAGAGGGAATAGTTGCCGATTCAGTGGTTTGCATCACAGCATCCCCTGTTGGAACCTCAGAACTAGGCTGCTGCTCTGGAGTGGATGATCCAGGTTCACTTGTGCTAGCTTTGCTTCCAGCGTTGTCAATTATGACATCCAATAAGCTTAGAAGCTGGCATTAAATAGAACAGATTAACATTAAAAGTAAAAAAAATAAAAAGTATAAACAACATTACAGATTAAACAACAGGAGAAAGGTTAAGCCATTAAGACGAGAAATTTCACCTGTTCTAAGTGCGCATTACTCCTCAAATAAAGTGGTTGATTCAAAAGACCCAACAAGAGTGCAACTGAATGAAGTTCTTCAGATTGTGTCTCACCATTTTTCTTTTCAACAATCATCAACGCTTTGCCATGTACTTTATCCGCATTTTCAAGCGCACGATGAGCCTGCTTGGACAGTCTAAGCTCAAGAAGAATCTTGGCTACATAAGGATGATTTCTTGCCAGGTAGGTCAGAGTTTCAAGAACACGACGAGAAACCAAAGGAGGAACTCCTAAAGAAAAAACCCATAAAAGGAAATCAGAACAAAAGAATAAAGCATGCTAAAAACTACAACATTCCATGACCACAATGCCACTAGAGTAATATACAGATATAGAAATCCAATTCTAAACAATATGTACTGCATGCTGTCACTCACACATTAGATATAGAAATCCAATTCTAAACTATATGTACTGCATGCTGTCACTCACACATTGAAAATTATTCTGCAACAAAAGGGAGCCAATCTTCACTTATATTAACATGATATAACGGAAAAAAAGTGTGTCTAGTCCCAATAAGACTCAAAAAAATTTAGAGAGTACCAGTCAACAGCACATTGGTAAACACCTCTACATCAAGAAGAAAATTCAGAACCGAAAGATTACAGTTTGAAACAAAATAACGTCCAAGAAACAGAGCTCCAAGCTTTATCAATCTTAACAAAATGCATTTTACACAGCTCTAAAATGATCCATCGAAAAACATATCTACTTGGTATAGGAACATTAAATGAAAACTTACCATCAACAAACTGAGGACGAGAATACATTACATGGCTTTGGCAAGCGTAAAGTCGATATGAAGGTTCAGCAAGATTTTGCTGATTGCCAAGCTTATGCTCATCAAGCATCAACATCTCCATCAAAATTTTGACCAATTCAGTTCTGGTTTTGCTATGGGCACACAGATTCAAAAGAAGTCTCTGAAATGAGCCTTTGTAGACTTGCTGCATAGGCAATATGCATTAGCATACCAACAAAAAATACTAATAAATCGAAATTCAAAATCAGGAATAAAAAAAAAAGCATTATACACCTGGACTACTCGAAGCAACCTTATCATGCCCTTTAAAGCATCTGTATCAACTAAGGGAGCACCATCAGCTTCGAGTAGTTTACTTCCAACTGTGCGACGGGAAGCAATATTTCCAACAGCCCTGTCAACTCCTAATCCTTCGCCTCTTCTGGAAGACTCACCTCTTCTGCTCCTCGGATACATACCAAAAAGCGTGCGACTGTGGTAACGATGCGCAAATCTTTCACGTAACATGTTGGCCTCAGCAACCAAAGCAGGAGTAAGATTAGCCAACACAGCATCAGAAGATGTTAACAAAACCTGAAAGAAAACATATATATGTTCAGACAAAATATAAGAATGAACACTCATTTTACTTGCAGACGTAAATAAGCTAACCTCTTCTCTAAGATCTGAAGGGAAGGTTGCAATAATAGAAACGGTATCCATCTCTACAGGTTGCCCTTCCAATTCTTGTGATTGATGAACTCTCTGAGCCTGCTGCTGTGCCAGAACTTCGGCTCGAATATCAGGGGGAAGCGCAGCGAGAAATTCAGGATCAATATCTCCAGAATTCTGCTGCTCAGCATTAACAGGTTGGGTTACTTGTCCTTGCTGAGCAGATAGAACTTCAGCTCGTAGTTCTTCTGGAAGTGCATCAAGGAATGCAGGATCAATTAAACCAGACTCACCATCACCAGTCATCTGCTGCCCATCTGCAGTTACACCTTCACCCTCCTGACTAGGGTTTTCAGCAACTTCACTTACACTGTGTAGTGATGTCTCTCTGACGCTAACTGGGGTAGTCACCCCGAAGGAAACAGTGTTTCTCCTTGTTCGAGTTCCCAGTGAGTCACCAACAACTCTGTCTGCAGTCCCTTGCCTGTCACCTCCATCATCATGACCATCAGCACTCCCAATTTCAACATCTAGGCTACGGAGGCTTTCTCCCAAAGTAGCCCCACTGCCACCACTTTCTTGGCTCACAGCCTCAACATCTCGAGCAGCTGCATCATTTTGCTCAAATTGCATTTCAACAGACTGCAACTGTGTGCAAGCTGTATCTACTCCTTGACGAGGCGGTGTCAGTTCCAATGTGGTTTCCAGGTTAGAGCCATTCATAGTGTCAGAAGGCAGTGTGGGAGGATATCCACTTTGGTTATTTGTATCACTCTCAACTTGAGCTTCAGTTCTAATTCCAGGTTCTGACATTTGCAGCTGGCCAGCATCAGCCTTCCTCTCAGAGTCGACACTAGTCCTGTTCTGATCAGAAGTCTTCTCAGCATCGGGACGCCTCAATTGTGACACAAGGACATCCTCTAAGCCTTGTGGTAAGGCAGATGAGCTTGATCCACCAGCTTGTTCATTGTCATCAAGCCACAAGTTAAACCTGTGACTCTGCCGTCCATTGCGTGCAGAACGAAATATAGTGTCCAGCCGAGATGAAGCACTTTCCAAGCTCCTATCAGGAAACAATAAATCACTAGTATTTTCTGCAAATCAAATGATACTGTTAAAAATCCCACAACAAACAAAGTAAAGATGAATAAAACATATGATAAAGTTCGATGCGATGAATACATACCTGATGCTCTAGAAGTGGCTGAAGTTGTACGATGTGAATTGACCAACAGTGGATGCTGAGACGGCACAGTGGTATCACCTCTTCCAAGAAGATTGTATATGGAGGTGGAACGTCCTTGACGTCTAGATCCAAACAATTCAACAGGCATGACTTGCAGAGTTTCATTTGCAAAACTGTGATCTCTGCCAAAAACCTCAATGTGATCAAGTACATTAATCCCATTGATGCCTTCCTCTAGCCGAAGTATGAGTCCCTCCTCATCATCTTCGTCATCCTCATCCTCTTCCTCCAAGACATCCTCATCAAAATCATCTTCATCCATCTCATGAACATCGTCCGGATCAATATCTGGATGGGCAAGGTGATGATCATCTTCTAAATCATTACGCTCATCGTCATCCTCATCATCTTCATCATCATCTCCATCATCCCCATCATCTGCAGACATCTCCTCATCATCATCTTCATCAAGATTTTCTTGCATATTCGCTTGAATTTCAAATCTGATTCCTACACCATCGACCTCATTCTCAAGGCCCCTTCCATCCTCAGGTGTGTCATGCATATAATCATCATCATTCGGAGCAAAGCTTCCATCAAGATCCTGATCATGCTCCATATCATCTGTCACAGCCTCAGAGCCACCAAATGCATGCCCAACACTAAAAGAATCACCACGAACATCAGTGGCAGAGTTTTCATTCTCTTGAGAAGCAGCCTCCATAGCTTGTGAACCGTCAGCACTATTGGCAGTCCTCTCAGGTATATTAATATCAGAAGGTTTGGCACAACTCTCATTCTTTGCTGCATGTGCTTCAGCAGTATTGATATGCTCCTTAGTCACCAACTCTAATGCTTTGGTAAGTCCAGTGACAACATTCAGTGAATCACTCGAGTCGAGGTCCAGCACTTGCAGAGTTCTAGTCAGTGATCTAACTAGACCAACATCTATAAAAGTAGCAGAAGCTTCTGAAGAAACGGATGAACCAGTTGGAGAACGAGCACCAAGAACATCATTAAGAAACTCGATAAAAGCCAAAATTTCATTGCCTGGTGAAATAAAACCATCAGCTGAATCAACAAAGTCACTGATAACTGTATTAACCTCTGTGAAAATTCTTCTCCTTGCTTCAGCCGAGCGCACACATGAAGCTACCAAAAATTGACCTGCTTTGGTTGCCAACCTATGTTTCCAATCACCATCCAATTTCTTCTCTTTTTTGGATCTTTTGGAATAGGGCACAAATTTATGAAGAATATGGTGAAATAATCCCCCAGAGCTGCAACCAGAAGGACTACGCTGAGACAGACCCCTGCAGCTACTAAGTTCAGCATCCTTCCTCAACAAGACATGAACAGAAGCACAATATGTCACAACAACCTCAGTAAGAAGCTTTAGGATAAATACGATTTTGGCCAATGAAGCAGAAACATCCTGGTTTTGAACTTCATTTTCTTCAGATTCACTTGCAACAGCTTTTCCTTTTCCTTTATTTGTGGCCACATCAATGTCCATGCTAGTTGACAGTGCACCTGAAGCACCAGGCAAGGCTTCATCATTCTTTGGGGGTTCAAATGTTATAACTGTATCGAGGAGAAGCTCAATCACATTGATAAAACTTTGTGGAGGTTTCCTATGGGCCTTGAAACTCTTAGACTCCTGAAACTTCCCTTGCCCACCTCCCAACATAGGTGAAAGAGCACCAGACACAGGTTTTGCATCAGTAGCTGGTGGCTTCTCCTTATCGGATGCTTTTTCCTTGTCCTTTTCCTTGTCCTTTTCCTTGTCCTTGGATCTATCCTTCTCACGATCCTTTAGTAAGACAATGTAAGGCCTGTCACCAACCATCTCCACTTGGCAAACAGACTGAGCAGCACGCAAGAACACCACAGGGTCCCTCGATATCACAGAGGTTATGTTCACCAAAAAATTACGGACTGTAAGCCTTCCACTTGATTGTCTATTTGTCGCAGTAACAATATTGTGCCGAATCTCAGATTCCATTGCCTGTTGAAGAGTTTGAGGATCTTCAAGGATGTGACGAATGATGGTGGCAGCAATATTGTCAAAACCCGAGAACAGGCTGCTTGTCGGTAGATTAAGAAGTAAAGGAAGACCCCCAAAATCAAGAAAACTGACAGCAACAGAGTGTACTCGGGTAAGTGTTGCACACAACTGGAGAACAGCATGCATTGTTTCAGATGGCAGTTGTTTCTTGATACAACTACAAGCAACTTCCACAAGCCTCTTCTGCTGATCTATATCAACATGTTGCTGCGATGATTCCTGTGAATTGCTTTGTTTATCATCATTGATAACAATCGATGTCTGCTGGCTGCTCTCAGTGGTCTTCTTCAACAACTCTACGACTTCAGGATTCAGCTTCTGATCCACTTGCAACAAGCGATCAACAGCAAGAAAGGCAGCAGTTACCCACTTCGGAACAATTGCATCAGTCCCAATAAAAGATCCCCCATCCCATTGCCACAATACATCTGAGACAAGATCTACTAAACCATTTTTCAAACAAGTTTCTCGGGATGCAGCATCTTCATGGAGAATCAAAGCAAGAACGTGAAACAATGCAGAAAGCATAGCACTATTTGTACCATCAATAACAGAGTTACATCGCTTTATCTGATCAACAATAAAGGATATAACATTAGGCCTGTATTGTTCATCATTTTGAGCACACATTGTCATAAGCAAGTCTCGGACTGGAAAAGCAAGAGACTCCTTTGATTGAAGGAGTTTAACACACGTCAACAACAATTCATCAATCGGTGGAAGTTGTACCATATCATCTTCGAATTGCCGACTATTATCAGTAGCAGCATCTTCTTTAGAGTCGGATGCTGGATTTCCAAGAGACATAGCAAGTGCACGGGCAAGCTCATCATCTTCTTGAGCTTCCTCTTGGTGGGTGAATAACCACTCCATTGCCAATTCAACACTGTTCGCTCCAACTTGCCTCAGAGCTTCTTCAGCCCTTGCCCTAGTAAAACCCATTTCTACAATTTGTGAAATCACTGCTTCATTCGGAGGTGGACCTGCTAATCGACTGCTGCTAGTGCTACTGACATTTTTTACTTCAACTCCAGAATAAATATGTCGAATAATTGAGATAATTGAGATGATGAAATCATAGCCGCAATCAACAAACTGTGGGTGAGTCCAAACTGGGAGAACAGCTTTCAGGACCATAGACTGCAGAACCTTCACAAATGTCTCAGCATCACGAGGGAAAGGAATATTGCTATCGGACAAAGGCTGCACAAGTAAGTGTTTTGTAAAGGGAGACAAGATATATGATGAGGTCACCAGATGATCCATAAATTTCCCATAGCAAGCAAGAGGACCATATAGCCACGAGTGCTCAGAATCTTCCTTTTTTTCATGTTTCAAATTCCCATCATCAGTCTCCATAGGTGAGGCAGGAACAGTAAAGAGTAGCTGACTTGTAGCTTCAAAAGTAGTCAAAACTGACTGAATAACACCTTGCCCATACAAGCAATTTAATAGCACTGGATTATAAGAATCATGTCTATCCATCAAGATCCCGTCTATGAAATCCACAACCTTGCCAAAGTAGCGGCACTTGCTTGATACTGATGCCTCTGAACCAGAAGGGCTCATATGACCACCGAAGTTCATGTGTCCCAGAGAAATGGAAGCAAAAGTAGATAAAACTGATTTAGAAGCAGGTGATATGTTAATGGCATCATCTCTCCGCCTAGAAGGTAACAGCATAGACTTCCCCAATTCCTGAAGCAAATGCATGATGTGCAAGGCAAGTGATCTAACCATATTGCAACATGATGAGTAATAATTCTTCTGCTTGTCCTCCTCCCTTTTAAGAGTGCTATCAGGATCTGAACTGCCTGATTCACAGAATGATTGGTTGCTTCCCAGCTGTAGGTTTGAACCATCAGAAGTACTTCTCTGAATACCATTTGCCCGGCCAAGATCTCTGTAAAGATTAATAAGATCAAAGAATTGGGACTCAACGCTCCATCCTGACATCCTTCTTCTAAATAGTGGATCAAGCAATTGTCTAAAAGATGCAACTCTCTGTTCCTCAGGTCCACTGGAGCTGGGTACTTGCTCTGAATCAGAAGCAGACACCGTACCTGCATCTTCTTGCACTTCAACTTTTGCATCATCAAAAAGTGCAATTTGCCATAAAACTTCCCGATGGACTCTCCCAATATCCTCCAAAACATCCTTGCTATCACCACCAAGTTCAGTAAGCAATGCAGCTATCCACCGATTTTCCTTAGCAGCCGCAAGGAACAGAAGAAACTCCACAAGAAATAATGACGAGAATACCCCATAATCAAGTTTTGTTTTAGAATCCAGTAAAAAAGATCCTGCAACCAGACTAAATCCTGTCAAAGCTTTCTTTAAATGATCCCTCAAAAAAGAACAGAAAGCACGAGCTAGAGGAGCAGAGTGATGCTGTGTAAACCCCTTAAAAACCATAGTGCTGTGTAAAGCAATGGCCATCCCCTCAGAGGATTGTACAATACTAGGTCGCAACAAAAGCTTCAGCAAAGCATCAATACCAGATTTCTCAACAAACAACCTACAAGTTTCCGAGTTTTCCATTGTCCTGTGGACCAACACCATTACATGGAAGACACTCAAATTAATGAAGTGCTCATCTGTAATTCCCTCCCCAACTGTATCTAATGATGTTACAATACTGGATGAGCTTTCGTTTTCACTTCCTTTCTCTCCAGAATCCATTTCCATAGAGCTACCATCTACCTTCTCTGAAGACCCTGAAGAGATTACATCCCCAAAAGAAGAAATTTTGTTGATGATCTCAATAATTATATCAACCCCAGTGCTCCTAAGCGAAGACACATGCCGTAACAGCTCTTCCACAGCATTTGCCAAAGGAACAATAGCTTCGTTCATTGCCACAACATACTTCTTGCTGGTGAAGACGTCAAGAAGGAAGCGCAATGCAGAAGTTTCTTTCACCGCCTCCAAACCTTTGGTGTTAAGGCAAATGGCCCCCAAGCCATTAGGCACACAAGTAAGAGACTTCGAGGAAGGAAGCACACCAGCAACAACTGAAGATAAAAATGCATCCGAAAGACCCATTTCATGTAACATTGGAAAAGAAATTGGGTCTTTATGAAGAATTTCACTCATAACAGTAACAGCTGAGCAATAAATGTCACCTCCAAACTTCCAAATGTTATCAAATATCAGAGCCAACGTAGATGGCAAAGTACTATCGTGAGAACTTTGGGAATTTGATGTATTTGTAGGAGAAAAGGTAGCTGATCCAAGAGCCTTCAATAAAGCCCTTATGAGCCTCTTCTGATCATATATAAGATCCTCGCCAGAATTTGAACCATCAGGCAGAAGCATAATAGTACCATCTATAACCCTTTGAACTTCTATCTGCAGTCTCTGAGCTAGAAGTTCTACCCCACCTGAGTCTTTCAAAAGGGTAACAGCAGCATTACTGTAGTCCATAAGCTTCTGAAGTGTTTTCACAGCATAACAAACTAGGTGCATATGTGCAAAATCAGTATCCTCAAGAAGCGGCAAAAATGTGGGAACCATTCCTGAGCCACGAATGATGCTACCTGAACTTGAAGTAGATATAACATGTAGTAAATAAAACTGCAGAAGCGCCTCAACAAAAGCAAGAGAAGACGGGTCACTAGAGTTCTTAAGTGACAAAATAGCCTTCTGTAGTACATTCAAAAGAATCATTCGGTTTCCCCCAGCAAAATTGATGCTAGAACCACTCAATGTCCTGGCACGATCATGAGATGACGAATATGCAGCTAATTGAGCTCCCAAAGCAAGCATAGCAAGTGTTCTGACAGTTCCAGAGACGGTTTCTTCTGATCGGACTATCTTGATCAACTCATTCGTATATTCAGGCTCATTAGCGAAAAAGGAAACAAGCTCGTCATTTGCATCATTGGACTGCACAAGAACTATAAAGGCAAGAAGGCAAATTCTACTGTACAACCCGCCTAATCTAGGAGAACAAAAGGCATGAGCATATCTGATTCTTGTCAGCAGCGAAAATCTTTGTTCAAGAGGAACATTATACTGCTCAATGCAGTGCTTAAGAATCAAAAGATCATCCTCCTTCCGTAAATGCAAATCTGTCATATGTATCATAGTTGAACTCGAAGTTTTAACATCAGTACTGCTTTCTCCACTTCTTTGAGGACTAACTCCATGCAATTCAAAGTACAATGTGGAGCCTAGACGAGTTTGAGACTTCTCATCTTTGTCTTGTACATCCGAGGGAAATAGAGATAGCCCTTCTCGATTCTTCTCATTTGCAACAACACATGAATACAACCCCAATCCTTCTTCCTTGCTGCCCCATCCCTGGGCAAGAGACAATAGACAGCTATTGATAGAGCCAAGTCCAATCATCTTCCCACTAACATGCAACTTTGAGGGGGGTATTTTAACTAAAGAAGAAAGAGTCTCCAACGTTGCCACAAGAACTTCCGGATCTGTTGATGCCAGCAGAAGCTTAAAATTCTGTTCAAACAAACCAATAAAATAGATTAGTAAGGAAATATTCACATACATAAAGTCAGTCATGAAATGACAATGATGAAAAAAAATATCTTTATACATAAAGCTTCAACATACCTCTAGACCATCAAATGAACTCTTATTGTGGCAGTTCTCTAGAATGATTTGCATCACTCTCAAGATCTGCAAAACCCCTTGCTTTGGGAATGAAGCATCATCTTCAGTGATAGAATCTGAGAGGAGGAGGTCATTCCTATTCGTTATATAGGCCTTGAAGTATGCATCAAAGTGATGAAACAGAGGTCTCCAATGATGAAAGTGCCCCTAAAAAAAAAAGCAAAAACATCAGTCAATAAGTGAATGAAATCAACGAAAAAACACCCTTTTTTTAACTGCTAAAGCAAAAATTCCACCTTGTTGTACTCCCAACGAAAACCAGACAGAGGAATAGTTATGTCTTGCAGTGGACTCTGAATAACTTTGTCAATAAAAGCTTTGATTTTAGGTGGCTGCAAAAGACAAAACAATATCAAATAAAAAAGCAGGCACTCTTGCGCTCCATTGAAAGAGAAGAGAAAGCCTTGATTTATTCAATGAGAATATGGAACACGGAAAAAACAAAACAAACCAGATTGAAAAGTAAATTACAGTAACAAAACTGAACAAACACAATAAACCCGTGATTAAATAAATGTTGACATTAAGTAACTGCAATAATTGTTTAACACAAGCAAAAGGATATAATAAAGTCCCAATACAACAAAAGCTAGTATAATATACCAGAGCACCATATTACCCAAAATACCTCGGTTTCATCAATGTACAACATCATTAACAAACAAGAAACCCACTAAAGATGTAATTAGATAATCCTTAAAACATCTAGAGAAACATAAGGCCATGTTGAACATTTCAATAATATTGCACCATTTGAAAGCCACAGCTTTGTGATATGGTAAAGGAAAACTATCCTCGTTCAATGAAACCGATAACATCAAAGCTGTTATCTGTCAACCTGATCTCTATAAACATAGACCGACTTAAGAATCTCCAGCAACCCTCGCGAGACAAAACAAAACCTAACCTAAAATTAAATAATTAAACTGAGAGCCATCATCATATTATCATGTCAAAAATTTACCATTAACATAGGTCTGCTAGTATGACCACCAAGTACATTACTCTCTCATTGAACTTCTCGAATTTAAACCTTTTAACATTTTGCACAAGTGATAAGACTTACAAATCAAACCAAATGGAAGATACAGAAAAACTTGGGCATTATTTTAAGGATTTCAAAAGTGCAATACAATATCTTCTCGTGACTAAAAGAATATATCCCAAATGTAATCCACCAGCAAAGTGAAGTAAAGCATCTAAATAGAAATTGATCGATTAATATCAAAAATGACTCTAAGCAATAGATTTATAGACAAAAAATACAAACTCAATAGCATCACAAGAATAAAATACTAAAGGTTCAAACTATAAAAATTAAAAAAAACAACTAAAAAACTATACCTACATTCATTTACTAATTTAAAAAAACAAGAAATGCTAGATCATCAGCAAAGTAAACCCTAAAACAGCAAGCAATCAAATTCAACTCCGGAAACAAATAAAAAAAACCCTAAAATCACTAGTTAATGCGGAAAACCCTAGTAACAACGGAATACAAAGAAAAAAACAAAAATTAAGATTTTAATTCAAACAAAAAACTAACCACTTCAGCATCAAGTTGAATAGAAGGACCAAAAGATCCTTCTGAAGAGAAGAGTTGGCGAAGACGAGAGGGCAAACTCGATCTTAAGGTAGCCATTTACTATAATCTGAAACTCTTCTGAAAATCGGAAAATCAATCAAACAAATTAATTATCAAAAAATTATATTAATCAATTGAAAAAAACCTAAGAAATGATAAAAATTGTGATTACCAGAGAGAAAAGTGTTGAGGAAGATTTAAAGGAGGCTTACACATCCGAGGATTGTGTGTCTGAACTATAGAGAGAGAGAGAGAGAGAGAGAGAGAGAAAAGGAGAAGAAGAGAGAGAGAAAGAAGGAATAGAGAGGCGAAACCCCAAAGAAAGAAAATTGCGAAGAGAGAGAGAAGAAGAAGAAGAAGAAATGAGAGTTCAGGAGGAGTTTCTTTGTTTTCTGGGGCTTGTTTTTTGGGTTTTATATGTTGTATGATATTGATGATTTGAAGTGTCGAGGAAGTGTGACTTTTGGTATTTATGATAAACGTAATGGGGAAGTTGGAACTCTCAAGAGAGATGGTGGGTTTAAGCCTCTTGTGGGCTACTTTGGTTTTTCCTTTTTCTAGAGAGAACTAGGGCTCAACCAACTCAGATATTCGGCTCAAAATATATTATTGTATTATTCATATAATCAATATCATTCAAGGAAGAATAGCAAGAACAACCAAGCTAAATAAATGTTTGCTTTTATTATTCATAGCTTGAACTTTACATTTACAACAAAATGAAAGACAGTAAATTCATTATTGTAATGTACAAGGCTCATCTATATAATATACATCAAGAATGAAATAATAGAAGAAGAGCTAATGTTGCTGAGATGGCACATGAATAACAGAATGTTGTTGAGAACAGCAACACATAGTTGCGAGGTTGTTATGAGAGTTAGAATCTTGTGTGGTGCTAGTGCAAGAACTATGGTGTGGAATAGGAGTAGTGTTAACATCTCCCTCAAACCTGGAGTGGTGTCAACCATGCGAAGTTTGGATAGTAGAGGAAGAAGTTAGGCTGAAGGCAAGGCTTTGATGAGAATATTAGCAAGTTTCTGCTTAGTGGGAAGGTAGGTAAGATGGATTAATCATTCAAGTACTTTCTCACGTGTAAAATGGCAATCAATGGCTATGTGTTTAGTTCGCTCATGATGTATGGGGTTGCGAGCAAAGTGAATAGAGGACTAATTGTCACAAAAAAGGTGACAGGTTTCAAGTTTGTAACACTGATATCCTCAAGAAGACAAACTATCCAAGTGATTTCAGAGGCTGCAAAGGAGAGGGCACGATATTCTGCCTCAGATGAAGACTTAGAGACAGTGGATTGCTTTTTGGATTTCCAACTAATGGGAGAGTTGCCAAGAAGGAGTATGTAACCAGTAACTGATCTGCGAGTGTCCAAACAACTACCCCAATCTGGGTCAAAGTAGGCCTAGAGATGAAGCTGATCAGAACCATTCAATAGGATGCCTTGGCCTGCAGTATTAGCCACATAACTGAGTGTGTGAGTGAGAGCCTGAAATGAAGATCAGTAGGTTTTTGCATGTATTGGCTAAGCGTTTGAACATGATAGGATAAGTCAGGTCGGGTATGTGTTAGAAAATTTAGTTTTCCCACCAAGCTACGATATAGAGTAGGGTCAGAAAAGAGAGGAGAATAAGAGTGTTGAAGTTTAAGGTGCACAGGCAAGGGAGTGACAGCTCTTTTGTTCACCTGAATGCCAGAATCTCTAATTAGTTTCAAGGTAAATTTCTTTTGAGACATAATTATAATACCTTGATCCACATAGGACACTTCAATCCCTAGAAAGAAACTCAAGGTACCCAAATCTTTAATGCTGAAGATGTGATGAAGGTGAGCCTTTAATTGATGAATAATAAGAGGATTATAACATGTCAGAATGATGTCATCCACGTAGATGGCTACAATAGTGATAGAATCAGTAATTCTATGAACAAATAATGAATAATCATTTTTGCTTTGAGTGAATCCTGATGAAGTAATTCGTGTGTCAATTTGGCAAACCATTAATATAAGGACTTCTTGAGCTTGCAAACTACGTTTGGAGGATGAATGAGACCCTCTGGAGATACTATATACACTTTCTCATGAAGGTCACCATGAAGGAAGGCATTGTTAATGTCAAGTTGAAAGAGGGGCCAATGCTTGTGAGCAGCTGTAGCAATAAGGCAACGAATAGTTGTCAGTTTAACTACTGGAGAGAAGGTTACTTGGTAATCTACACCAAATTCTTGTGTATAACCCTTAGCAAACAAGCAAGCTTTGTAACGCTCAAGAGTACCATCAGCTTTAAGTTTGACTTTGAAGACCTATTTGGAGCCTATGGCCTTTTTGCTAGGCGGAAGAATAACAAGGATCCAAGTGTTATTGGCCTCCAACGCCTGAAGTTTTGAGTTCATAGCCTGCATCCATGCAGGGTTTTTGCAAGCAGTTTTGTAGGTTTTGGGTTCTCCCCATTGGGAATGAGAAGCAACAAGAAAATGGTGAGAAAAGGGTAGGCCATGGTGACTGATGAGATTGCAATAATACTCTAGTAGGTAAGAGGGTTCGGTGTGTTGTTTGGTAGATTTTTTAAAAGAGGGAGGGAGCAGGACAAGGAGTTGGAGAAATAGGAAGGGTAGGGTTAGTAGGATTAGTATAAGTAGGGACAATAGGATCAGGTGGAGGAGAAGAGAAATCGAGAACAGGTGTGTAAGGATCAGTGTAAGACATAGGGGTAGACATGGGTAAGTAAAACTGAAAGACTGGTGTTTTGGATGAGGACTTGTATGATGGGGAAAATGATGTTTAAAGAATCTAATGTCTCGAGAAATGAAGAATTTTTTAGTTTTGGTATTGTAAACTTTGTAAGCTTTTTGCCCATGAGGGTAACCAACAAAGATATAGGATTCAGCTCGTGAATCAAACTTAGTATGCCTTGGTTTAGGAGTGGAGGTAAAGCATAGACAACTAAAGACCCTGAGATGGTTGTTATTAGGAGGAGAACCAAATAACCTTTCATAGGGAGAAATGTTCCCAATGGAAACAAGGGGCATACGATTGACAAGGTATGTAGCACAAAGAACAATCTTACCCTAAAAAATATGAGGTAAATTTGACTGAAAGTGAAGAACTCTTGCTGTTTCAAGTAAATGGCGGTGCTTCCTTTCCACCATATGATTTTGTTGTGGTGTGTGTGCACAACTTTTTCTGATGGAGGATGCCTTTCTGAAGACAATATTGTAATATTTCCCCTTTACAAAGTTCCTTAGCATTGTCTGTGCTTATAGATTTGGCACGAGTATGAAATTGTGTCTCAATGTAAGTAATGAGATGCTGCAGCATATGAATACTTTGGTGCTTATGTTTCAAATGATATAGCTATGTATACCTTGAAAAATCATCAATAATGGTAAGCAACATTCTATGCCTAGAATATGTTTTGGTATGATATGGACCCCATATGTCGACATGCAATAGCTCAAAAGCAGAAGTAGACTTGATATAACTAAGAGAAAAAGCAAGCCTAGTTTGTCTAGCTATAGGGCAAATAGAACATATTAGATTTTCTTGCAAAGTTTTAGTATCAAGATCAGGATACATCACTTTCAACCTAGAAAAGGGTATATAGCGTATTCTAAGGTTGAGTAACTTTACATGTGTTGTCATATCAGTACAAGAAGCCGTGATAGCTATATGTCTATTATTTAGAGTATATTTATCTTCATGAACCTTCTGGTGGTCTTTAGCCAATGTATAATACAGACCATTGTAAAGATTACCAAGAGGCAGTAGCCTTTTCATCAAAAGGTCCTGAACATAAAATGCATTAGTAGTGAAAAACAAGGATATCTTATTGTCCAGAGTAAGTTTGCTCACTAAGATAAGATTGAATTGAATCTCAGGAACAAATAACACATTCTTAAGAAATAAATCCTTTGTCAAACATATATCACCAACTTTCATAACATTCAAAGTGTTGCCATCTGGTATGACAATTTTGTGATCTTTTCTAGCAACATTTATGAGATTAGTGAATAACTTGATAGTGTTGCACATGTGGTCAGTTACACCACTATCAAATATCCAACGAGATTTGCTTAGGTGAGATGCAAGAAGGGACCTGTTAGGTAAGATTCATCAAGTTGTGTGGATTCTGTTTGAGGTGTGCCCTCCTTTTTACCAAGAAGCTTAAGGAGAGTATTGTATTGAGCTGGTGTGAACCCTGAGTTATCAGTGTTCATTAATGCTTCATGGTTAGATGCATGAGTGACAGAAACATGTGCAGCAAAACGCTTGTCTTGAGAAAACTTGCTTGACTGTGGGTAACCATGAATCTTGAAGCATCTTTCAAGAGAATGACCTGAGATTTTACGATGTTCACAGAAATAATTGTTCCTCTTCCCTGAAGAAGGAGG
This sequence comes from Amaranthus tricolor, assembly GCF_026212465.1. Classification (NCBI taxonomy): domain Eukaryota; kingdom Viridiplantae; phylum Streptophyta; class Magnoliopsida; order Caryophyllales; family Amaranthaceae; genus Amaranthus; species Amaranthus tricolor. Next base: position 23,875,645 of record NC_080050.1, on the reverse strand, counting down.
TTTGTGAGAGTTAGGATGATTATGTTTTCTCTTATTAACACTAAATGCCATAGAATCAATAGAACTTTGAGCAATCTGGTTAATCTCCTTGTGCATTTCCTCCTACATGAGTAGTCTATAAACTTGAGAGTGAGTAGGTAATGAATCCATCATCAAGATATTAGTTCTGATTTGTGAAAAATGATCATCAAGATGCGTGAAAAATGACCATTGCAAGAATAAGTTGAAAGTTGATCAATATTATCAAGTTCATCCCAATGTGCCTTAGCCTTAGTATAGTATTCAGCAATATTGGTTCCTCCTTAAGTAAGAGCAGCCAGATCTTGTTGCACATGATAGAGTTGAGTTGCAGAAGATTGACCAAATCTCTCCTCAAGATTTAACCAACTATCTCTGGCTGTGTTATAGTACATAACACTTTTCACCAAAGATCTCTCAAGAAAAGTCATAATCCAACCTATGAGCATTATGTTGCACCTCTCCTTTCCCTATAATCCCGGATACTTTCATCATCCCTTATCCTCCAAATATCATCATTAGAGACTTCTCTCCAGACAGTCTCTAGGTTAAACATCGTTGTTTCGCTAGAGTCACTGGGGGTGTGCGAGTCCATAGGTGTTTTTCCCTTATTTATATTTCCTGATTTTACACAAAAGAACAAAAATAAAACATTACTTATCACTAAACAACATACGACACAACACATTCCAACAAATTTACGTCCCAAAGACTACTTCCCAACTCTCTACTAAGGTTGTTTATTCCTTTATCATCTGAGGAACGTTGGCTCTGATACCAATTGTAACGGCCCGGTTTAAGTGACCCAGAAATCCATATGAAAATACAAATTCCGGTTCACTCCTTGGGCTCTAGAGAAAAGTCTTCTCTAGGATCGTCAACGTTCCGTCGATAAAGAAATATAACTAAACAGAAAACAGTACTAACGTGAAAGAAAAATAAATCAGCGGAAGCTCTTACGTACAACTCGAGAGCCTAAAGGCCTCTAGAAAAACTAATTGAAATAAGCGGAAGCTAAAAGAAACTACAATCTATTGTTACATAAGTTCAGAGTTTCTCATAATCCAATACAAAAAGGTAAAAGTATAGCCTTGATGATTACGGGTTCTAAGTCGAGACCTCACTCCAATCCCCACCTGCAATCAACCTACTAGCCGTCGTATGACAACACACAGTAGGTTCCAAAGAAACAAACCAATACACGTCAGAAACTTCATACAAATATCAACCAGGTTGAAAAATAAGCAATGTGTTCATCCTAGCATGCATGGGCTCTAATACATTCATGATTTAAATAATTTCAACTTGTAATGTTGCCCGTCCTGTTCGGGTCGTTCAAGTATAAACCAATCCTTTTGGTGGAATGCACTTGAGAAAGCTAATCCCAAGGCAACCACCGACCTAAGACGTTGCCCATCCTGTTCGGGTCGTCAAAGGATAAAGTATGCATACCCCATGGTGACCATAATGATCCAAAACTGCCATGGGAACAATAATTGTAATAATCCAAACCAATATGTTAATCCCTTTGGGTAACATAATACAACCAAACATCAATCCCTTTGGGTGACAACCACATAAATTCTCAATTTCTAATTAATTTCTTTCAAATTATTTGAAGTGTCTAATCCTTATGTGATTTACAAAGCCTCGATTAGAAATGGAACAACACTACTTGCACAACCACATAAACAGTATGGTCTAAGCGTGTACCTTTAAGCGCTGCAACCAAACGATATTTAACCACGATAGAAATTTCGCCCTCTTATGAATCGTGATCCTAAATAACACACACAAAAAACAATCACGTATTAGAACGTGTTTACACATTTAATCCACTCCATACTACTAAGACATCACTAGGATTTGATAATTTTAAATGTTTTCATCAAATTCCTAATAGTTCCAATTTGTAAACTTTAACCAGAAACTTAAATGATCGATTTGGACAGTTTAGAAAATTCAAATGAAAAATCCGACTTCGCCGTTGCGTTCAGAACGCGTCAATTACCTTGGGTACCAAATTTCATAATTTCTAACATCCAATTACTATTTTTAATTATTTTAAGTGTTTAACGACTTTTTAACGCATCGATACATAAAACAACGGAACACGACTGACGTTTTCGGATCCGCACTAATACCGAGACAAGACTGCTGCTGCCCGGAAATTTTTGTTATTATTATTATTATTTTACATATATTCATTATTCAAATTACTAACCCTTTAAATCTCATGACCAAAATAAACCTATCAAGGCCACATTCACAACTAGTAACATAAAACAAACAAGACTAATTTTTTTATCACACAACCACTTGATATTTCCACACATATATTAATACACAAAACCCCATCATCAAAACATATAAGTCATCAAATAAAAAGAAACATGCCCATCAGCATAACTCTTCAAGAACTTAAAATTTCATAAATTATGATAATTAAATTAAATACTTAATTCTCTTAATAAATTAAAATTTTGTAGAGAATCATAAAACCAAATCGCCCCCTTTTAAATCAAGACACACACACACACACATATATATATATATATACATATATATATATATATATATATATATATATATATATATATATATATATATATATATATATATATATATATATATATATATATATAAACACAATTCTTCAAACAAATCAAATTTTGCTAAAGAATTTATAAATTCTTGGATGACTATATTACTTAATCCATACCATTTAAATTTCATCTAACAAATTGAAATTTTGTTAAAGAAAAGTAGACCATAAGAAATTTATTTAAATATCAAAATAACTTTAAATTCTTAATTCTTATAACAAATTTAAATTTTTTTAAAGAATATTGATCATGAAGTTCTTTTCTTAATCCTTTTAACAAATTATAGTTTATTAAATGATTATTAGAGAAAATTTTCATATATAAAAGAAAAATATTCAATCCTCCTATAAGTCATAGGATATCATCATACATAAAATATAATACATTTTAGAAATCTTGTATATAAAATCTATAATTAACAATTCAATTAAACTTACCCTTTGATCAAAAGATTGGATGGAACAACAAGAAATTTATTTTTTTTCTTTTGAATGCCGAAAACAAGGAATGCAAGGAGGAGAATTTTTTTTCTGAAATTTTGTGGGCTCTTGAGACAATTGGAATGGTTATGAAAATCCAAGGAGACTTATGAATTAATAGGCAATTTAAAACAAAGATCATAATTGTGCCATAATACACAATTATGAGAGGAGTCACAAGACTCCTCCCATGCACACAACCGGCCACCCTCTATTTTTCCCTGTTTATTTTTTTTATTAATTAATTAAGTAATTATTATATTATTGTTAAAACAGAAAAGAATTGTCACGCGATAACATCGTACGCGATAAAACTCATTACCGTTAAAATTTAACTCACTTTATTTCTTGTAATTATCTATATAAAATAATATAATTTAATAATACATATTTATTTTATTTTATTATATTATCTTCTTAAACCCGATAAATTACGGGGTGTTACAGGTAAAGACTAACTAGAATTTAGTATTAACCAAGCGGAAGCTCACTTTTGTCATCATAATAAAGAGATTACTTAAAAGGTTAAACCAATGTCCAAGTAATATAATTGAACCAAAACCAAAGCAATATAATGGAAGTCTTAACTGTCCAAAATAAAGGACAATTACAACCAAATCGAAATAAGTCCAAAGTTCTAATTACATCTTTAAAATAGTTTAAATCTAAACAACTAACTAATAGTCTCTCAAATACAATAAAGAGATCTAAACAAAAGGGAGTCATACTCCAACTCAAGTTCATCCTCCGTTCGCATATTAATTCTCCGTCGAGGTGTCATGCAGATTCACTCTGAAAACAAAACCATTGGAAAACATACAAAGCATAGTATCAGCAAAAAGGCTGAGTATAATACACTAGTGTCCGTCAAACAAGTTGTTAAAATATTTTGGTTTAAGTAAATTTATTTTGAAAGATACTTTTTCATTTGATAAATCATATCATCATTCAAACTTAATTCAATGGTTTCATAATAATTCCAAGTACTCATTTTTCATTATAAATCATAAGATCTCAATGGATTCAAATCAATTTCAAACTCATATCATAAGTTTGTATGGGTACTCTGTAAGTCATTCTGTGACTCATTTGGTAGTTGGTCTACCGTCCGCGACATGTCCAGCAAGTATAACACAATGGTATTGTGAACAATACGCGCTCAACATTAGTGAGCCGT
>NC_080050.1:23646365-23868865 GCF_026212465.1 Amaranthus tricolor | reverse complement strand
ACAAAGTAGTGTTAAACATGTCTTCAAATATACAACAATTCATAAATTCAACATGCATGATTTTCACAACAATAATACATGTAATAAATTATTCCATACTCAAAATTATCATTTTGACATCATTTATTAAGATTTAAGAACTTTTCTTTGGGAATTTTATTTTTAAAAACAAGTTTATACACAAACTTTCCCAACTTGTTCTTAAATCCTTTAAAAATCACCCCATGTGACATACTTCTATCCTTAGCTCCAATAGTACTCCTTAACCTTTGGTACAACTTCTCAATAACTAAGATTTCCAACTCCTTTGCTACAATTATTTTTAAAGAATTCAAAAATAGCATTATTTCGGATCTTTCTATGTAATTTAATGACTTTTGATTTCTAAGTAAAAATTGTTAGATTTACTTACTCATTGATATTTTGTTGCTTTGGAGATTGATTAGTGTTAAGAAACACTTGTTGAACAAGTCCCACCACTTGAGAGTTTTTGGCTAGGAAACAAAAATAGGAGATTGTAAGTTGATGGAAGAAAAATGTTTCAAATTTTCTTCTTTTAGCCAAAGTTTCTTGGCTTTCTTAAGAGATTATTTTTCTTAGTTATTATGATGAAATACCCATTTTATAATATCTTAGTTTATAGAAAGATTTCATGTAAAAAGAATTTTACATGAACAAGTTTTAACAAAACTAGTGAAATAAAGGAATAAGTATAACTTACTTTATTCTTGATGGATTTCTTCAAGTTTGGTCTGTATGTAAAGCTCTGGAAATGAAAATTATTTTATGAAATATTTGAGTTTTAAAAAAAATTATTTTCAAAAGTTTTTGATGTGTTTTTGAAGAAGATTTGATGAGAAAAGCAAGTGTTTTAGTAGTTCAAACATTGTAGGATTCTAGTGTTTATTCTTGAATGAATTTGGGAGCAATGAATTTGTGTTTATGGCTAGATAAAATGGCATATTATGGGCTGTTTTTACTTTTTATTTTAGCCTTTGCATGCTTGTAATGATGCACAATCTAGATTAGAACAAAGGGGATTTTGGGTAGAGTGTTTAGGTTGTGTATGTAAGTGAACAAATAGCTAAAAAGGGGTATGGGACAGCCAAATGGGGCTGCTATTTGGGGTTGATTTGACGTGATTTTTATCCTCAATTTGGTATATGGTGTAAGAAATGTTTATCTAAGATAGTTTAAAGTTTGAGTAAAAATTATTGTACATGTAACAAGTTATGTAACTTGTAAGTCATGTTTAAAAATCACTTGTATATGTGTATGAAATATTTTATTTATTCCCAAATTGGGTAAAAAAAGTTTTCGAGTAAGTATTATAATATTTCTGAAATGTTGTGGGTAGTTGCTCAACTTTAAGTTTTATCTTCAAAGATTACGATAGTTGTTACGATTTATAACCACATTATAAATTGACGAGTTTTAATCATCGTAGATTTTTTTTATTACTACCATCACTAATTAAATAAAATTTAGATGTCAAATTCGTGATTAAAATGAGATTAATTTTTACGACTGTTTCAAGTAGCTTAACAAATCCAAACTCAAAATCCAACTTCACCGTTGCGTTTAGAATATATGAAAACCCTTGGTTACCAATTTTCATAATTTTTAAAGTATCTTAAGTATTTTAAACATATTTTAAAGCCAAACTCAAAATGAGATTAATTGCTTTTTTTTTTTTAATCCATTTAACGCTAAAATTTGTTGATATCTAACTTTATAAAACATATATTCTGAAATAATCATCCAAATTAAATTTGCAATATGTACACTAAAAAAACTTCAACCAAGTAGCTCTTGATACCACGTGTTATACTTGGCTTCCAAGTAAGGATGGCAATGGGTCGGACTCGGCTCGGATTATACATACTCCAACTTTGCTCCGGATTTTAGTTGAACTTTTTTTTTTCAGTCCACCTCCACTCGGAGTCAGATTATGCATAGTCCAAGTTTGCCCCGACTCGGACTCTCGGACCTCCAACGGAGTCGGGTTATTATCAAATTTTATCGTTGTGATATTGTACTAACACTACAAGAAAACTTGTTTTTAGCAACAAGTTTTAGCAACAACTATATTTTTTTCGTTGCGAAAAATACAAATTGTTGCGAAATCCGTTGTTGTTGCTAAATAATCGTTGCCATAAAAAAAATGAGCGCGGGCTTTGAAATAATTAATATTTGTTTTTTGCAACGATACCAGTCGTTGCTATAAAGCATTATTAGGTAACGCAACAACACGAGTCGTTGCGAAAAATTACTTTATGTATTGCAACAACAATGTCATTGCAAAAAAAAAATTGAAAACCAAAAACACGGGAAATTGGAGAAAGAGAGAGAGCTTGCTTCAGAAAGCCAAGCCTCACGCGACGCGAAACAGCAAAATCGCCTCCTCCCTGCTTCAAGCCTCCTGCCTGCTTGCCTCGCCTCCGGCCTCCCCACGTCGACGTCATACCTCCGGTGCTCCTGTCCCTGCCTCCCCAGTGCCACCGGCCACCGCCGTCACGCCGTACGTTTAATCGTTTATGAACCCTAATTTTTGAATGTTGGTTTTGTCGATTGTTGTTTACTCGTTTTGATGCCGGTTTTGATAATTGATATTGATTCTCTATTTCTCTTGATCTTGATGTTCTGAATCAAATGTTGAAGAAGAATGTTGGTTTTGATGCTGGTTTTGATTTTTGAATGTTAGTTTTGTCGAGTATGTCGACTGTGGTTTACTCGTTTTGATGCTGGTTTTGATAATTGATTTTGATTCTCTATTTCTCTTGATCTTGATGTTCTGAATCAAATGGTGAAGATGAATGTTGGTTTTGAATGCTGGTTTTCATCATTCGTTTTCTTTTTGATTTTATGGTGAAGATGAATCAAAATATGAATGCTGGCCTGGTTTTGATGCTGGTTTTGATGCTTGAATGTTGGTTTTGTCGACTGTCGTTTACTCGTTTTGATGCTGGTTTTGATAATTGATATTGATTCTCTATTTCTCTTGATCTTGATGTTCTGAATCAAATGGTGAAGATGAATGTTGGTTTTGAATGCTGGTTTTCATCATTCATTTTCTTTTTGATTTTATGGTGAAGATGAATCAAAATATGAATGCTGGCCTGGTTTTGATGCTGGTTTTGATGCTTGAATGTTGGTTTTGTCGACTGTCGTTTACTCGTTTTGATGCTGGTTTTGATAATTGATATTGATTCTCTATTTCTCTTGATCTTGATGTTCTGAATCAAATGGTGAAGATGAATATTGGTTTTGAATGCTGGTTTTCATCATTCGTTTTCTTTTTGATTTTATGGTGAAGATGAATCAAAATATGAATGCTGGCCTGGTTTTGATGCTGGTTTTGATGCTTGAATGTTGGTTTTGTCGACTGTCGTTTACTCGTTTTGATGCTGGTTTTGATAATTGATATTGATTCTCTATTTCTCTTGATCTTGATGTTCTGAATCAAATGGTGAAGATGGATGTTGGTTTTGAATGCTGGTTTTCATCATTCATTTTCTTTTTGATTTTATGGTGAAGATGAATCAAAATATGAATGCTGGCCTGGTTTTGATGCTGGTTTTGATGCTTGAATGTTGGTTTTGTCGACTGTCGTTTACTCGTTTTGATGCTGGTTTTGATAATTGATATTGATTCTCTATTTCTCTTGATCTTGATGTTCTGAATCAAATGGTGAAGATGAATGTTGGTTTTGAATGGTGGTTTTCATCATTCGTTTTCTTTTTGATTTTATGGTGAAGATGAATCAAAATATGAATGCTGGTTTTGATGCTTACGGTTTTGATGCTGGTTTTGATTTTTGAATGTTGGTTTTGTCGACTGTCGTTTACTCGTTTTGATGCTGGTTTTGAACCCTAATTATAATTTCTTCATTTATGAACCCTAATTCCCTAAATCCCTAATTATAGTTTGTTGATTTACTGATTTGTTTCATTGTTTCTTCATATCAGCTCTTCAATTTCTTGTTTATTCATCTCTAAATCTGTAATTTTTTTCCATGTTTGTGCTTCTTTGACTTTGCAGGATGAAAACTGATAAAAAACCACCGCTTGCGACCTCGCGAAATCTCTGATGAGGATTCATGGGCATCGATCAGTTCTAAAACCATCTAACACAAATACACCTTTTCGTACACCAGATATTTTTCTAATCAACACTATTGTTGGAATATGAAGAGATGATCAAATGCAACAAGAGGGGGGGGGGGGGGGGGGTGAATTGTTGTGTATTGAGTTGTACTACGTTTTTGCTCTAACTTGCGGAATTTTAGCAAACAAAATAAAACTTAAACTTAAGAAGCAAGAAATAAAAAGGAGACAAAGATTTTACGTGGAAACCTTCTTGGCCTAATAAGAAGGAAAAACCACGACCCCCCGGGATTTCAAAATTCTCACTATGTTTAGGCAATTAATTACAATTACACAAAACAATGTTTGCTTCACTCGAAGCTTCTCTACTCTAGGCCTAATTCTCTTTCTCTATTCTCCTTCTCTTTCTCTTCTCACGTTTCTCTTCTCTATTCCCTTAGACTTCCCATAAGTCTAATTACAACAAAACACTCATTAACCCTTACAAGGCCAATTCTCAAGAGATTAAAAATTAAAATAATTACTTAAGAAAAATATAATAAATTAATTGGCATTGGAAAACTGAAAATATTTTTCTTAAGATGATCTCCCTTTAATGGACACTCTTTGATTCTCTTAGATTGATTTTGGTTCGAGCAAAGTCCCTTCTATTTATAGAGGGAACAGCCAGCAGTTACCATAAGCATAACGTCCACTATCTCGCACATACCTCCACTTCCCCACGTTCTCAAAACAAAAGGTGGTGGAATTAAGAAAGTGTCCGGCTGTTATTTGCTCAAAGAAAAACCAGTTTCCATAATGCTAAAAATAGCATAGGAGTTTAAAACATAAGATCCTAAAAAATAGGAGATCTAAATCTAATAAAGAAAAAGTCTTAGGCTATTTTTAGAAAACCTAAAAATAGATTAGCCAATTAACTTACTAATTAATTTAAGCAATTAAATTAATTCTAAACCATTACATCAACTTAAAAACAGAAAATAATTAATTCACAATTTTCCAGTCGATGCTATTCTCAAGACCTGCTACGTAGGAACAACGTACTGTCTCCAGCTTCAACTTCAGTCAGAATGTTCATTTTAGGAACAGTAGACTGTACGTCTATTTTGAACATTATAACACTTATCTAACATCTTGGACATATTAAGACATGTACATCTTCCACGAACCAAGTCATAGGCTTCATCAACGATTCAAACTAAATCGGATATATACCTACAAAACAATCTCTAAAAATATGTTTGTTTATTTAAAAGTGAAGTCATCATCAAAACCTTAAGAGGCCAACAAATTCCCCCTTTTTGATGAGGACAAACTTTATAAACAAACTTAAGTAAAATAGAGTAAAACAAAATTCTTAGAGCATACTAGAGATTAAAGCAACTCTAAATAACTTAGCAAATCAACTCGTTACAATATAATTTACCAAGCATTCACAATAAAACAATTTACTCCATAATATAAAATATGTTTAAAAATTTTCAAAATTAATTAATCTAAAACTTAAATGAAATAAACTAAAATAAACTAAAATAAATAACTAAACTGACATAATTAAACTAACATAATTAAACTAACACAAATTATTAAGCATTTTCAACAAAAACAACTTGAAAACAAATTCACAAAAACAAGTAAATATCAATCAACTTATCAATCAACTTGAAAACACAGATGATCATTAAGCTAGCATAAACTCAGCACATTATCATCAATAAGAAACAATATAAATCAACCAAGATATGTTACTGTGTATTCATTGCTCTTCTTAAGTTTGTGCATAATCTTCCCCCTTTTGTCATCAATCAAAAAGAATTAGGGACTATCAAACCTCAGCACAAACCATATAGATTTGTCAGTGATGAAAGCAAGAAACAATAATAAAAGTAAGTGCCATGAATAAAAATCAAACCTGCATATAGTTAATTGTCACAGACCATTAATAAAAGCAAAGAAAGAAAAGTAGCAATTGTTCAACATTACAACAACAATGTACCCCAGATGGTACAAAGTAAAAGGTGAAATTGTTTGTGAAATGTAACAGCCAATCAAATCTTAGAAACATAGGGAGAGGGTTCAAGGGGCAGTCTCTTCTTCGTCCACATATTCGGTCTGCACTTCTACTGTATCCAACTTTGCACCAAGACGATGCTCCATCATGGTAAGTTGATCAACAATTGAAGCGAGTGAGACACGAACTTCATCTTGAAAAGCACTGAATTGAGACTGTAGATCATTAAGCTTGGAGAGAACAGAATGTGAAGATGCTGTAGGAATAGGATCAGCACAACCAATACCAGGAAATGATGGAAATGGTGGTGGTGTAAAGTGAATAGGTGATGGACGTGGTGATGAAGTTTGATTTGGTTGTGGAGTGGTTGGCTTGGGTGAGAGAGGTTCGTTTGAAGTAGGCTCAGGAATGGTTTCAGAAGTGATATCATCAACCGTTACAGCCTTTTGTTTTGAAGCAAGCCTCCTACTCTTCCTTTGAATAGCTTTACCCTTCCTCCTTAATGCAATCACAACCTCTTCATCACTGGAATCATGACAGAGATCATGAGGCACTTCTTCTCCTAAAGCTTCTTCCTCTCCTTGTTCCCCCTCAGTTCTTTTCCCCTCCTCCTGTTCCCCTTCTTCAGTGGGAACAGGCCCTTGTTTTTCCTCCTCTTCTTCTTCTTCTTTTTCTTTTTCTTTTTCTTCTTCTTTTTCTTTCTTTATTTTTACTTCCTTTTCAATTTCTTCTTCTTCTTCATCTATTTCCTCCTCATCAGAACCTATAACAACTACTTCTTCTGATTCATTTACTAACACCCCTTCATCATTTATTTTCAGATGCAAATTTTTCAAACATCTTGCACCAATTTTCATATTGGGTCCCATTGGGAACTCCAGCCCATCCAATGATACACCAAACTTACGAAAAATCCATGTCAACAGCCCCCCATAACCAACAACATTCTTTTTCTCAATACAGTCAGATAAATGCGATATCATCAAAGATGGAAAATTTATTTTTATTTGATTGTCCATGCAATAAATCAAAGTTGCATCACGTAGACTCACCTCACTCCTCTTAGAGTTTCGGGGCAAGATGAATCTTCGTGCTACATTATAGAGTAATTTATGCATTGGAGACAAGACATTGTGACTGATTTTACCCCTTTTCTGTTCAACCCCTAAAGACTTAAAAATCGTTTTTTCATTTATTCCAGAAAAAACTATCTTAGTACCAACACTATATGTATCAAACCCAACATTCGGAATTTTGAACCATTCTGCCAACAAAGCGCTGTTAAACTCTAATTTCATGTTCCTAACCATACTAGAACACTTTCCACTGTCATTGGAGAAGTTTGAAATAAACTCTCGCATAATGTTTGGGAAGATGGGATTACAACTAAACTCAGTCATCAAAACCTCCCATTCTTGAAATTTTAAAATAGTATGAAGTTGAGGAAAGTGTGTAGAGTCATACCAGTACTTATCTACCCCAAATTCGACGGACATTTCCTTTGCAATCTCCTCAGCACTGTTAGGATCAACTTGCTTCAAACGCTTGGCCGTTTTGGAGGATGATTCACTTTTTGGTGAGAATGTTTTGCGTTTTGTTCCAATATTTTCAGTAGTTTCTTGGGATGGTAATGGTGCATCTTTCAGTAATGGGGATGGATGAACAATTTTTAAAGGTTTTGGCTGGGTGTTTTGGTGAGATGTAGAGGCTTTCTTTCCTGATTTTGAAGTTTTCTTGCTTGATTTTGGTGATTTCATGTTTGAATTTTGAAAGGTTGAGGAAGAAGAAGGACGGTTTCTTGTGACGGTTTTTGAAGAAGGAAGATGATGGTTTGAGTGATTTGATGTGATAAAGGGTTTTTAAAGAGGGTTGACGGTTACCTCACGTCCTTTCTCATCAATGCCATTCATCATGGCTTTTGATATGGAAAGATTGTTTGGGATTAAAACCGTTTCCCATTATTTTTAATTTAAGTTGGCCGTACATTTTTAAAAAAAAAATGTGAAATATGAATAAATTATGAAATATGAATATTAAAATAAAATATGAAAATAAAATAGAAAAAGGATGAATTATAAAAAAATATAATGAAAATAACGAACATATTGCTGTGGTCTGATCAAACTAACAACATGCAAACAAGAAGATATTCATAGTACAAACTTCATTACGTGTTTACCTGATCCATGCAATAATTGATTTTCAATCAAAATTTTGAGGTTGATTCCTGACCCTCTTTTTTTCATGATGCTTCATTGGAAATTTTATGCAACCAACTTTAGTGGAGCTTGATCATACCAAGTTCCAATCTCATCTTTTCATATTGTTCTCTTGGAAGTGGTTTGGTCAGAATGTCTGCAACTTGTTCATTAGTATTAACATGCTTTAATATAATATTTTTGTTTTCTACATTATCCTTAAGAAAATGATGTCTAATATGTATATGTTTAGCTCGTGAGTGATGCACTGGATCTTTAGATATACATATGGCACTGGTATTATCACAATAAATAGGAACACATTCAAATTTAATACCAAAATCTCTTAGTTGCTGTTTTATCCAAAGCATTTGGGAACAGCAAGCTGCTGCTGCCACATATTCAGCTTCAGCTGTGGATAATGCAACCGTGTTTTGTTTCTTGGAACTCCATGAAACTAAACAAGAGCCAAGAAATTGTACCATACCTGACGTGCTTTTTCTATTAACTAGATCACCTGCATAATCTGCATCACTAAAACCTTTTAAATCATAAACATCACTTTTAGGATAAAATAGGGACAAGTCGTCTGTTCCCTTCAAATATCTTAAAATTCGTTTGACTGCCGTGAGATGTGATTCTTTAGGATTTGATTGAAATCTAGCACATAAACCAACACTAAATGAAATATCGGGTCTACTTGCAGTTAGATACAATAAAGAACCTATCATGCCTCGATACATTGTTTGATCTATGTTAGTTCCCTTTAAGTCTTCATCTAATCTAACATTTGTAGCCATTGGTGTATGGTTGGTTTTAGCGTTGTTTAGTCCATATTTCTTTAGAAGTTCTTTTATGTATTTTTGTTGATGAATAAAAATACCATTTTCAGTTTGTTTAATTTGTAAACCAAGGAAGAAATTTAGTTCTCCCATCATGCTCATTTCAAATTCTGTGCCCATTAGGTTAGCAAATTCCTTACATAATAAATCATTAGTAGCACCAAAAATAATATCATCAACATAAATTTGAACAACCAAAATATGAGAACCTTTATTCTTAAAGAACAAGGTTTTGTAGATTTTTCCTCTAACAAAGTTATTTTGTATCAAAAACTTTGATAGTCTTTCATACCATTGCCTAGGAGCTTGCTTCAAGCCATATAAAGCTTTGTCAAGCTTGTAGACATGATCAAGACAAGAGGTGTTCTCAAAACCTGGAGGTTGTTCAACAAAAACTTCTTCATCAAGAAAAACATTTAAGAAAGCACATTTCACATCCATTTGATATAACTTAAAGTTCATAAATGCAGCAAAAGAAATTAAAATTCTAATAGCCTCTAACCTTGCTACCGGAGCAAATGTCTCAGTATAATCAATACCTTCTTGTTGATTGTACCCTTTGACCACGAGTCTTGCTTTGTTTCTTACAATTATTCCATGCTCATCTAGCTTATTCCGAAATACCCATTTCAAACCAATTACCTTCTTGCCTTTTGGTTTGGGTTCTAAGTGCCACACTTTATTTCTTTCAAATTCATTTAATTCATCTTGCATGGCTACTATCCATTCGGAATCCTTTAGAGCTTCTTCGTGATTTTTGGGTTCAAGTGATGATAGGAACGCAAAATGAGCACAAAAGTTTCTCAGTTGGGATCTGGTTTGTGTTCCCTTATTCATATCACTTATAATCAGGTCAAGAGGATGGTAACTTTGATATTTCCAAGGTTTGGGCACAAATTCTCTTGAGGGAACAGTAGCATGTTCTGATTCAGCATCTTGATTTGCATTTTGTTCAGCCACTGGATCATCTTGGTCATCTGTGGGAACAGCTGGATTGGGAACAGTCTGCTGGTCCTGTTGTACTGGCAGTTCCTGGATTTTGTCAGTTTCTCCTGCCTCTTCTTGTATCGACTGTTCACCTGCTGTTCCTTGATCTTGCACCTTCATTTCTTCATCATCTTCTAAATTTGCAAGACCTATTTGGATATTTTTTATTTCCTGTTCACTTGTTGAAAAGTTAGTTTCATCAAAAATTATGTGAATAGATTCCTCTACGCACATTGTTCTTTTATTATAAACTCTATAAGCTTTGCTATGTGATGAATAACCGAGAAATACTGCTTCATCACTTCTTTCATCAAACTTACCCATATTTCGTTTACCATTCACATGAACAAAACATTTGCATCCAAACACACGAAAATAGGAAATATTTTGGTTTAACACCTTTGTGTAATTCATAGGGTGTCTTAGAAGTGATTGGTCTTATTAATACACGATTAAGAATATAACATGTAGTATTGACGGCTTCTGCCCAAAAATTTCTAGGTAGACCACTGGCAATCAACATGGTCCTAGCCATTTCTTCTAGGGTTCTATTCTTCCTTTCTACCACTCCATTTTGTTGTGGTGTTCTAGGAGCGGAAAAATTATGATTTATACCATGTTCACTACAATAATTCATGAAGTTTGAGTTTTCAAATTATTTGCCATGATCCGATTTAATGTGAACAATTGAATTATTCGTAGATTTTTGTATTTTATTTGCAGAAGATACAAACTCATCGAAGGCTTCATCTTTGCTTGCTAAAAATAAGGTCCAAGTAAATCTACTAAAATCATCAACTATGACAAACACATATCTTTTGCCACTACGACTTTGTGTTCTCATAGGTCCACATAGATCCATATGAATTAATTCTAATGGTCTAGAGGTAGTCACCAGAAACTTTGATTTAAAGGATGATCGCACTTGTTTTCCTTTAGCACAAGGATCACAAATTTCATTTTTGAGGAATTTTATTACTGGTAATCCTCTTACTAGGTCTTTTGATCTTAAGATGTTAATCAATGAATAGCTAGCATGACCTAGACGCTTGTACCAAAGAAGTGGGTCTTCTTCTATAACGCTTAAACACGTTAGACTGTTTCTGGGAACAGTGTCCAGGTCCACCACATAGGTGTTCCCTTTTCTGATTCCCTCTAGTACAGGGTCTCCTGTGTTGTTCCTAGAAATTATACATCGTTCAGAAGTAAACTTAACAGAGTTACCTTTGTCACAAAATTGAGAAATACTTAAAAGATTGTGTTTTAGATTCTCGACTAAAAATACATTGTCAATTGCATGGGAACTTGACCTTCCAACCTTTCCTTTAGCGATTATCTCACCCTTCATATTATCACCGAAGGTTACAGTTCCCCCATCATATGCTTCGAGTGAGAGAAATTTAGATTTGTCACCCGTCATGTGCTTGGAACACCCACTGTCGAGATACCATGAGTTGTTCCCCCTCACTTGAACCTGCAAAGCAAACTAATGGTTAAGTTTAGGAACCCAGTCAGCCTTGGGTTCCCTGTTGATTATATTTGAATCATGTTTCTCAATCCATATGCATTCGACATAAGTTTCATTTGCTTTAGTGTGCTGTTCCTTTTTTACACATTGATATTTTAGGTGTCCATTTTTACCACAAAAGGAACAGATTTTACTACTAGGGAGATCTACATATACCTTTTTCCTTTTTTCATTCTTATCATAACCTAGACCTTCTTTACTCTTGGTTTTAGCATTTAGAATCCATTTGGGAATTTCATTGATTTTCCCTTTTCCTCTTAAGTTAATTTGATCTTTTAGAAACTTATTTTCTTTTTCATATGATTCTAATTTTAATTTTATTTCTTGAAATTCCGTGCTAAACACATGAGTGGTTTTATCATTTTCAACCAATTTTAATCCTAGCAATTTGTTTTGATTTAATTCAATGTTAAGAATAATAAAATCCTGTTTTAATTACCTCTTTTTCCTTAGACTCTTCATGAGATGCCATGAGACATAGGTTTGCTGTTTCTTCTTCCACTGGAGCTTCTGTCTCAGCCTCGCTCTCCGTATCACCCCAAGCTGCGATTATTGCCTTTCTAAAATCAGTTTTGAAGTTTCCCTTCTTATATTGTTTTCCAACTTCTCTTGCTTTTCCCTTGCCCTTCTCATTTTTCCATTGAGGGCAATCCTTGATGAAGTGTTCAGTGCTCCCACACTTGTGGCATTCAAAATTTGTCTTCAAGTTAGCAGTTCCTTTTTCTTTGTTGTTTCTTTGATTTCTATATCTGCTGTTCCTGAAGAATTTATTGAATTTACGTGCCAACATAGCAGCTTCCTCTTCACCAGCGTCTGACTCTTCACTATCATCTGCTGCCAGAGCCAGTCCTTTATTACGGGAACTGTCAGCTGTTCCCAAATGCAATTCATGAGTCATGAGGGAACCAGCCAACTCTTCCAAATTAAACTTGGTGAAATCTTTCGATTCCTGAATGGCTGTGACCTTAGCTCTCCAGCGTTCGTCTTGAGGAAGACTCCTAAGTATTTTCCTAACTTGTTCATCAACAGGAATAATCTTACCAAGAGAGACCAATTCATTCGTGATATTTGTGAACCTGGTGAACATCTCTTGAATGTTCTCTCTAGGTTCCATAACAAACCTTTCATATTTGGACATTAGGAGGTCGATCTTGGATCGCTTCACTTCACTAGTACCTTCATGGGTAACTTCCAGCAGGTCCCAAATCTGCTTGGTAGTTTTGCAACCCATTATACGATTGTGTTCATTGGGTCCAAGACCACAGTGAAGCAATTTGATAGCAAGAGCATTCATCTCCATCTTTTGAAAATCTTCTTTTTCATATTCAGTGATTGGTTTTGGAATGGCTTCGTTATTGTAGTTGATGGTTGTCACCTCAAAGTCTCCAACTTCGATAACTCTCCAAACTTGATAGTTTTCGGCCTTTATGAAGATTTCCATTCTATTTTTCCAGTAAGTATAGAATTTCCCATCAAACATGGGTGGCCTTTGTGTGGAGTACCCCTCTTCCATGCGCTCGTTCATCTTCAACATCTCTGTGGAAACAGGATACTGCTCTCAGGGTTTCCTGATAAACTGAGGAACAGGGCTCTGATACCAATTGTTGGAATATGAAGAGATGATCAAATGCAACAAGAGGGGGGGGGGTGAATTGTTGTGTATTGAGTTGTACTACGTTTTTGCTCTAACTTACTTAAACTTAAGAAGCAAGAAATAAAAAGGAGACAAAGATTTTACGTGGAAACCTTCTTGGCCTAATAAGAAGGAAAAACCACGACCCCCCGGGATTTCAAAATTCTCACTATGTTTAGGCAATCAATTACAATTACACAAAACAATGTTTGCTTCACTCGAAGCTTCTCTACTCTAGGCCTAATTCTCTTTCTCTATTCTCCTTCTCTTTCTCTTCTCACGTTTCTCTTCTCTATTCCCTTAGACTTCCCACAAGTCTAATTACAACAAAACACTCATTAACCCTTACAAGGCCAATTCTCAAGAGATTAAAAATTAAAATAATTACTTAAGAAAAATATAATAAATTAATTGGCATTGGAAAACTGAAAATATTTTTCTTAAGATGATCTCCCTTTAATGGACACTCTTTGATTCTCTTGGATTCTCTTAGATTGATTTTGGTTCGAGCAAAGTCCCTTCTATTTATAGAGGGAACAACCAGCAGTTACCATAAGCATAACGTCCACTATCTCGCACATACCTCCACTTCCCCACGTTCTCAAAACAAAAGGTGGTGGAATTAAGAAAGTGTCCGGCTGTTATTTGCTCAAAGAAAAACCAGTTTCCATAATGCTAAAAATAGCATAGGAGTTTAAAACATAAGATCCTAAAAAATAGGAGATCTAAATCTAATAAAGAAAAAGTCTTGGGCTATTTTTAGAAAACCTAAAAATAGATTAGCCAATTAACTTACTAATTAATTTAAGCAATTAAATTAATTCTAAACCATTACATCAACTTAAAAACAGAAAATAATTAATTCACAATTTTCCAGTCGATGCTATTCTCAAGACCTGCTACGTAGGAACAACGTACTGTCTCCAGCTTCAACTTCAGTCAGAATGTTCATTTTAGGAACAGTAGACTGTACGTCTATTTTGAACATTATAACACTTATCTAACATCTTGGACATATTAAGACATGTACATCTTCCACGAACCAAGTCATAGGCTTCATCAACGATTCAAACTAAATCGGATATATACCTACAAAACAATCTCTAAAAATATGTTTGTTTATTTAAAAGTGAAGTCATCATCAAAACCTTAAGAGGCCAACAACTGTTAATGAGTTTGCTTTTTGTATTACATTTTTATTTCTGGGTTGATAATGCTGCTTATTTTTCCAATTAATTCACAAAAGCTTTTTTTTATTTATAAATTTTATGAAAAATTTCCATTAGAAATCCTAAATAGCCTTATAATTCCTGTTGCTGTTTTTTATTCGGAATTGTCAAATGATTCAAGAGATTCTGTTGCATTTTTTCTCTTTGGTGTTTATGGGTACTAATAATTTCTTCCATTTACTAGAAAGTTTTATGAAAATTTTTAAATAATAATCTGAAATACCTGTATTTCTTTGGAATTTGTTCGTGTTAGGTTCTTCAGGATAAGATTTTTCTGGGTTTTGGGTTTTTGTCGGTCAGAAATTCTTCTATAATATTAACATTCAGTACTTTGAAAATTGGGTTCATTTATGTTCCTTTGATGAATTGGAATGAACTGAAAAAAATTGTAGATTTCTCGTTACGTAAGTTGTTTATGTCAAAATATCAACTCAACTATCGTATTTTGTTCGATTATCCGATTATCCGATTTCAAAAAAATTTATTCGATTATCCGAACGACATGACGTTCGTATTTTGTACCCCAACATTGAAACTATTTGATATGATTGCTTTGCTGTAGGTCTTCTCATTTGTTTTTGGAAACGGTGATCCAAATCAAGGAATTGAAGAGAAGAGGTGGAAGCTGGTAATGTTTGAGCATTGAAATTAGATTGTTCTTTTCAAATTGAAGCTGGTAATGTTTATTCAAGTTGATTTGTATGTTATATCATAAGGTAAGTACTATGTTGCATATAGTGGGATCCGTAATTCTATATTGATGTATGTTTGTTGTTCTCTTCTTGAGTTTATTCAAAATAAGACGGAAAAGTATTAGAATACGAGGTAGCTAATTAAGTACGTTATTTCATGAGTTATGTACTATGCTTATGTGTTGCATATAGTGGGATCCATAATTCTGTATTGGTGTATGTTTGCTGTTCTCTTTTCGAGTTTGTCCAAAATAAGACTAAAAAAATAATAGAATATGAGGTAGCTAATAAGTTAAGACCATTTGAGCTCTCTTACAGGTCATTAGTTTCATGGGTTAGTTTGAAAGGCGGGGCTTCAACAAAGTACTTTACATGTTTATTGCTGAAGAGTTTTGAATGGATGTTTTGCTTATTTTGTAGATTCAATACAAACGGAGGTGTCAGATTCAATGGAAGCAGATGAAATTGAAGCATCAACTATGGAGATTGAGAATGCAAAGTGCCTATCACTTGTAAATTTTTACATGAAAACTTGTATATGGTAGGAGAATTATTTTGGAAAATTGGTTATACGTTACATGTATATGAATTACGTGTATTTTTGACACACGATAATATTTGGGACGTGTGATATTTTGGGATACAAATTATTATATAATGATAATCGGTGATATTAGTTTAGTTGGTTATAAATTATTTATTATTTTAATTGTCTAGTTTATATATAGATTGTAGATTGTTTTAGAAGATAACAAAGACGTTGCGAAAAATGTGTTCATTTTTTGCAACGGTAATAGTTGTTGCTAAAAACATTAATAACAAATTTACTTAATTGTTTTCCCTACAGTAAAGTCGTTGCAAAAGATTGACTATCATGTATTGCAACAATTTGAATTGTTGTGAAAAACATATATTTAACAATGAAAACAGTTGTAGCTAAAAATGCAGAAAATTAGGCAACGAGCTTTTTTGTTGCTAAAAACGTTGGAAGGAATTGCAACGATACTTCTTTTACAACAATAGATCTCGTCGCAAAAAACAGATACCTTTTGCAACCACCATAGTCGTTGCTAAAACCTTTAGCTACAGCTGTACCCGCAACAATGGAATTCGTTGCAAAAAACATTTTTAGCAACGAAATCAGGTTTTTAGCAACGACTTTTTCTGTTGCTAAAAACAAGTTTTCTTGTAGTGTAATGATTTAAAGCATACGAAGTTAACAAAATATATTTTTCAAATACAATTTAACAAAAAAATATGTACTTTGAATTCAAGTTTAACATGAGAAATATTCCTAATACAATCGAAAATTATAATTAATATGAGAGAGAGCTTGAATGAGTCACATCTAGAGTTTTAAAGGAAACAAAATATTAGGTTAAAAGTCAAATTCAAAGTCGGATTTCCTTCAGGGTCGGAGTGTCGGATTTTTAATAAGGTCCAAATTCGGTCCGTCTCTAACTCGTATTCGGATCGTGAAGTCGGAGTTGGAGTCGGATAACCTTTTCCTCGAACTCGAATCGGATTATTTTCCTCAGATCGAGTCGGACTAGGGTCGGATTCGGACTGAATTGCCATCACTACTTCCAAGATAACAATTTTGTGAAAGATTTTAAAGAATTTTAGTTTTTTTGTTGTTAGAGATTTCAAATACTACAATGTAAATCGTTGCAAGTCACATAAGTAAAGTAAAGAGATAGAAGTGGTGCAAATTACCTATTATAAAAGTAAAAAATTACATATACACAATGATCAGTTGTTGGTGATTTATTACACAATTAAATATAAAATACCAATAAGATTTTGTACAAAACATCTTACATCCTAAAACTGTACCAAAGATATCAATAAAAATTTACAATAAAACTAGACAAATCAGCTCCCCAAAAGAATTTAGAATTGTATGTTATGCAACATCTACCGATAAATTTTAATACTTTTTTTCTTTTTTTTTTCCTATTAATAGAGTGAACATTTTTGTTTTTCAAGTTAGCGAGTTAAAATTATCCGACTTTATCCTTTTGAGTTTGCTTCTCTACCATATTCAATAGGAAGTGCAAAAACTTAAGCTTTGAATAGGAAGTGTGAAAAATCAATATAAAAAGAGTATATATGTTTAATTAGTCTTTTCATTTGGGACTTGTTGGAGGGCCTTCAAGCCTAATATAATCATACATTATACCTTGGAAAGGACTAATTGCCAATGGTTGAGTCAAATATAATGAATTGTTGCCCTTGTTTAATTCACTTCCTTTAACATCTACATTGTAAAGCCAATACAATCCATGAATACCATGCCTAGCAATTGAATTATCATTCCCTATTTTCCCCGTTGCAAATAGTGGAGGGCTCGGACTTTTCTTATTGAATCGTACCTAGCATACATAAAAACATAACAATAATAATAATAATAATAATTAGTAATATTTACGTGAAGTTGCACGTTACGTTATTCACTAAAGGTCAAAATGAAATGCCCTCTTTGTTAAATGTTATTATTAACAAGGGTAAGATTGCGCACATCTGACCCCAAATTCAACCCTAAATCAGTGTCGTTTCTGACAATTTTTGGGCCTTAGGCAAAACATAAAAAAGACTCTTATATAAGTAAACTTTCGGTTTTTTTTTTTCTCCAACAATGCATCATATAATTTTTTTTTTCAATCACATTAATGTCAAATAATTTACAAATTTAAGATCATATAATGATTAGGTTCTTATGCACAAATTAATTTTTAATATAAGGATTAACCGAATTTGTGCCCCTTATAAGCTGGGCCCTAGGCGGTTGCACCTCAAAACTATTCTCAGGAACGACCCTGCCCTAGATGGGAGACACTTAATGACAATGGGGTGATGAAAAGTTGTTGGTTGGTGCAATTGGTATAGACAAGTGTTGTCCTTGTTACCAACATCATGTAAAACGATAGAAGTAATTAATAGGAAAATAATCCCACGTTTTTTTTTTTTGCTCCCAACATACCCATTATCTGAACCACAGCCTCACCCCTTCCCTCCCACACTGAGTATGTTCGAAGCAAATATATGTCAAAGATGGGAACATAAGAAAATAATCAATATGTGAAATTATTCATAGCAGAAGAGTAAAATATTAGATTATTTTTGAAAATTTTTCCTAATTAATATTGTGTACCTCTAACAAGGCATTTGAGGCAGAAGCAATAGCCACCCTTAGCTTGTAGGTAGCATTTGGAACAACATCATCAAGGCCAAAGTTCACAGTGAATGTGGTTCCATTATACAGTTCTTTACCAACTGCCCTGCAACACATAGGTAAGTATAACTAAATGTTAACACTAATAAATACAAAAACAAAAGCAAATTACTATTTATAAAAAGTAATAACCTTGTGACTTGAGCAAAGAACCAATCCTTGGAATAATCACTGGTCTTAACATCATATACTAAGTCTTCTTTTGGATACAATTCTGTGTATCTTTCCCATAAACCATATTGTCTAAACCTGTTTATTCATTATAAGAAATGGGGATTAATTAACTTCTTTTAATTAATTAAGACTTTAAACTGTTAGTATTCATTTTAATGTTATAAGTGATTACTTTAAAATAATACGTATATATTAGATCAATCCAATAGGGATGGTCTCATTTATGGTAGTGATTTTAGCATAAAAAGATTATATGAAAAAAACTCCATCTATCCATATAGTAGCTATGTAGCATATTTAATAAACTCTAATCAAGAGTGAGATGTAATGTATCAATAATAAAGTGTTAGAGTAAGTGTCAAATCAATTTTGAGCGAGGGTGTTGGCTTGATGGCTCAAACTAATGCATATGGTGTTGTGAGAAATACAAGAGGGTCTTTGGCATATCATGGTGATGGTGCAATGAAGAAGATGAGTGTAGTGCATAAGGGATGCATTGGTCAACGCAAGGCTCAAGGAGAGGTTGCACAACGCAAGGCTCAAGGAGAGGTTGCACAACCAAGGAAGCATCACAACACAAAGCAATAAGGGTCTGACTGGGCCACTAGACTGGTCGAGCAGGTGCGCTCGGTCGAGCGAGATACAGAGCCCCAAATGTTCAGCATTCCATTTTGTTGGGGGAAATGTTTGGGCTTCAAGTGCTTTGACCTTAGGGTTTTTAATATCTGCTAGGCTATATAAGAGGGCTTAAAACATTATTAGAATAGAAGAGTGTGAGGCTATATCACAATAGAGAGATTAGGGTTTGTGAACTTATAAGAGAGTTTCTTCTTCTATGTATTAGATTGTAGGCAGGGCCGGGCATAAGCAAGGGCAAGAAGGGCTTGCGCCCAAAGCCCACGAAAAAAGTAGATAAACTTTACCTTTATATGCATCGAATTTGAGACCTCATGTGATTAAAATGTGCATTTAACCACCAAGCCAAGGTGTTATTAATGATAATTGTTACCTTATTTACTAATTATTGAGTTATAAATGCATGATCATCAAATAAAAAGCGAATAATATCAAGCTTTATTATTCGAGTAACACTTTTTATATTATAAATTTTGTAATTAAAAATATATATTTTATAATTTGGGCTCATAATTTATTTTTCGCCCTAGACCCCTAAAATCTCAAGGCCGACCCTCATTGTAGGTGATCTCCATTGTAGAATGGAATAAGTATCTTAAGAGCTTGTTTTCAAGTGTCTGTGGATAGTCATTAATGTTTTGTTGAGTATATTAATGAAAGTAATCATTTTTTGAGGGGAAGGTATCCAAAGGTACCTCATAAACGCATTGTGTTGATTGTTTATTGTTCTTTTATTCATGCTCTGTTTTTCACTCATCTTCTACCCATTATACTACCATTGTTGGGTCCAAGCAATTCTCTTTCAAATAGTTTTCTAAAACGTTTTATTTAGAGCTATTCTTGTGAGAGACCGTCTCCCCGTAAAACCTCAAAACAGGAGCTCATATACTAATAATTGTATTAGTTAGACTATTCAATCAATATATGATGAATGTCTCATGGTGAGACCCTCTCGCACAAGAATTTGTATTTTATTTTTAGTAGGTACCGACAATCTACTCACTCAATTGATTTAACAATATTCGTAATGAAAAAAAAAATGCATTTGTTAAGCCCAGCCCATACTAATAGTTATTGTAATACTTTGTGATGAAGTCATATATATACAAAGCTAAGCCGATTCCTACATCAGGGTTTGGGGCTGTACAAACCATTTGACTAAGGCATGTCAAACAGTATTAAGTAATTTTCGGGTTGGATTTGTATCGACCCAACGAGTATTTTATGTTTTTCTTAAATATAAATTGGTTTTTAAAAAAATATGTAATAATAATTTTATTTTTATTTTCGTAAAAAATATTGTATTTTGAAAAGACCAGATTTTAGGGCTACAATATAGAAATGTTGAGTCACAAATTTTAAAAATTGACTAAAATTGTAATGAGTTTTGGACTACAAATGATGACGAGGAACTAAAAATGTTGTTCCGGAATTGAAAACAGGTCAAAATGACCGAATTTGGATTTTGATCGAGTTTGACCCAATTTTTTCGATATTTTCGGGTTGGGTCATTTTCGAGTTGTGGGTTGAACTTTTTAGGTAATAACCCACTAATTTTTCGGTCGGAATAAAATATAATCAGCCCGACTTGGATGAGACCGTCTCACGGTGAGACGATGTCAAAACAAGAAGCTCATAAGCTAAAAGTTTTTTTATTGAACTATTTAACCAAGAATATGAGGCATGGCTCACAGTGAGACCGTCTCATACAAGAATTTATGAAATATAACAGTTCTACGTGCAACTATATATGTAATGATTAATGAGTGTGACAAGAAAATTTTTGATCAAACATCACTATATTATTTGCACAATTCTTGTGAGAGACAGTCTCTTTGAGACACCGTCTATAATTAAGCCAGCTTATTATATATTTTTTTAAAATATTGTAAGTAGGCATTAAGAATGATGTAAGTAGACATTTAAGATATTGAAAGTAAGCATTAAGGATACGTTAAGCATTAAAAATAATATAAGTAGACATTAAGAATACGGTAAGTAGGTATTAATCTTTAATTGAAAATGTCTTTATTCTTAAAGTGACGGTCTCTTAAGAGACTAGCTGTATTATTTGGCTTATGAATTGACAACCCAATATCATGAAACTCTCTTCAAGAAAGGAGGAAATTTTGATGGAATCTTAATCAACAAAATCAAATGGGGAAGATGAATATCTTAATTGCGTTGTTGTAAATTCCTGACAACCCAAGATATACATATGCTATTAATGAGAAGAAAAGGCCACAAATTGGGGTGTTCAACGGGCCCACCCTAATATTGAGCATTCAACCCGTAATTATAAGAGTTTTGAAAGGCTCGGGTTGAAAAAAGATCCCGAAAATAAGCTTTATTACAATTAAAATGAAGCAGGCTATAAAATGACCCATATTCACTTGGACCCGGCCCGACTCGACCCTAATCCGGCCAATTTAACACCCCTAGCCACAAATTTCAAGTCGATTTGTTTAACATTTGAGATAGAAGGAACAATAAACTCTTTATATTATAAAATTATTTTTAAATGTGAAAAACATTGTAATAACAGACTAATGCCTTATAGTTCACTTGATTTTCACTAATTGAAATTGGATTTTACCGATCAAAACTGATTTTCACTTATTGTAACTGATTTTTGATTATAAACTATAACTGAATTGTATGATTAAAAGTAATTTTTACTGATTATAACTGATTTTTATTGATCGTAACTAATTTTGACTTATTAAAAATGATTTTTACTTATTAGAGACTACTTATTTTTTTAAAGATTAACTGAACATAACATAAGTTGTGTGAATGGAGTAAATAGAAGATTTACCTGTCAGGGTGATCAACATATAGTTTGTTGACGTATTTGGGATTAGGATCAGGGACGAAGTATTCCTTGGCTACACGATCAGCTATACCTATTTCCCATATCGTTGGTCCATCCCTTGGTGGCTCATATAAGATCTCACCCAAATCAATATTATGCCCTGAATTTCCAATTATAAATTTTTAATCAATTATTATATTATTCCTAAAAGTCGGGTGAAACTTTATATAAACTCAATCTTCAACTTGTTATATAATGATTATTGGTATTATTCATTGTTTAAGCTTATTTTATATATTGTGATTGATGTGTAAAAAAATATAGTCAAGTGAAATTTTGTTTTAATTGTCTAATTGCATACTTTTATAATAGGGAAATTTGCAAAAAAAACACCTTTTAAAACCCCTTTTTTGTAAAGAAACACCTTTTATAATTTTTTTTTGTAAAAAAACACCTTTTAAGAGACTTTTTTTAAAAAAAGACACCTTAAATCAGTTTCCGGTGACTTTTGTCAACTTTCCGGCGTTGACTATGCCAGTCAACGCCGGAAAGTTGACAAAAGTCACCGGAAACTGATTTAAGGTGTTTTTTTTTTAAAAAAAGTCTTTTAAAAGGTGTTTTTTTACAAAAAAAATTATAAAAGGTGTTTCTTTACAAAAAAGGGTTTTAAAAGGTGTTTCTTTGCAAATTTCCCTTATTATTATTATTATTAATTTTTTTAAAATTTTTTTTTATTTTTTTTATATAATAATAAAAATAAATTTTTTTTAAAAAAATAATATTAATAATAAAAATAAAAATAAAAATAAAAACAAAAATTTTAAAAAAAGCTAAAAAAAATTTAAAAAATTTATTAATAATAAAAAAAATAAAAAGTATAAAAAAATATAAAATAACAATAATAATAATTAAAAAAAATAATAATAATAATAAAATTAAAAATAAAAATTAAATTAAAAAAATATTTTTTTTAAAAAAAATAAGAATAATAATATTTATTATTATTATTATTATTATTATTATTAATTTTTTTAAATTTTTTTTAACTTTTTTTAAAATTTTTGTTTTTATTTTTATTTTTATTTTTATTATTAATATTATTTTTTTTTAAAAAAATTTATTTTTATTATTATATAAAAAAAATTATAAAAAAAAATTTTAAAAAAAATTAATAATAATAATAATTAGGGAAATTTGCAAAGAAACACCTTTTAAAACCCTTTTTTGTAAAGAAACACCTTTTATAATTTTTTTTGTAAAAAAACACCTTTTAAGAGACTTTTTTTAAAAAAAACACCTTAAATCAGTTTCCGGTGACTTTGGTCAACTTTCCGGCGTTGACTGGCATAGTCAACGCCGGAAAGTTGACAAAAGTCACCAGAAACTGATTTAAGGTGTTTTTTTTTAAAAAAAGTCTCTTAAAAGGTGTTTTTTTACAAAAAAAAATTATAAAAGGTGTTTCTTTACAAAAAAGTGGTTTTAAAAGGTGTTTCTTTGCAAATTTTCCTTTATAATATTAACTTTTCATAATTTTTAATGTACATAGTTTAACATATAAATGATCAAGATGACACATTGAATTCCCTAAAAAGTCATATGTAGTAAGTATAATGGAATAAAAACTACTAAGCCTCTCTTCTGTCTCCTTCTTTTTTCTCTCAAAAAAACCCTACCCTCTATTGTTCATTTTGGAACAACTATCAATCTTATGGTTGATGGTAAGCCTCCAATTTCTTTATTTTTGCTTTTTTTCATTTTTAATTACACATAAAATCTATTCTCTCTATATTATAGAGTTATTCAATCCATTTATTAGATTCGATCTACACATATATTAGGTTTTAAAGTTTCTTAAGGTGAGAGTTTGGAGTCTTGTATGTTATTGATTAGATGGTAAAAAGGTAATGACATCATCACGGGTGTTAGTTCTGTTAATAGAGTCAATGTTATTAAACTTATCACTATTTTCAAAGCCACATCAGATCTGAAGACCTCCTCGAAGGAGGTTGTATCAAACAACGATGTAATAGAGAGAATGCTTCAGTGTTAAATCTCCTTTATGATGATCGTGGTATATAGAAATTGATATGATTAAAATTGTAATGTATTTAATTCATTGTTAATTTGTTGTAAATGTCAGATGATATTTTTTGTCAATAAATAATTAGATTTCTTTAAAAAGATATAATGAAATAAAGATATTATAAAATAAAGGTTTCAACAATAAATTTAGGTCAAAAGGTAAGGGGTAAATATGTGAATATCTATATATTTAGGGAAAATATGCTTAGGAGGGGGGCAACGCCTACTGAGATTTTTTTTACATACATACATACATACATACATACATACATACATACATACATACATACATACATACATACATACATATATATATATATATATATATATATATATATATATATATATATATATATATATATATATATATCACCGTTATTTGTAATAGTCTTTTATTTTAAGTATTTCAAATAGATATTTTAATTAGATTATGTTTAAGAATCTAATTAGAAACGGTCCTCCTAATTTTAAGAAATTGTACACTCGAACGATAACTCTAAGTGGAAGATTGTTGAAAACGGATTTAGTTAAGCCAAGTCATTAGAATTTGTTTTCTTTGGGTATTAAATAATGCAATCTAGCTATTTTCAAGGGGTCAGGAAGATCGTTACATTATAAATTGCAAATTTCTTGTCTTCATCACATATCTATACAAAGCCAGTTTCTTTGTCACCGGTTTATTTGTAGGAAAATTTCACATGGTAGCATCCAGTTTTCATGAAACGCCAGTGGTAACACTTTTGTAAGATTTTTCCACATGGTAGTATCTAATTTATACACTATTTAATTGCCGTAGCATTTTCCTTTAAATTCTTGTTAATTTTCGTTTAATTCATCATTTTGTAAGATATTTCCACATGGCAGCATGCAGTTTTTGCTCTTAAATATTTAATTCACCATTTTAACGTTTAATTCACCGATTAATTTATCAACGCCCTTAAATGTTGTAACAATTACGTAAATATGTATTAGTACTTGGAATGCACTTTTTGAACTTATGAAATGCGTCTTTTGAGCTTATAAAATACGCCTTTTGAATTATTTATTTGTGTTTGTAATGCACCTTTTGAACTTTATAATGCTAATAATTTGAATAAAAATAAAATTGCTACAACATTTAAGGGCGTTGATAATTTAATCGGTGAATTAAACGTTAAAATGATGAATTAAACATTTGAAAGCAAAAATTAGATGCTACCATGTACAAAAGTCTTACAAAATAATAAATTAAACAGAAATTAACAAGAATTTAACTTAGATAGTGCATAAACTGGATACTACCATGTGGAAAAATCTTACAAAAGTGCTATCACTGGCGTTTCATGAAAACGAGATGCTACAATGTGAAATTTCCCTTAATTTTATTTTCATTTTATTGAGGAGAGAAATTAGAGGAGAAAGAAGGTGTAGATGTTGGTGTAAAAAATCTCTCTCTCAATCAATTAATTTTTTATTCTTAGTTTGCGTATTTTTAATTTTTCTTGAATAATACCTAATTTATTAATAAAGAGTTAGATGATAACTACATCAAGATAAAAATTAACTAATACATAATTATTTTAACCAAATATAATTTAAAAATAATAAAACTATAATCGTTGTGTATGAGATTTGATAAAATAAAAGAACATTTACCTGTAGTGATGTTGATGGGTGAATTATATTTGAAATCTCCTATAAAACCGTTGACCCAACCATAAAGATTATAGTTGCCAACCCTTACATGATTTATTGTAAAGTTTCCTTCTTCATCTGTTCGCGTCCAAAATTGATAAGTCTGTTGAAGCAACAAAAAAGATTTGGTTCGAAAAAAATGCAACTTTAGTTTTAACATGCACAAAAGTAATGGATTTCAAATCTATATAAAAAACATTTTATTCAAATTATGAGATGCTTTTTTATGTTCCAATAGAACACTTTTACATTTTTACTTTTCTTGTGCCGGATAATAAAAATGTTCTTTACCTTTTTTAAACTAGCCTAACAACGTATTCTTTATTCTTGTGAAAAATACTCTTTTAAGGAAAAAATTGATATCAGTTATCCAACTTTTTATTCGTTCGTTGTGAATAATTTTACCTTTATATTTTTTTAATAATCTAACATTTGTCTTTAGTTTGCTATGAATAGTCATACATGGACTACAAAAAAGCACAACTTTCCGACCAAAACCCATCGACTTATCCCAAACAGTCGGAAATTACCGACTGACAGGCGTTAGTCGGAATTTCTGATTAAATTGCTACTGAATCAGTTTTTAGTCGGAATTTTAAGTTTAAAAAAAAGAAATTTACCGCTCATTATTTTCCGACTCTTTTTCGACTGAATTTTTGCCAGAAAAATTGCTGACCATTTTCCGACTAAAATACGGTCGGCATTTAGTCGGTAAAATTTTCCACATAAACCCAATTTCCATTTGGTGGGGTATCCTTATAAAAATCAACTAATACTAGCCACAAACACAATTTAGTTGGGGCCCACTATTGAAATTAATCTATACTATAATCTTACAATTTTTGTTTCTCATAATATATAATGTTACAACTTTAATCTAGTATATAATCTTACAATTTTACCGACCATTATTATAATTAGTTTCTCATAATTTTGCAACTAATTTTGTTCAACTAATTATAATTTTATTTCACTTACTTTTAGTAATTTTTTTCAACTAATTAATAATAATAATAATAATAATAACAATGGACTAATACGAGTAATAATTAATATACTAATACAACTAATTATTATATGCTAATACAACTAATAATACACTAATACGAGTAATAATATACAAATGAACTAACAATATACTAAACAACTAATATTATACTAATACAACTAATATTATACTAGTGATACACTAATACGACTAATAATACACTAATTCGACTAATAATAACTAATACGACCAAATAACTATACTAAAGTGTTCATAATGCACTGATACGAGTAGTAATATACAAGTAATAGTATAATAATAATACACTAATACAATTAATACGAGTTATAATACATTGATACAACTAATAATAATACTAATAATACACTAATACAACTAATTAAATACTAATACTACTAATAATACACTAATACGACTAATGCTACACTAATACGACTAAATAATTAATAAAGTAATAATAATGCTCTAGTACACTAATACAACTAATACGACTAATAATATACTAATACAACTAATACTACACTAATAGTATACTAATACGAATAATAATACATTAATGGCGTTAATACGACTAATAATACATTAATACGACTAATTATATACTAATAAACTAATAATACACTAATACAACTAGTTATATACCAATACAATTAATAGTATATTAATATTATTACGAGTAATATTATTTTAATACAACTAATATTATATTACTAATACACTAAAACGGGTTATACGAATAATGATATACTAATACAACTAATATAATAATAATAATAATAATAATAATAATAATAAAAATAAAATACATTAAGTGGTAGAATTTTTATGTTATAAGTATAATAACATTACTAAGAGTATCACAAATTAACAAATGATTTAGTAGTTGGAGTCTTGGTCTAATAAATAAGAGGTCAGAGGTTTGAAACCTCTCATTGTGCTGATTGTTGAGGTGTGATGTTGGCGCCACATAGGCGTGACATGGGTGCCAAGTAGGCATGATGTGACATTTCCCTCTTAGCAGTGTCTTTTTTTCGTCTTTTTTTTTTCCGACCAACTAGGTGGTCGGAATTTGGTCGGAAAATTTTTAAAAATCTTTTTTCTTTTCATTTTAGGATAAATTCTGAAATAGCGTTTTCTGACTAATTTCTGACAAAGATGATAGTCAGAATTTCCGAATAACTTTTCGACTAACCAAAGTTAGTCAAAAATTCCGACTGTTTTCCTACTAAAAAACGAATTTCTGACCATTCTTAACCGACTGGATGGATTTAGTCGGAATTTAGTTGGTATAGCTCTATACCGACTAAATTGCGACTGTTTTAGTTAGTCGGAAGATTGCGTGTAGTGATGTGTTTTACTTTGCTGGCAGCATATCCAAGTATTACCTATTATTAGTAGTATGGTATGTTGTGGGTAAATGTATCACAAATGTTAGATAATAAAAATATAATCCAAAAGGTTAAATTAAAGGATGGGTGAAATATTAAATTTTTAATTTTTAATTTTTTTAAAATGAATAGTTGGAAAATTAAAGGCAAGAAGTTCATTACCTTGGCATCCCTTTGCCAGGATCCTGCCTCACCCGGTGGACCTAACCCAACAAAAGCAAGTTTTGCTGGTCCCTTTTGCTTTGATATGTATCTACAACATTTGTATAGGTAGAAATTGACATCTGAATTTGCTTATTTCAAATAACAAAAATTAATTGGCCATAATTATTGGAATTTTAAGATTGCCCTTTAAGGCTTGAGAAATGAGTAGTAAGGTGAATAAAGAATTGAACTTTAACCCCCTTTAATGTTTTTGCACCCTTTATTTATCTCATAAAATGAGTAACAAATAATTAGCCTCAATATGTTTAACACAAATTTTCATATGAGACGGTTTCACGGTGAGACCATTTTAATTAGGTTGACTCAATATATATTTATTTTTAAAGTGATGACTTTTTATAGTTTTAAAGTTATCACTTATAGATTAAAATAGAAACATACTTGTCATGAACAAAAAGTTTTCCCGTAACGTTAACACGTTCATTGGCTTTAGGAAAATCATCTGAAGCTGGAAAGCTGTATGGCCATTTTTTGACCTCTGCCAACATCTTAAACAATTTAAATGAAATGCATAAGATAGAGAGAAAGAAAGAGAAAGCATTAATAATGAATAAGGTTAAACAAATTAGGAAGCATACCCTTTCTTTTGCATCATCCCAAAGCAAAGGAAGATCTTGATTTTGAGTGACATTATTCATATACATAAAAACTGGACCATAAATATGGTTCCATGGCTCTCCTTCTACAAATTTCGGGATTAGATTCTCTCCTGAGTAGTGGGCACTTACGAACATCTGCAAATGCCAAATGGGAGCGGAAGCGTAAGCCTAAAAATGCCAAGAAAGATTGAAGATCATGGCTTGATGGTGAACTAATCAAACATAGTTATTTGCAAGTATTAAGGTACTTTTATGCATGAAAAATAATGCAAACATTAACATCATGATTTAAGGTGGTTTACTATTAATGTAGCTAGGCTAGATATTCATTAAGTGTTTAAAGAATATAGAAGCTTGAAAGCTCAATATGATACATGAGTGTTTGTGAGAGAACTAACATGAGTAGAGAATTATGAGTGTGGTAAGGATAGAGTATGAGTGTGCTTGGCTCTCAACTACATAAAGCACTTAGAACAATTATATATATATATATATATATATATATATATATATATATATATATATATATATATATATATATATATTCCAAGGGGAAACTTGCGCACGAATTACACAAAGAGCAGCAAGTGTCGAAAAAGTACAAAAGGGCCTCTGGCCAAGCTACT
Source organism: Amaranthus tricolor (assembly GCF_026212465.1). Taxonomy (NCBI): domain Eukaryota; kingdom Viridiplantae; phylum Streptophyta; class Magnoliopsida; order Caryophyllales; family Amaranthaceae; genus Amaranthus; species Amaranthus tricolor. The sequence goes on along the minus strand of NC_080050.1, from coordinate 23,839,176 downwards.
CGTTCGAGTACAATGCTCGCTCGTCTGCGCAGGTGATCCAGGGAAGCTTGTGGTCTCTGTTATGATCTTTCCATGTGATCTTATGGTCTCCTCTTTGCTCCCATAGTATCCTCCAGCCGTCATCTGGACTATTACGCCGTGGTGATCAAGGCTAATCCCATTTCAAAGCACTCCATGTACTTGTTCCACGCGCACCAAGTGTGTGTACTAATTCCACGCGCACCAAGTGTGTGTACTAATTCCAAGTCATGGGGTGTAATTTACCATTCAAGATAATCCTAAGGTCTTGCATAAAGTTTGTTGCACCAACCTTTGAGAGTCCAAAAACTTCTACACTTCAAATGTCATGTGAGAACATGCCTAAGAGTAACAAGACTCAATTCACACTCTTTCATATACCTCTAACGATAGAAATAAAAATAACAAAACAAAGTATATAGTTTAAACGTGAATATGAAATTGTTTGTAAGACGGACACATTAAAATGCCTACGAGAGTTCAAATCTCACCAAATATTGTAAATTTTAGTATTATTTTTTTAAGAATATATCACCACTCTTCTAATTTTCTTTTAGTTTTTGTCTAATTATTATGTTGAATTGGATTGGACTTATTGTCAATATCAGGATATAATCGGGAAATAACATAATATGCACACACCATAGAATAAAAACAAGGCCGCATCGTCGCATCGGCCGCGTTGTAAAGGTTTTTAAATTAAACGAATCGATTTTTCCCGTGTCGTAAAGTTGTAAAAAAACCTCGTTTTGGGCCGCATCAAGGGATATCTAATGATTTGAACCGATATTTAGGCGATATGATAACTGCATCACTCTCGTTACCACATCAGCATTCTGTTACCTCGATCGCTACCATTACCGCATTTTTACACTATGGCACACACTTAATAAATTACGGAAATATCACCCTAAAACCAAATGACAATGAGAGAATGACTCCAATGACATATAAAGTATGTAATATGTACTCATCTTTGATTCATCGATGTGAGGCAAACAATCCTATTGGAACTTAAAAAAAAGTATGAAAAGGAGGAAACATACAGCAAGACTTGTTGGGCCAACGTGAGAAGTAAGGAATTGTTTGTTGGCACCACCAGAACGGAACTCAAAGCTAGGAGTGATTTGCCAGACACCGGAAGGTGGGTCCCTACAAATCCAACCATGAACTCGAATATCTTGGCTTTCCATTGAATACTGATATTTGTCATCCACTTCTCCTTTGAACTGTTTGTCAATTGGGTCAACCATTAACACTGCTTCTGGATATTCAAGTGCTTCACCTCTTGGTTTCATCCGATCTTCAGGTACAGGCATTTCTCTTTGTCTATTATCTGCTATCACCATGTACTTGAACCTGCCCATTCATTATCACATTTTCAACTAACCAACTCAATCAAAAACTGAAGTGGTAGAGTATATAGCATATCCTGGAGTCTCAACCATCAGCTTAAACTTTTGGTTGAATTAGTTCCTTAACATGGTATTAGAGTCAACGTGATAAGAGGTCACGGGTTTGAATTTCAACCACCTCCATTTAATTGGTTCCTTAACATGGTATTAGAGTCAACGTGACAAGAGGTCACGGGTTTGAATCTCAACCACCTCCATTTAAGTGTAGTATTCAACGCTTGTGCGCATTCACAATTCTAGGCCAAATGGCTCTCGTGTGAGGAGGCGTATTAGAGTATATAACATATCCTGGAGCCTAAACTATCAACTTAAGCTTTTGGTTGAGTTGGTTTCTTGACATTAAGCTTACACTTATGATTTTAAAAATCTTATATACTTTGTCACGCCTTTTCGATTAGTGTAGATGCAACACATGTTCGTCCTATATTATGCTAATATTCCACTTGAAATAAAGGGTGGATCATATTAGAGTATATAACATTAATATATTCCGGAGTCTCAATCATAAGCTTAAACATTTAGTTGAGTCAGAATCTTGATATAGTATCAGAATCCAACATGATAAGATGACATAATTTGAATCTCAATCACTCCTCATTTAAAGTGGAATAACAACATGTATGATGAGGGTACGTTTTTCATCTTATTTTAGCTTAAAGGATTTTCGTGTGAGAAGATGTGTTAAAGCATATAACATATCATGGGGTCTCAACCATCAATTTAAATTTTAAATTGAATTAATTATTTCATAGATGAGATAATATTCAAACCAGTCACCCTCAATTAATCAATTCAATTAATTAATCAATTCATGTGTCATAAATTAGCTTTGTTTTATATGAATAAAAGACACATATTTTAATACATTAAGCCCATATTATCTAAAACAAGTAGTAAAACTTGAAATAATCAATTATAATACAATATATACCCATAGTAGTAATTAAAAGTGTTACAAATTTAAGAATCAGGTTTCATTTCAGTTAAAAAGTAAATTCTATATTTTAAATAAAATTTTATATTTCATTGTTCTTTTTTTTTTTTTTTTTTTTTATGGATGTATCTGTAATAAAAAATATTGTAACTTACATTTGTCTTTGAAACTTGAAAGCAAGCCTAGCGTTTGGCATTCCAAAAGCAGCCCAACCTCCTCTCTCAAAGATACCGTACGAGTATATACCGGATACACCCCGGAGCATAATATACCTATACCAATCAAAATAGACCAATTATTACTGGAACTACATTAAATTTTATAAAATTATTACTCAATTTAAATAAAATCAAATGGATATTTGAATTTTTAATTTTAATTTTATTTTTTAAAAAGTCAGAGTTTTGAATAGATTTTGAATAAGGTGTTTTGCATTTGTTCATTTTCAACTCTAATACTTTTTAGTTTCTCCATTCTCTTGAAAGTTAGGTTCATCTCATGGTCGATTTTATGTTGAAATGTTATTCGAGTCGTCATGTCGGGTTTTAGGTTTTAAGATGTTTCAAATATGCTCTTTTTAGTCAAGTACATAACCTACTCGTAGTTATTGCGTATTTTAATCTACCCATGATTAAATTGGTTATTTGTTATAATTTAGGATACGTGATTGGTCACAAAAGTAATACTTCGATTTGGTAATATATGATCAATTAATACTACCTATTGTTTCAAATAGTTTCTAAACTTAAGTAATAACTACAATTCATCGATTAATACTCCCTCTTATTCAGCTTATGTGTCCCATTTTCTTTTATGGTTAAGTCACCTTAATTGTCCCATTTCTATTTTTGGTATGGGTTTTTGACTTTTATGCCCTTAGTGGCTTTATCTTATTTTCAATTATACCCTCCATTACCCATACTAATTTTCCTACCTTACATCAAAAACCCATAATACCTCTCTCTTTCCTACCCTTAGGGTCCCACTTTTGATTCTCCTTAAAATCCGTGAAAAGTCAAATGGGACTACTAAAGTGATTACGAGGAAGTATTAGTTTACTTTATATTCTTTTAAGTATAAGAGAAACATTCTTCTAAAATTAACACAATGCCTATTTATATAAAATTAAATTTTACAATTTTAAATAATTTGCATATAAAAATATTATTAAAATAATGCATTAAAAAGCATTAAAATAAAAGGTTGAAGAGCTTATTCAAACTACAAGTATATGTTTTCATTAATTTATTGAAATTCAAAAGAAATGGTGGTGAAAATAAATGATATTAGTTTTTAAATGAAAAACCATAACTAATTTGTAAAAATTTCAAAATTATAAACATTAGTTTTATAAGCTTATTAGAAGAATTGAGTGTAGATGGAGTAAATCATACATACCTTTGATCAATCTCCATTGGAGCAGCATTTTTTGCGTCTTTACCAGCTGGATCGTATGTTATTTTAAAGGATAGTTCTAGTTGGTCTTCTCGATCAACAATTACCCGAAATTCTGTTCCTAATAATCTGTTGACTATACAAGGTCAATTTTTATTTTTTCAAACAAAACAAAATAAAAGAAAAATTGTTTGGATTAATTTAGAAGTTAGACGAGTACAATAACAATATTAAATTACCCCTAACGTCATAAAATAATTCTCCGTCATTGACGTTCCTGACATTATGAACCCTAGGCAAACTGAGTGAAATTAAACTTCTCTATAGAAAGCTGATTTTGAACTTTAACGAGTGTTTGACAAAATAACAGAAACATATAGAATATATTATAATTATCATTATAAATGTAGCTTAAGCGTGTCATATTTCTTAATCGATAAAAAAATTAATCATAAATTGCAAATTTTTTAAAAGTTCTACTTCATTAATCAAAATTTCAAATATTGAGACCCCAAGCTAAGCAAATGTCTATATTGCTTAGGGTTAGGAGCGACCCTGCTCTAAGTAAGTAGGGTTTGTTCAGTGTTTGTTAATTTCCTCATCTCTGATTTCGATCTTTTGTTCACTACAAGAAAACTTGTTTTTAGCAACAAGTTTTAGCAATGACTATATTTGTTTTCTATAAAACTTTATGATCAAACTTGAACTAACTATAAAACTTTGGGCCACTGACACAACATTCCATTTGTTTTCTATCTATTATTTATGATCAAACTTGTATGGATTATATTATAAAAAGGTGGAGCAAGTTTGTTAATAAATTTATTGATGAAGTATATATTTGTTATAATTAAAAGGTGTTGTATAATTTTTGGTCATGGCCTCGAAATTATTCAAGATGGATCTGTCTGGCAAGTATAGACTCAATCTGTCTGGCCATTAGTCAGTTTGTTTCCTTAATGATTTTCTATGCTAAAACTCTCTGATTGCTGTGGTTATACCTTTGTTACTTTGAATTTTAACTTCGTTAACAATTGATCAATTCAGTTGGAGTTTGTTGGAAATAGGACGCGGTGTTAGCAGTGGAGGTGGACAGAGTTCATTGGGCTACTTGTTTGGAAGTGGAGAGGCTCCTAAGCCAGCGGCTAATAATCCTCCTGCCAATACTAGTGCTGCACCGGCTGTAAAAGATGCACCAAAGCCTGTTGTTAATTCCCAGCCTGTAGATTTTAAGAATGTTCCTGCTGGTGTTAATAATAATATAAACAACTATCACCGTGCTGATGGTCAGAACACTGGCAATTTCATCACGGTATAGCTTGCTACACTATTAACTTTTTCTTTTGGCACCTCTTTAGTTTATGCATATATAATTTGTTTTGAATTGCCCTTTGCTACTTGTTATTGGCTTGTTTCATTGTTTGAATTCAATCATAGATACTAGCAATATCTCAAGATTGATTAATTATATTGATTATTGTAATTCATTTATTCCTGGGAATTTGGGATGCTCGTACAAGATCCAGGAGAAAGTAAACTTTTGAAATTATAGGTCGACAAAAATTTATCATAATTCATATGTACCTTAACCTGTTTGATAAATTTTCCGAAAGACAACTTGTTATATCATAAGGTAAGTACTATGCTGCATATAGTGGGATCCGTAATTCTATATTGGCATTTTATAACCAAATTCACACGTCCAATTATTTATTATAACCATAGTCGTTGTAAGTACTTAGCTGGTTGGCATTTTAGTCCAATTGTGAATTTGATGGTAAATTCTAAATGCTTTCCCTATACACGTAATGCTTTTGTTAGTGAATATGTTAAATGCTTTGCTTATTATGTCTCAACAAAAAGTGTAGGTATGGTTTGATTGTGAATACTCAATATTGGGGCTCATTTGATTCTTAATAACTAACAAAATTATTTGGTGTAGGAAACATATCTTCATTGGAAATTTTTTGTACTCAATGACGAAGTTGGTGATAGCTACAAGCATTTTGGATGCGCGATGTTTTGGGTTATGAAGTAGCTATATGTGCACTTGTATATTTTTGGACATTTTTAAAGTGCCTATCACTTGTAAATTTTTGCATAAAAACTTGTGTATGGTTGGAGAATTATGTTGGAAAATTGGTTATCCAATCCGTTACATGTATATGAATTACGTATATTTTTGACACACGATAATATTTGGGACGTGTGATATTTTGGGATACGAATTAATATATAATGATAATCAGTGATATTAGTTTAGTTGGTTTTAAATTATTTATTATTTTAATTGTCTAGTTTATTGTAGGTTGTTTCAAAAGATAAATAGTTGTTGCGAAAAATGTTTGAAGGTTTTTTGCAACGGTAAAAGTTGTTGCGAAAAATGTGTATGTTTTTTGCAACGGTAATAGTTGTTGCGAAAAATGTATCAGCTTTTTTGCAACGGTAATAGTTGTTACGAAAAATGTATATGTTTTTTGCAACGGTAATAGTTGTTGCTAAAAACATTAATAACAGATTTTACTTTATTGTTTTTCCTACAGTAAAGTCGTTGCAAAAGATTGACTATCATGTATTGCAACAACTTAAATTGTTGTGAAAAATAGAAATTTAACAACGAAAATTGTTGTAGCTAAAAATGCAGGAAATTTGGCAACGAGCTTTTTTGTTGCTAAAAACGTTTGAAGGAATTGCAACGACATTTTTTTTTGCAACAATAGATCTCGTTGCAAAAAACAGATACCTTTTGCAACCACCATAGTCGTTGCTAAAACCTTTAGCTACGGCTGTACCCGCAACAATGGAATTCGTTGCAAAAAACATTTTTAGCAACGAAATCAGGTTTTTAGCAACGACTTTTTCTGTTGCTAAAAACAAGTTTTCTTGTAGTGGTTTATGATTGATGTGTTTCTGGGTTTGTTTGTTTATCTCTCGAATAGATTTGAGTTCTTTTGGTTTATTTCATTCTAGGTACGTTTTTTATTCATCTATGGTTTTTAATTTTTAAATTTGCATCTTCATGTTTTTTTTTTTTTATTTTTGTTGTTAGGGTTTGCCTTTTCATCTCTAATTTGTGTGCTTCTAGGTTCGTCAGTTCATCTTCTAAGGGTTGTTATGGATTTGGCATCATTTCATTCAAGGTTCCTTTGTTTCTGAGTTTCTTCATCTGTTAAGGTTTGTTCTTTGAGATTATTTGGATTTTTGTGTTATTAGGGTTTTGTTTTTTCCCTACAATGACGTACTTATTTAAGATTATTTTTTATGTGTCATAGTTTGATAGACAATCCTAAGGTTCTTGATCACTCTAAAAGGGTTGATAATGATAACTCTAAGTTTCCTGATGACTCTTATATTAATTATCTGTTGAGACTAATCCACGGTGGTGAAGTTTTGATTTAGAAGGCTTGGTATTGCCACCAAGCTTACATCTTGGAGGCTACCAATTGACACTAAAACAACATGTTCATCAGAGTAGGACCTTTATTTAGTGATTAATGAATAAATAAAACTTGAGAGTAACTAATGATTAGGATTGATTGTATTGGTGTTTAATTTGTTTCCTCCAATTTGAAGTTTTGGGTTGTATTGGTGTTTAATTTGTTCCCTCCAAGTTAAATTTTTAGGAGTCTCTGTTTTGAATATTTGGGTTATTTTAGGTTGTATCGGTGTTTAATTTGTTTCCTCCAAATAGAAATTTTGAGTTGTATTGGTGTTTAATTTGTTCCCTCCAAATTTCTATTTTGGCAGTTTCTGTTTGAAGTATTTCAATACAAGATAGTTTGGATACTGATAATTATTGACACCATGAATTGATATTTTTGGATACTATACTTGATGAAAAAAAAGTTTTGAAAAATGTGGTTGCTTGCTTAATACATTTTGTGGCATAAATATTAATGCATCAATTTTTATTCTTGATTTTTTGAAGTCGATGAAGGATTAAAAATACGCTATCACATGATTCACAAAGATGTACTACCCGAAAGCTGTTGAATAGTCGAAAAGGCTTGCGGAATTTAAGTAGTCGTTCATTGTAATTTTTTTCATTTGGAACAATCAAATGTAATGTACAATGTTGTGTTATTTTTTAAAAATTTCTATTTTGAAGGGAGAAATGAAACTGGTGAAAAATTCGGTGGGAATTCATATTTTTAGATTTTGAGAGAAGATTACATTTTTGGAGGGAATAATTAGTCTAATGATGGATCATTAACAACATACTTCAAACTCCATTCCCTCTGCTTATCAAGTGGTCCCATTTGACCACTTAAAATTTTATAAAAAGTCAGATGGAACTAATAAGTAAAATAGGAGGAAATGAAAATATAATTTATGTCATGCTTGGAAATAATGATTTCATTTAAAAATTTGGAATTGGCTCAAATTTATTGTTTGGCAAATAAAAAATTTTCAAATTTGGATTTGAATCAAATTCCACAATTGTTTATAAAATAGTTAAAGTTGAGAATTTGAGAATGACTATCCAAACCTTGTCATTCTCAAATTCTTCATTTATGTTATCATAATTAAAATTCATAATTTGAAATGAAAACCTTATTCCCGAACACTACATTAAGTAAGTACCTCTGAAAATTTCCTTTGGTTCCCTTTGTACCAGGTGGAGCCCAAATAACATCCCAATACCTACATTTAATTGAAAAAAAATGTTGAATTCTAAAAGAACAAGCACAAAAAAAATCTATATTTTCCAAGAAAACAATTTAAACTTAAATAGAAAATTAGAAATGTAAAAATACCCTCTATCATCTTCAGGATTGAGTGTATCAAGAATGTTTTCAATTCCGTTGTATTTTATACCAGAAACGTATCCTGCTGGTTTGGCTATTGTGGCTTGCAGAAATCCGTTATCCATAATTACCTAATTAAATATCACAAATTTCTGTATGTGACGTTTCTTATATAAAAATTAAATAGTTCAACTAATATAATTATCGCATATAAATTTCTTGTTTTAAGGTCGTCTTAACCAAATATCATCTCTCAAATATAGCTCATCAAATATAAAGTTACACTTATATTACTTAGAGAACAACAAACCCAAGCAATATGGCCAAGCAAAGTATACATAGATAAAACTAAAACATGAAGATCATGCAAAGCTACCATTTTAATGAGTAAATTAATAAAACACTTGCTTCCTACTCTTTTTTATTTTATTTTTCTTTTTTATTTTATTATTCGGAGATAAATTAGAAAATCTTACTTGCAAGATATTTTCTTTTTGTATGTGGTAAAAATTAAACCTTTAATAATAAGTTAAAAAAAACAACAAAACATGCATGAGGCTAATGGGTCCACCATAATTTTACAAAAATGTTTTATTCTATTGTAAAATTTGTAGAACAAATAAAAATTTATATTAGCAAATCTATTTTAGTTATCAAGCCATATCAAAAAAAATATGGATCCGTCTCCGTATGAGGTAAGTAATCTAGACTATAGAGAATCAAATTAGTTATTTCAGTTTGAGCAAAGACCACACTTTCAAGGTAGGATTGTGGGTTTAATTTGCACCTTATTGAGATTATTGTTTATTTTATATTTATGAATTAAAGATGGTGTGCATTCTTCATAAGTCATTGAAGTATTTTTTTTTTCATTGTCATACTATTTTGGGATGACATCTCCTTATCTTATAAAATGTTTGCACATAGTGGTTTCCAAGATTATATGCTGGCATTGACAATAAGTCCATTTCATTCAGTTTTCAACACACCTAGCTAGCCTCCCATTCCCTCGGCCTACAAGTGATAATAAAAAAAAAGTATAGAATATATATCAAAAAAGAGGACGTACGTATTTATCTTGGATGGTGAGTTTAACCGGAGGAAATGATTCAGGCGGCGGAGCTGAGGGTTCGTCAGGGGCGGGTGAAGATGAATCATCTGGGTTTGGTTTTGTTGCACTTTGTTCCGCTCCCACATTGGGCTTCGATGGTGGGGTTGCATCTGGAGGTTTACTGTTCAAAATCAAACAGGGTAGAATTTGAGGGTCTGAGGTAGACAACCTTACCTTGATTATACACTAATTATCAGTGATAATACAGAGGTTATTGCTAATTACAAATTCTTGTGAGAGACGGTCTTCTTAAGAGACCATCTCAAATTGAATTGGCCCATAAAGAAAAATATAGAGTATGAGTAGGCATTAAGCTTTAATGAACTAGGCATGCGAGACATTAAGCTAATTAACCCTTAATAGTAAACATGTAACTTTACATGAATAAAAAAATGCACATGATTTAATGAAACATTTTACTATACTAATCCATCATAATCCAAAACTAAAGAATTATAAATCTTTAACTATATTGAAATAATTAAGTGTAAATTGAAATCAACAATCAATTAAAATTTAAGACTATGGCATGCATAGTAAAATAAAGCCCAAGAAATTAATCAAGACCAATGAATTAACAAAACACAAATATTTGTATGCGGCCGTCTCACACGTACGACCAAAAAGTATTTGTCGTATTTAAGCCTTAAAACATTCATTTTAAAACTTGAAAAGTCAAATCTAACACTTAAAACTATAATTTAAGTCTCAATCTTTCTTCTCCAAAGGCTTAATTTAATTATTTAGCTATCGACTTCAACCCTAAAAACACTCATTTTGCCACTTAAAATGTCACTTTTAACTCTTAAAACCCCTACTCCAACCCTTAATTTAATATTTTACTTGCCTACTCAAACCGTAAAATATCCATTTCAAGATTTAGACGTCCCGTTTGGTTAGTAGTACTAAATGGTGGTAATGGGCATGATTTATAGTGTAAAATTTTATCAAAAAGTTCATATCATTACCATGGTAATGAAACTTTGATCACAAAAAAGTATTTTTATTTACAAATTTCCATTACCACCTAATACCACATCTCCCAATGGTAATGCATTGGAATGAATTTTATGAAGATAAAATGAGATGATTGAAGTTGGACAAGTATGGCCATCAAGGTAGCCAAGAAAATTTTCAACCAAAATTACACTAGTTTTCATTTCCATACCACCGTTTATTACCACATACCAAACGGGACGAGAATGTATATTCCAAAGGTTTAACTTTTGTTAATTCCAAGGTCCAAAATATTCAATTCAAGCTTTAAAATGGCAATTTCAAAATTATGAGATGGACTTGTAAGTGGTCGCACGTAGGGATGGCAACGGGTCGGATCTAGACCGGGTCCAAGTGGACCCAGATCCAGATCCATTTTTAAAAGGAGGATCCAGCTTCGATTTCGGATCCGTAGGTCTAATTTTTTAGGACCCTGATCCAGTATCGGGTTCGGGTCCAAACTTATTTTTGCGTATTTGATTTAATTTTGTTACATATTGCAATATTGATAGAGTTTTAGACTTTAATTGATAATAATAATATATAAAATTTTTAGTTAAAATCTAAAATACATCTAATAATATTATACAAAATGTAAATATTCTTAAAATACATCCAATTGTAGCGATGTGTTTAACCTAAACACCATTGAAAGCGATTCAATGTACCAATTTTTAGTACATTTTAAATAGCATTTTATATATTTGGTTTGTAAGTAATGTATTTCACCAAACACTATAATGTGAAAAGACTTTTGATTGAGTAGGCAACTAAATCATCTAGTTTCATTTAGTTATAAAAAAATGTTTGCATGTTGGCTCTTGTCAAACATTTGGCAGAGCTGAATGACATACATGAACCTGGAACAAATGTTAAGGTAGAGCTGAATGACATGCATAAACCTAGATCTGACAGATATGACTAAGCAATTGCGTAATATATAAAAAAATATATAAAATAAATCCGGTCTCTTGGTCCACGGATTCAGATCCAGATTTTTTTTGAGACCCGGATCCGAATCCGTCAACTTTATATGGATCCGGGCCCGACCCAAATCCCACGGGTCCAAAAAAGGATTCGGGTCCAAAAAGGATCCAGATCCATCAAAATGGATCCGGCCCGGGTCCAAGATCCATTGCCATCTCTAGTCATACGTATGCGGCCGTCTCAAAAGAGATTTACTGTTAACAAAAAACTATTCTTGTAATGTACTCTTTTTCGATAAGACGACCTTAAATAAGAAGTCTATATTCTAATATATGTATAGATTAACTATTTAACTCGTATATAATTCATGTATATTAGTGAGAACGCATCAATAAAGATGAGAATGGAATCCATACCCATTAGTAAAAATTTTTGAGTTGCAAGCAGCATTAGCCGAAGAAATAGAAACATCATTGCAAGAGACCAAAAAAGGAAAAACTTTGCTCTTAAATGGGCCAGAAAAGAAATTAAGATCTCCACTAAGGTTTAAATCAAGCTTCATATCCTCTTTCTTAACATTCTTATTAATTTCAACCTCACTTTTAGCACTCACTTTCAACATTGATACACCCTTTGATTTTTTCATAAAATTTTCAACATGTGCTTCTCCTAAATGGGCTTCCATACTGTTCCAATTTGCTTCCATTATCATATTCTTAAAATCCACCCCTAATGAATTTTTATTATCACATTCAAATATAAAATCCAAATTTGTCGATAAAACTTTTTGTTGATATGTTAAAACATTTGCAACGCTAAATTTTGATACTTGTACGCCTTTAATTTTGAATTCGGGAACTTTAGATTTCTTAAAGGCGATTACTAAAAGAATTCCACATATAGCAAGCCCAAGCATGATGAATGCAAAGAAGCTAAGGCACACGTATTTTACGATGTTACGTTTTTGTTGTCGTGGTCTATTTGTGTGAAAGTCGTATTTGCCATGGGCAGGTGGTCGTGGTAGCCCATCCATTGATATTTGACCTTCCCTTCCCAATTATGTTCTTTCTTTTTCTTTTCTTTCTTTTAATGTTTTTTTTTTTTTTTTTTGGAAAAGATAAATTAGCTAAAAGATTAAGTTGTTAAGGGAAGCTTCATTATGTTAAGGTGTTAAAGGATATTTGTCTAAATTTAGTGCTGAATTTTGATGTTAGTATGGGTGGAGAAATTATGATATCAAAATGAAGGTTGAGATTGTTTACCCTTGTTTTCCTGGGGTCTCCAAAAATTTAGGAAGATTTTTGTGAGAGTATATAGGTTTCTTATTCTCACCATTAATTTTTGGTACAAAAAAAAAATCAATCTATAATTGGAAATTTGGAACCATACACCAATTTCCTTTTTATTTTTTGTTTTTTTTTATTTAAGTCAAAACGGGTCGAGAATATTAAATAAATTATAGTAGCTAATAAGACTCTCAACTCAAAAAAAAAAAAAAAACCTGCAAATAAAACGAAAATACAACACATGCAAGTCAAAACTACACAACAATCAAAACTAATAAGTAATAACATAAGCCAAAGAAATATAAAAAAATCATAAAGAAAGAAACAACGTTTTACTAATTCTCACATTAAAAAACGGAACCTAAACATATTGACTAATCCCCCCAAAATCCAAACCAAAATAGTTCCAAACAAAATGTTCAAAATTGTTGGTAAAAATAATTAAAGAAAGAAAATATGGTAAAGTGTTAAAAGTAAAACTTAAAATATTATATTCATTAGAATTAATTATGATTTACAGTCTTAATGTTTGATGTTTTTTGAATTACAACCTTAATGTTTTTTCTTTTAACGAATTACAGTCTTTAAAATAGTCTTTGACCAATATTCAAGCCAAGTGATTGTTTCCTTACAATTTTAACGGTTGACCATATTTTTTATTTTTGACTTTTTTTTAGTTAAAATTTTTTTTTTCTGAGTTTTAATTTCATTTTTCTAATTTAATTCCTTGTTCCCCTTCCTCTCGTTAATTTCACCATTGATAAAACTCTATTAAAGCTTAAATTCAAAACCCTTCATCCTTCTGCTCCTCAATCCTAATCACCTCCCTCTCTCCTTCTTCATCCATAAAATGTTCAAGCCAAACTAATTAAATAGGTACTTTTTCTCATCCATAATCTTCCAATTGTGACCTTTGAGAGAAAGAAAAAAGATGTTCCCAACTTTAAAATTCTTTGCTATTCTCACTTGTCATCCTCTATATTTTTATAAATAAACCGTTGAATTCCATTAAGAAAAAACTTCTCATCTTACATTACATTAATTGGGTTTTCACTTTTTTATCAATTACCTTAGCTCAATTTTATCTGGGCTATACACTTTCTGCTATTATATAAATTGTTGAATTCTTTGCTATTCCCACACCCCTAAAGATTCTTCTTTTCTTCCGATTGATTGTCTTTGAATTTGTCAATTACATCATTTTAATCAATTAGGTTTTCACTTTTTTGCCCAAATCTTTGTGTTCTTCATTTTTCTTTGCTCACTTTTATCTGGGTTATACACTTTCTGCTGTTAAATTTTCTGGGTCATCTACGCATCTTATACTTGCTCAACATGGGTAAAGCCTTTTATCTGGGTTATTGACTTTGAGCTCAGATTTTTGTGAGTTATCAATTTTGAGTTGAAAACAGTTTTGGGTAAGCGCAAATCTTTATCAATTATCAATTTTGAGCTGCAATTTTGTGGGTTTATCATATATAGCTGATACTTTTTTGGTTGTCGAATTTGAGTTGAAAATTTTGGTGGGTTTGAACTGAGCTTTCTGAAAAAATTGAGATGAATGATTTGAACTGATAATTTTGAAGATACTAGTAAGACTAAGAACTGAACGCTCTGAAAAAAATTGAAAGATTAATGGAAGAAATAAATAACCCATTTAGCTTGGCTTGAACATTTTATGGAGGAAGAAGAAGAAGAAGGAGAGACGAAGGTGATTGAGATTGAGGAGCAGACGGAAGAGGGGTTTTGGATTTAAGCTTTAATGGAGTTTCATTAGTAGAGGAGTTAAACAAGTGTTACTAAAATTCGTCACCCCTTTTTATTTTGTCGCCACCCCTTTTTAAAATTACGTATTTGCCCTTGTAGTTTAAAAAATTATAAAATTGCCACTGGACTTAAAACTTAATTAATAAATGTAAATCACGCTTAATAACACTATTAAGAATTTAATGCGGAAGATTTGTTTATATATATCGAATTCTGAGATGCGTATGAAGTACGAATTCAAACACGGTACTATCTCTTCAAAAACTGTTAAAGAAGTTGTAACTCGTAATTGGTTAAATATGACTAACGAAAGCGACTATGAGTCGGATGCGGTACGTAAAGTTTTCGATTGGAATCGTTGGAAATTTTAAAAATAAATAAATAAATCGCACAAAACTGGACGATTGAACCATGGTTCAATTGCACAAAACTGGGCGATTGAACCATGGCTCAGTCACATAAAACTGGGCGACTGATCCTAGGTCCAATCGCCCAATTTTCTGCGACTGAACCATAGTTCAGTCGCCCCATTTTGTGCGATTGTTATATTTTTTATTTTTTTTAAATTTTAATTTACGTATTCATGTTTTTTTTAATTATTATTATTATTATTATTATTATTATTATTATTATTATTATTGTTATTGTTGTTTTAGTTTTTGTTATTTTTTTATTATTGTTATTACTATTATTATTATCATTATTATTATTATTATTATTATTATTATTATTATTATTATTATTATTATTATTGTTCTTGTTGTTGTTGTTATTGTTGTTGTTGTTGTTGTTGTTGTTGTCATTATTATTATTTTTATTATTTATAATTTTTTTCATTTTTTTATTTACGTAATGTTTTTATTATTATTAAAATTGTTATTGTTCTTGTCATTATTAATTTGACTTTTCGTTATTTATTTATTTATTTATTATTATTGTTGTTGTTGTTGTTGTTGTCATTATTATTATTATTATTATTGTAGTCATTAATGTACTTAATTTATATTATTTATATTTCAAATTTGCAGGAGTTTGAAAACTTTGGAGACAACGTAGACTACTCCAGTAGCTTTGTTACGGATAGGGAATTTATCTCTGTAGATGAGTTACATAGTTGGGCCGATGCGATAGCAATAACAATCGGTTTTCAATTTACACATGCTTCTTATAAATAGAAAGAAGGATGTTCTAGAGTTAGTGTCTATTTAAGATGTCACCGCTATGGTAATATTAGGGGTGATGTACATAATCTAGATAATACTGCGCGACCTGGTTCTAAAAGTAGAAGTTGCGGGTGTAAATTTTTGATTGTAGGAAGTAGTCGTAAACCACCAGAAACACCTTGGACGGTAAGGGTGTGTCCTGGTGAAAAAGGAAAACATAACCACCCGTTCTTAGTGTACAGAGATGGTCATGTAAGGGCGAATAGGATCAACGTAGATATTCGGAAGCACATACGACAGCTTAGTGCAACCGGAATGCAACCGGCCTTTATTATGAATTCTATTAGAGATAATTTTCCTGGTTTTTATGCTAGTATGAATCAGATATATAATATTAGGCAATCGATAAGGAGAAAAGAGATGGAGGGTAGGACTCCCCTTCAACACTGTATTCATATGGCCACAAAACTTAATTACGTGGTCTGGACAGACTTGGATAACAAAGGGCAATTGAGCAGACTATTAATTGCAAATCCTACCTCTATCCAAATGATACGTACGTGGCCGTATGTTGTGCTGATAGATACAACGTACAAAACGAACAAACAAAAGTGGCCACTATGTGAAGTGATCGAAATGACGCCAACCAATCACAACTTCATAATTGCGTTTTGTTTGATGCGAGATGAGGCGACTGTGTCGTATTCGTGGGTGCTGCATAGATTAAGAGATATTTTCGGCACTGCTCAGACTTCTAGCTTCATTGTAACCGATCGAGACGAAGGTTTATCTGCAGCTATTCGTGACGTCTTCCCAGGTAAAAAGGCTTTGTTGATTCATTATTGTGGTTATATAACTTATATCTAATGATTATTTCTTAATTACGTTCAATGTTTTGTTTAATGTAGATGTGCGGAATTTGTTATGCATCTGGCATATTGCCAACGACGTTGAGAACATGGTGGACAAGTTGTGCAGCGGCAAGAAAAATCAACAAGGGCAGTTATTCAGGAAAAGTAGATAGAACCCCTTGGTTGAAAGTTCTACAATCAGGGAATTTAAACAAAGATGGCAAGCGATCGTCAGTACGTGGTCGGTTAAGAACAAAAAGGTCGTTCGGTATTTGACTGGAACATGGATTCCACTTAGAGAGAACTTTGTGCGTGCATGGACGAATGATTGTTTCCACTTGGGTAACCAGACTACCAGCAGAGTTAAAAGCCAACACTCGTCTTTCAAGTATTACCTTGGTAGCAGTAATAGCTCATTCGATACCCTGTTCAAAAGGGCTCACGCACAGATTACAAATCAGCAAGCTAGGATCCGACAAGCGCTACAGGAATCCATGACTTCTGTACCAAGGTCGATGCGACAGCATTTCTTTAGACCTTTATATCGCCACGTATCTCTCTATGCCTTGGAGCAGCTCCAGCTTGAGTATAACCGCATGTTAGAACTGGGTGATTTTGTATTTAACAAATGCGGTTGTGTACTTCAACAAACCCATGGATTGCCGTGTGCATGTTATTTACATATGTCCATAGGTACACATGGTGCTTTGTATGTGGATGACATTCATGAATTCTGGAGTACTTTGAGGTACACAGAGTTAGGAGACGAGACCAACGAAGAAGTACGATACGCGAACGCCAATGACAAAGAGTACTTTCAATCTCTGGTCGATGAAGTCCTTAAATCTGATCCCGCTGTTGTTCGCCGAATGTCTCAGGTACTTGAATATGAACTACACCCAGATGGTGCCGAAATACCTGAGCCTTACGCAAGTCCACCGAGAAAGGGAAGACCAAGCACAAGTAAAACCATGAGAAGGAGAAATGTCCGCTCCGGAAAATACACCTCCACAACATCAAAGCACGTGATACCCCCGATGACGGTGGTGCGTGGGTGATCATTCAGCAACGCACCAGGAGCAGAATTGTAGGGAGTCCATTCCACCTGCATACAAGCCAAGTTAACAAAAAAATACTGTAAATTAAAAAACATATGCATGACAAAATGTAATGTACAATACCTGAGTCTCCGTCATTGAGTCAAGAACCTTGCGGCAGTCCCTCAACCTGTCCACCTCACGACATGGTTTCTTCGGTGTCTACATCTCCGCCCTAGTCATGTTTGGCACATCTTCTCGGCGAGGATGAGGGCGGAAAGCGGGAAAGTACTCATAGATCCATGTCTGGAGCAATGTGAGGCATCCTGCAATGGTCTTGCAACCAGCCCTAGATGCTATTTCGAGTTGCCTGTACAAGAACGCCAAGGTCACCGCACCCCAGGCCACGTCCTGCTGATCATCGTTCACGGCAAGTATCGGGTGAGGTCGCATGCTAATTCTAGTCTTATCCGCCAGCAAGGTAGAGCCGATGATAGCCATGTAGTACGCTGTCGTCTGGGTATCCATGGCCTGCGACCTATGACACAGCCACATCAGTTCAGCAACGCTTACGCAGCCGCTGGTGAATGCACCTTTACGCCGAAGCTCAGACATAGGCTCCCCGAACAGATTGGTGATACCAACCTGCCACTCCGTCTCCGAAGGCTCAGCCGGCAGAGAACCTTCAATAGAAATGCCCAATATGCGTTGCACGTCGTGCAACATAATCGTCATTTCTCCCCAGGGCATGTGGAAGGTGTTCGTATCCGGCTTCCACCTCTCCACGAACGCCGATATCAAAGCACAGTCGATGTGCTGGTGCATAATGTCCGGTAGTCGGCCGAGGGAAGTGGCAGGTATAACATCGTTCAGCGCATCGGACATATCCCTTAGTCGGATGATGGACTCCACCGGCCTCTTCCTAATACGGCAATCCAGAATCGGAGGCGTACGCTCGGAGCCGTCATAAATAAGTTTAGCTATGTGCCCACCATAGCTAGGGATCAGTCACGTATCTGTCGGCCCCCTGGGCTGGGGTGATGTTACTAACCAGTCCGTGTTAGTGGACTGTGAGGGCCTGCTCTCCCGTGACGACTCATTATCGACAAAACTACGTCCTACGCGCTCAGATGCGGCTGAAGAACTCGGGCCGCCACGGGCGAATCTGCCGTCGGGGCCCCGAACAACAGTCCAGTCCAATGGGCGAGTCTCAGGACCTTAGAACTGAACATCATCAGCATCATTATCATCATCACTATTAACCCCCCAACTACTCTGGAGGCTGTCAGCCTGGTCATCAAAATAAGTACGCACTTGGTTCAGCGTACTCGACCTTTGGGCCTCACTGTGTCTGGCAGCCTCTTCATGCCTAGCCCTCCTAGTAACCGTTACCCCCCTCTCATGCGGGTCCCCTCTGAGTAAATTAGGCCTACAACTATTACCTCTCAATAATTGTCTAAAAAAACCCTTTCCTTTTCCTTGATTACCAGCCATTTTTCTACAATTTTTTACAGTTTCATTAAATATTAAAAATAATAATATTTCTAAACAAAATAATAATCAAAAATTAAAAATGGAAAAAAAAAACAAAAAAAACCAAATAATAAATTAATAATTCAAACATAAATAATAATTTAACAACAAAAAATTTAACAATCAAAATTAAGAAAAATAATAATAATAATAATAATCACCTATTTTTTTTTTAATTTCAATAAATTAAATTTTTATTAACTATAATATTAAAAACAATATATAAAACTTACTAAAAAAATTATTAAATAAACATTACAACATACAAATTTACATTAATAATTTATAAAACAAAACATAAACATATATTTAATAATAAAAAAATAACAATCACAATAATAATAATCAAATTAATAATAATAACATTAACAACAATTATAACAATAACAATAATAACATACTTCAAAATTTATAATAATTATTCCAAAACATACGGAAAAAAAAAAAAATTTAATGAATCGCCCAAATCTAGGCGACTGGACCCCGGTTCAGTCGCCTAAATTTAGGCGACTGAACCGGGCTCCAGTCTCCCAAATCTGGGCGATTCATTTTTTTTTTAAATTTCAATAAATTAAATTATTAATAACTATTATATTAAAAACAATATATAAAACTTACTAAAAAAAAATAAATAGACATTACAACATACAAATTTACATTAATAATTTGTAAAACAAAACATAAACATATATTTAATAATAAAAAAAATAACAATCACAATAATAATAATAACATTAACAACAATTATAACAATAACAATAATAACATACTTCAAAATTTATAATAATTATTCCAAAACATACGGAAAAAAAATTATGATGAATCGCCCAAATCTGGGCGATTCATAGTTTTTTTATTTTTATTTTTATTTTTGCAACTAATTAAATTAAAAATAACTTACCTCGATTAATAATTTGCGGATTTAACTTAATTTTTGCTCCGAAAATTAGCTTTTGTAAGTTGGTTTTTAGTTGTGGTGAGAATAATTTTAGTGGGAGTGTGGTATATATAGAAAATTTTATGTTCAATGGCAAAATCGTAATTTTTTAAAAATCCAAGGGCAAATTCGTAATTTACTCAGGGGGGTGGCGATAAAATGAAAAGGGTTGCGATATATAAGAATTGGGTTAAATAAGAGGAATTAAATGAGAGGAAGGGGAAGAAGGAAATAAATGATAAGAAAAATACAACTCATAAAAATAATTAAAACCAAAAAAAAATAAAAGTCAAAGGTAAAAAGTGTGATCAACGGTTAAAATTTTACGGAATCAGTCATTTGGCTTGAATACTGGTCAAAAGACTACTTTAGAGGCTGTAATTCGAAAAAAATATTAAGGTTGTAATTCGCAAAATAATTAAACATTAAAGTTATAATTCGCAATTAATTATATTCATCAATTAGAAAATTAGCCAAATTATATGCTTACAAAGTCATAAAAAACTATCTTAATTATAGAGTACTAACTCTAGAAAAATAGGTGAACATAATCCCACTAACTTTCATATATCTAGCAACTAATTTAGTGGGTCAATATGATTCCACTCTCATATTTCTATCAACTAACTAAAATAACTAACTCCTAAATAATAACTATTTTAATTTTAAATCAAATCTCAACACTTCCCCTTGATTCAAAATTTTCCTCATCATTTTCATGGAGCATTTATCTCCATTATTTGTGAAGCACTTCTCTTCTTATCCAACACACTTCTCCAAAAAAACCTTAATATTTTAGAGCACTTATCTCCATTATTCATTGATGCACATCTTATTATTCTCATAATTATGTTGACGCACATCTTATTATCCTCATAATTATGTTGATGCACGTCTTATTATTCTCATAATTATGTTGATGCACATTATCACCAGCTTTAGATTCTTTAGAATACTTTCTTTTATGGTGCACATTATCACCCAAATTTCTAGAACAAATTTTCTTCCATGACCACTTGTGCCATTGCTTCTTTCTCATCATCGAATGTTTTTTGTTTTTAAACGTAACTAACTTTCTTTTTTTATTGCTCTTCTTTATTCTACCTCCTAACTCTTTCTTTGAACTTCATTATCCCAGATCGTAAACCTTAGCTTTGATACCATTATATTGGAAAAAATCAAAGAAAGAAAGTACGGTAGAGCGATAAAAGTAAAATTTAAAACTACTACATTCATTAATTATGTAAAAATCAATATGAATACAAAACTCAATTTTAAACCGATCCAAAATACCTGCCTGAATGAACACTTAAATCAAACACCAATAGGCAATATCCAAACCTAACAAGATGGAGGTCCAATGTGATGTTATTAATGGAGGCAAGTAGCAATAAATCATAAATGAAACATTGGTTGCATCCTACATAGAATTGGAAAGGAAACCAATAATTAGAATAAAAACAAGGGTAGGTGGGACCAGACACAACTTGAAAAGGCATGCAAAACAAAGATTGTCATCAAATTAAGATAGTACTCCAATTGGATAGCATACCCCATCATCGCCAATAAAACTAAAGATGTCTAACAACACAATATGAAAATGGGCGTAATCTGCTGTAAAGTAACCAGTTACCACACTCACTATCTCACTTATAATTACAGCCACCCAAATCAATTCATGTCTCTAACAACTACTACTTCACATGTTTCATCACTACCCCACTTAAAAAACAAATTAAAAATAAATAATTTTTTTAAAATAAAGACCGTTGAAACAGTTGGATGATCCAATTTTTCAATGGAAAGATCTGTCATCTGCATCAACAAATGAGGGATTGTTTGGATCACTAGCACTACAAAGCTTGTCGATTCGGTCGATTACTTCTTGCATTGAGGGGCGGGCGTCCGGGTACTGGGCCGCACAGTCTACAGCGAGCTGCAAGAGCTCGACCATCTCTTCCTCGGCATGTGTATACCTAAGCAGTTCTAGATCGAACACCTCTGAAGCCCAATCGTCTCTCACAACGGATTGTACCCATCTTGGTAGATCGACCCCTTCTTCGTTTAAGAGAGCGTGTGTTGGTGCTTTGCCGGTTAGGAGTTCTAAGAGTAGCACCCCGAAGCTGTACACATCTGCTTTTTGGGATACTTTTCGAGGTTCTGTTACTTCTGGTGCACGGTACCCATTGACTCGGGTTGGAGTGGTTGATGGGCCCACGAGCTGTGCTAAGCCGAAGTCAGACACACGAGGCTCGTAAGTTTTTGTGAGGAGGACATTGGATGATTTGATATTCCCGTGGCAGAAATTAGAGCCTCGAGAATGTAGATATGTAATACCACGAGCTACTCCTAGGGCAATGCTTGACCTCATTTCCCAGTTTAGCGGAGTCTTACTAGCTCCTTTGTTTCCTAATGGGAGAAAGAAACGGTTTGATGAGCAACCTTGAGGATTAACAAAGGCGAAAAACTATACATATTATCAAAGTCAAGATTGTTTTTCTTTGAATGAGATTAAAACAAAGGCAAGCATCTTTTGTCATTAAAAGACGGTCTTGCAATAACTTTTAGCAACTAAACGACTAACAAAATAAGGAATAGACAACAACAAAGCATGTTGCTCAAAGCCTAAATACTAAAACTCGCATAACGACAATCTCACATAAACCGTTAGGGAGAATCTAAAAAGACAAAAACTAAGATCAATTATACAGTCGTGGAAATGTGAGGTTAAGGACATGGATGCACAAACAAAATCAATCAATGTAATGGCTACAAATGAGAAAACTCCAACAAAACACATCTTATAAACAAGATTCGAGCAACATTATTCAGGTTATAGAAGTGCCAAAGTGTAGAAACAGTTGTTAATAAGGTTCTTGATGCTGGGCCCTAACGATTCAGAAGACATTTATATAAACGACTCTTCGTTTTCTTTACAGTTTACTTCCAACGGGTTAACATTCAGAGTCTTTTACCGGGCTAATCTATTGATTCCAGCTCACGAGAACAAAATGCCCTATATTTGCCAAAATCCTATATTAACTGAATGATTTGGGGTCGTTTTAGTGTAACCTCCCTTCCAATTATAAATATAGTTATACCGAGAAGAGGTCACGTTTTAGTATACTCGAGATGGGTTGAATTGCAAAGTGAAAGATACTAAAACACATTACTAGGTCAAATCAATCTTGTCGGGCATTAAGGCATATCATTCAATCAACTTATTCAATATTCTTCCAACCCTTTGAGTTCGCTACATTATGGTCACTAAGCTCACATATAAAACCATAGTGAATCATTAAAGCCCGTGTGAAGCTTTGCATCATCATCACACCCAATGTGTCTCGCTCATAGGAAACTATAATTAGGATCTGGGTGCCTAGTAGCTATATAGTCTATATACCCTTAAAAATGAACACGACTGAAATCAAGATAATAATTTAAAAATACGAGATATTGAATGAATGCATTTAGGGAATGTAGTAGCAAGAGCAATCTCACCATGTAAAAACGCAGACAAACTTCCCATGGGCATGTAATCATAAACAAGGAGCTTCTCATCCTGACTGTAATAATATGCTCGAAGAGGAACCAAATACTCATTTTCCATTGCACCAACAGCTTCGATTTTCTCCTTAAATTCTTTCTCTTCAAGAATCACATCCTTCAACCTCTTTACGGAAACCACAGTCCCCAACTCTAGAACCGCCTTATACGCTGTCCCAAACGTACCTTTCCCTAAAACTTCAGCCGAAGCTCTCAACAACTCTTCCAAATCAAATGTCTTACCACCGATTCCATTTCCAAAAAACACCAACTTTTTGTTTAGTCCTCCATTCACCTCATCTATTTTCGCACTTCCATTGTTCGCCATGGCAGCTGCTGCCATTGCCGAAACTGAATACCCGCTTCCCAACCCACCATTATCGGCATCCCCAACAGGCTTATCCTCCGGAATCTCAATCCCCAACTGCTTATTAATTGACGCAAGATCAATTGCATTGCTCTTCCTACTCCTCTTCTTACCACATATAAACACAATGATCATCAAAATCAAAGCAAAGGCCACAACAGCTCCAATCACAATCCCTGCAATCGCTCCGCCCGACAGACCCTTCTTTTTTCTCCTTTGTTCTCCAGTTAATATACCAGTACCTGCTCATCACATCACAATTACCTAATCACAACCAAAAGTCTACAAGAACTATTTCCTTAAATACCCTAAATAAATGTTAACATGACCAAATACAGCAAATAAACAACAATAAAATCTAGACCCAAATTATTTTTACAGTTTCTAGTTGGCAGTTGGTTCAATATAATTATCACTTAAATTTACAATAGTTTCAAACCTCAAGTGGATAACAAAACAGCCCGTCGTCTTGTATAGACCGTCTAAAAGGCGAGACAATCTCAAAACAAGAATCTCATAAGCTAAAAGTAGTTTCTATCATTGGGCTATTTAATCCAACTATAAGGCATGCCTCATAGTGAGGCCGTCTCATACAAGAAATTGTGATGACAATTGTTTGCAACTCTAATATATTTCTACTTCAAGAGAAAGGGGTCTTGACTCATTTCAGCAAACAAAATTGACAAATTCTTTAAAGACCTCGTATAATTTCAAAAATTATGATAATTTTTAACTACTTTATATAACACTTAACATTATACTAGGCAATTTAATATTGAGGCTCAAATTTATTGGCCTAATTGAAAATGCTCAGAACCTCACCCGACTCATATGGACTATGGAGCATAAAGGACACGGGTTTGATTCTCTTTGCCCCTTGGCCCTCCCCTTCACTCATCCTACTACCCAAAAATATATTATATAAATTTCTACTTCAAATATTAAAATTTAACCCGAAATTAACAGAAAAATATCTGTATCTAAGATAGAAAAAATACAACTAAAAACAAATGATAAAGTATCTATAAATGGGAAGAAAACCCAATACCTGCAGCAATTCCAGGGCAAATTTGAAGAGGTTTTCCACAAAGTTCAGTACCTTCAAAGGCTGTGACAGGCATAGAACTAAGGCTAACAGGAATTGACCCATTTAATTTATTATTAGAAACATTAAATTGGTCTAATTGCAATTTTAATTCTGGCATAAACCCAAATAAATTATTATCTTGAAGATACAATGTCTTCAACCTTTTCAGATTCTTCAAAGATTCAGGAACTTCTCCACTAAAATTATTATTACCCAAATTCAACCTAACCAAATTCTTAAGAGAAGAAATAAATTCTGGGATTTCACCCACAAATTCATTATCTTGCAAATAAATGTTCCTTAACTCAGAACATAAAGCAAGATCTGAAGGTAAATTTCCTGAAAGTTTGTTGAAACGAAGACTAAGAGTTTTAAGGGATGTTAAATTGGAAAAAACCCCATGTGGGATTTCACCAGTTAAAGAAAACCCAGGTAAATGAAGGCCTAAAACAGTGTCGTTTTTGCACTGAACACCTGACCATGAACAAGGGTTTATGGTTGAAGTGTTCCATAAAAGAGTACGACCACCCACAGCAGATGATAAAGAAATTAGTGCTGATCTACTTGAAGAAAGATCTGACAATGCAGTTGGAATTATGAACAAAAAAAGAAAAAATGTTGTAATCTTTGGAGGTTTTAGGGTAGTTATTTTCCTCATTTTGTAGAAAATTAGGGATATATTTTCTGGGTATTTTCAGAAATAAAGGGTTACCCTTTTTGACATTGATGGAAGATAAGAAAAAAAAAAGGTGGGATTTTATGTGGGTTTAATGGGTAGTTATTATGCAAAAATTAACGTTTGGTTTAAGGAAAATAATTATAGAAAAGAAGTTCATTGAGAGTAGTAAAGTAAGGATTAAAAAGGAGAATAGGGAAGGGAGAAACTTTAGTTTGAAGGTTTGGTTACTTTTAGGCTTTAGGAGAGGAGAAGAGAAGAGATAAAGGGATTTAATGGAGTACTTTAAATTTGGGGGAGAGTGGAAGTGCGAGAGTGTAAGGAGTAACAGGCTGTGAATAATTAAGGTGTAACTGTTTGTGTGATTAAAGTAGGTGTTCTGCCAACACATGTTGTCCTTGCTTTTCTTCTTGGTAGGGATGACAATAGGTCGGACAAAAGTTCGAATTATACATATTTTGATTTTGCTCCGGATAATAGTCGGACTTTTTTTTCAGTCCACCTCTACTCGGAGTCGGATTATGCATATTTCAAGTTTGCCCCAACTCGGACTCTTGTACTCTCGAACCTCCAACAAAATCGGATTTTTATCAAACTTTATCTTGATATTGTATTAATGATTTTAAAGCATACAAAATTAACCAAATATATTTTTCAAATACAATTTAACAAAAACAATATGTACTTTAAATTCAAGTTTAACAAGAAAAATAGTCCTATTACTACAATTTAACAAAATTTTCTCGCATTTTGATTTGGCGTATTTTATTTCTCTTGATCTGATTTGTCGTATTTTGATTAATTAATCTAAATAAAAATACTAAGTAGTTTTTCAAAATCGAAAATTACAATTAGTATGAGAGAGAGCTTGAATTAGTCACGTTTAGAGTTTTAAAAGAAACAAAAATATTGGGTTAAAAGTCAAATTCAAAGTCGAATTTCCTTTAGGGTCGGAGTCGAGTTGGAGTGTCGGATTTTTAATAAGGTCCAACACCGATCCGTCTCTAATTTGGACTCGGATCGTAAAGTCAGAGTCGGAGTCAAATAACTTTTTCCTCGGACTCGAATTAAATTCTTCTCCTCGAATCGAGTCGGATTCGGACTGAATTGCCATCCCTACTTCTTGGGGGCACATTGGTTTTAGCCTCTTATCTAGGCATACTAGAATTGCCATCAATAAAGAATTACACAAATTCTTGTGATTGGGCGGCCAATTATATATTTTTAAAATACTATAGGTAAGCATTAAGAATGGTGTAAGTAGATATTTAAGATATTGAAAGTAGGCATTAAAGATACGGTAAGTAAGCATTAAGGATAATGTAAATAGGCTTAAGAATACGGTATGTAAACATTAATCTTTAATGGATTGGGCTTGAGATACGTCTCTCAAGAGACTAGCCGAAAGAATTAAGCATTGAATTCATTTTATCATGTTGTCACCTTTTATATACTCTTTCCAATTCTTTTAAGTTCTCCCATTTAATTTTTTGACACTATACATCGATCACTCTTAAGTTGCATTTTATTTTTAATTTGGATGTTAAAATATAGTTAAGTAGGATCTTGTTTGATTCCTGTCAATGTAATTTTATTAATATCTTATGATTTTTAATTAATGCACAATTACAGATATTTATAATTGAATTAGTGCATTGGATAGTGCACCAAAATTAAATGGGATAACTTAAATGAGTTAGCGGGACTATAAACTTTTTAAAATGCCCATGGCACCCTTTATTATACTATATCTTTAATTTCTAATAAAAATTTTTTTTTATCATCTAAAATTCAATATTGAAACAATATGAACGATGTATTCCTAAAAATGTTGAGGTAAGCATTGATTTTAAGCTTGTAGTTGAAAATTACGATTTGTGCAAAATGTGTGCGACTTGGTTTAGGTCAAGTCGCAAAAACATGAGACTTGGTCTAAGCCAAGTCGAACAAAGCGTGCAACTTGTAATTTTTTATTATTATTAATTTTTTTAATTATTTTTAATAATATATGCTGGAAAACTTTGAGAAACTTGGTGGTGACGATGTAGATTATTTAGCTATTTATTACGACTAGTGAGTTCGAATTAGTAGATGATTGTATATTTGGGCGGATGAGATAACTATTGATATTGGTTTTCATTTACAAGACCTAAATAATACAGTTCGATCAAGATCCAGAAGTAGGCATGTGGTTGTCGGTTTATGATTATTATATAATATCGTAAAACTAGATAAAGGCCATGAAAGGTGAGAGTGTATTCTAATGATAAAGCAAGACGCAACCATCCAAACACAGTGTACAAAGATGGTCATATAAAAGCAAGAAGATGCACTGCTAATTAAATTTTTTCACCAATTGTTTGCTGATTCTAAGTGTAAAGGTGAAATTAATTTTAAGAATGGCTACATTAATAAGTTAGAAGAATTAATAAATAATGTGCTTCCTGATTGTAGTTTGAAGGTCATTCCGCACATTAAAAACATGTATAAATCAATTTTGTGTGCTAAAGATTTGGTTTACTTGATGTCTTATTGGTCCTTTTCATTTTTGTTTGACCTTAGGCTTTTATTGAGTCTATTCCCAAAATATTGCAAAATAAAAAAATAATTCCCACTTTGCATTATTTGGGAAAGTATTTCCCACAATACCGTCCACGTGGAAAATTAAATTTTTTTTATTTTTTTCCAGACAAAACCGCCATCTCAAGTGGCGGTTTGCCTTAACCACAAAAACGCCATCTGAAGTGGCAGTTTGGTCCAGGTAAACCGCCACTTCATGTGGCGGTTTGCTTGTGACTTTTTTTTTTTTTTTTTTCTTTGCCTTAAGTTTTTTTTTTCTTTCATTTTAAAATAGTGAACGCAACATGCATTAAACTAGTTCAATACCATCTATTCCATAATAATCAATTACGAACCGGATTGTTTTGAAAAAAATAATTATGAAACTAATGCAAAGATATATTACAATTATGGAAACTCATACAAGAAGTTCAAGTCGTATAAGAATATACAAAGCTTGTTAAACTACAACCCCCGACCCCTTTTGTTTTGCACACCGGTCGATGAGATGGTGTGAACTTGTCAACCTCCGCTACTGGGCCCGGCATCGCCATGATCGCTGAAACATACATAAGTGTTATTAAAATCATTTAAATATTATCAGATTGAACATGTTGTTACAAAATTTAAAAAAAAAAACATACTTTGTTGACCTTCGAGGGCATGTTTTCTTATTATGACCACTACATCCACAAAAGGTACACGAGTTACGAGGACGCTTCAACGGTGCATCCATTTCGTTCCGTATACGAATTGATCGCGGACGACCCTTTGCACGCTTCGTTGAGGGATCTGGAACAACTGTAGGACCATTTCAAGGATCGCAAGTAAACATGTCTGGAACGGGCATGAAAGACTTCTTATATGTCGATACGTATTTTGTAGTGCGAAATGAAGGGTCCACAAAAGCATCGTACGATATGTTACGAGCTCGACATACTGCAAGAACATGTGAGCACGGTAACTTGAAGATGGTTGGTTTCTGACATGTGCATGATGTTGCTGTGAGGTCAACCATGTAGGATTTTCCACCTTTTCCTGCTATCCTATTGCCACAACCAGTGGTGACCTCGAATATCCCACGCACTGTGTCATATATCCTAACATCATGAAAGCGTGCTTTTTCAGCATTCTTATCAATCGTATCACTTGGTTTCTTCGCATACACATGTCCACTATCTAATCTGCTTCTCCCTAAATCCCTCCTTGTGGCAAAGTATTCGTTTACCCGGTAGAATGTCATCCTAACTAATGAAGTGATTGGGAGTGACCTGGCCCCTTTCATAACGCCGTTGAACGCTTCAGACATGTTTGTAGTTCTCACTCCATATCGATGCCCACCGTCATGAATCAAAGTCCATTGGCGCTCGGGAATAGAACTGTCCACTAAGTACTTGTACGCGTCCTCATTAAGCTCTTTAAGGCGATTCATGTAAAAATTATACTTCCGAATCTTTGTTTGTTCAGAAGCTTTTCCAAATAAGTTCTTAACCGCTATGTTTTTAAACTTCTTATGCACGTTTGAAGCTAGATGACGTTTACAAAACCGATGGAATGCATATGGTTCTTCCCAACCTTTTCCAACTCTGTTCATTGCATGCAAAATTCCCTTGTGACGATCAGATATAACACATAAGCCGTCCCTCTTAGTGACATAATGCCTTATACAATCCAAGAACCAACTCCATGTGTCGTTGCTCTCTCCCTCCACAACGGCAAAGGCAAGTGGGAACAACTGAGAATTTGCATCTATGGACATACCAATCATAAGTGTGCCTCTGTACTTTCCGTACAAATGTGTACCATCTATAGAAATAAGGGGACGACAGTGGGGAAAACCCTTAATGGATGGTCCGAAAGCCCAGAACATTCGCTGAAACATCACTTTGGTAGGATCCATTGTTGGTTGGACTTCCCATTGCACCACTGTTCCTGGATTAGATTGCATTAATGCCTGCACGTACCGTGGAAGCTCCTCAAAGGACTTATCCCAATCCCCAAACACTTTTGTTATAGCCTTATTTTTGGCCAACCA
This sequence comes from Amaranthus tricolor, assembly GCF_026212465.1. Taxonomy (NCBI): domain Eukaryota; kingdom Viridiplantae; phylum Streptophyta; class Magnoliopsida; order Caryophyllales; family Amaranthaceae; genus Amaranthus; species Amaranthus tricolor. The sequence goes on along the minus strand of NC_080050.1, from coordinate 23,808,788 downwards.
AGCTCTCTTATATGTTATTACAAATCCGTATTTATTTTTTACAAAATTAACGATTGACTTCACCTTAAACGCTGGATCAACTCTAATCATATCCACGATAAGATCAGCAACAAATTCAGAAGTAAGGAGGGGATGGTCGTCACTGTAATGTACTGAGCAATATTGATTATGACCCTTATATCGCACAATCTTAAATGATCCCGTTGCGGTCATAACAGCTCGCATCCTCCATTCACAACCTACATCCTCCGCATTAGTGCATTGGATAACGTACTTTGAAGGCTCCGACTCAATTACACGGAAGTTTCTATTATTAGAAATCGCCCATGCTTTAACATTCTTCTTAAGGTGGTCTAAGGAGCTAAACTCTTGCCCTATCCTAAAGTCTCCATTTTCATTCATGGAGTTGTCATCGTTCCAGGTCATCCATGCATCAATCAATCTTTGATCAACCTCATCAATTCTAAGCCAATCTTGAGATGGGGCACCATCTCTAATCGCTGCATCTAGAGCTTCTCTTCTTTCATCATCCTCTTTTGAATCAGAATCAATATGCTCATCCTCCTGATCTAAAGAGTCAACCTCGTTCGCATTAAGGCTACCCAAGTGACTCGTGGAAAAGGTGTTCATTACACCACCACCAATGCCACGTGAATGAGTTGGAGAGCTATTCTCATCCAAGTGCTCATTAACGTAATTTGGGTTATTTAACATTTCTGTGAATGTATCATGGTGTACACTAGGACCTGATTCTGGAAGTTCCATGCTAGTCATGACTTCCCTCGCATTATCCAAACTTGCAACCAATTCAACATAAACCTCCATTGCCGTTCCAGGGGCTTGTGATGCCGCATAAGCAAGAGCACTTATGCTTTCATCATTCTTAATCGGGACTAACACATTTTTCCCAGTCACCGGATATTTCATCTCCAATTTTAACATAAAAGAGTTGCGATCACAACCAATTACATCATAGACTTTGCTAACAAATACCTCAAAAGTCGTATTTTGACGATGGATAAACATCACTGTATTTATTCCTCCATTATACCCAACATCGGATCCAGTATAACTTACTTCCCCACCCCAATACACTATAACGGGATAATGATCCATATTCTGCAAATACAAAGTAATAAACTTTCATTGAAGCATATCATCAAACACTTTATATGCATACAAACCAAATCCTAAAATTCAACTACAAATGTGTAAAATGTAAGCTTATATCATGAAAACAAAAGAATTTATTAAACAATCAATGTATTTATAACTTCAATTGAAAACAATAATGAACAAAATATTCAATTTGCAAATTGAAATAAATTAGGGTTATGTTATTACCTTAAATGATGATGAATATGAACAAGTAAAGAACGAGAAGATGAGAATGTAGTTGATTAATTTAGTTAAATGAGAGGAATTGTGAATATGAAGTAAATGAGAATTGAAGAGTTTTTTTTTTTTAGATAACCGGCAGCAGCGAAGGGAAGGAAGCAAATGAAATGAGTGAAGAAAAAGAACAGATATTGCCGTTTTGTACAGGTATAAAACCGCCACTACAAGTGGCGGTTTACCCAATTTTTTTTTTATTTTTTTTTTCAAAATAAAAAAATTACCAAACCGCCATTTCATCTGGCGATTTTCTTCAATTCCCTAAACAAAACCGCTACCTCAAGTAGCGGTTATATTAAAAATAAAAAAAAAAATTTCAAAATAATCCTACGTGGACGGTAAAGTGGGAATTACTTTCCCATTTTAAGGAAAGTGGGAATTATTTTTTTATTTTGCAATATTTTGGGAATAGACTCGCTTTTATTAGATGTCTTTTATTTCAAATATTTTTAATGCACATTGTGCGGCTATAGTTTATTTTTGATCTATAATTGTTCATTTAATATTTTACTAATGTCACTGTATAAGCAAGTATATATTTGAAAATAAAATCATATTAAAAATTAAATTAAACAAGTAAGGAAAACGTGAATAAGTGTTTCTCTTACATTGTTATACCAAACAACAAATAACTACAATCTTAATCCTTACCCTTATCCTTTTTTATCAATTACTTTTCCATTACATTTTCTATTCTCATACAAAAGATCCCGCAAGTGTAAAAAACCTAAGGAAACTTAGCTTTTTTCTTGGGTTTGAAGTAACCTATACGGACTGGTATAACACTTACTCACTAGTCAGAAGTTCTAAAATGTAGTCACACCCATATCAATCAACCCTAAATTACAATCTAGTCAGAAGAGCTCAACTTTCTAACTCATACTAAACCTAAGCTCGTATACTATGCTCAAACCTTAAGCGAATTAAACAAAACCTAACACAAGCTTATTAACAAGCCCTCACCTATACATCATATAATTTTGCGACAACATCAAATCAAGAGATTCTATTAAGGGAATCTGATAAGCTTACTCTTCAAGCATATTTTGATCTGGATGAAGGCTCAATTACTTGAACACCAGGAGGTCCATCATAGGATATTTATAGTTGCTTGGTTATTGACCAGTAAGTTGGAAATCTAAGAAATTGTAGGAATATAGATGCATAAAGCAAAACTGCGGGAAACTATTATTAACATCTAAACAGATTCTCATGCATATCATAATATGAATTATAAAATAAAGTAAAATATTATATCCTTGATGCGTGAATTCAACGTTATATAATCGAGTATGAAATAACAAAATAGAGATAATAGAACATCAAATATTGTTCCACTAATGTTGGTCCACAGCATCGAACGGATCACCACGCATGCTAGTGCGATATAAAAAAAGCTTATTCTCTCATTACATTTTACGTGGAAAATATGAGTGTGTACTGTGTAGAGAATATTAAAGATGATAAATCTTATATAAAAGATGAACAAAGTGCATCTGTTTATACACAATGTATCACCCCGTCGTATACTCATTACATTTAACTTTTACGTGTATTGATCATGATGAATAAAGTTTTGTTTTAATTCCCAATCAAAACATATAATTAAGCTACTAGTAACTCTTTAACATTTTATGTTATAAATAAAACTTATAATGATTAAGTACATCCTTTAATTCACAATTAAACATATAATTTATCCATGTATAATTTCTCATACTTAAGTATCCAATGAGCATCTTATGTTCTTGTTTTATATATATATATATATATATATATATATATATATATATATATATATATATATATATATATATATATATATATTCTACAAAACACTATAATTATTAAAATTAATTAAATATATTTTATCGCCATGATTTTTTCTATTTACGCACAATGCAAATCATATTTAGATGTCTGCAGCTTTATAGATTACTTGCCATTTTAGCTCACCATCAATCTTGTCTTGCATAGAGGACCGATCACATTCGGATGGATTTTCACATTTTACTTTGTACTCCATTTAGTAATATTAATATATATTGCAGGTTGAATATCGCTGAAATCCCTGTAACAATTGCGGTTTAATTTTACATTTTTATTTATATTTTAATTGTCTATTTTTATTTTATGAAGGGCCATACTTGTACTGTATGATGTAATCTTGTGTTTTCAGTTTCATTCGATCTTTTTCGTTTGCAGGAATATCTCTTTTTGAGGAGATTTCTCGAGTCGAGCAACTATTTAGCCGCATCATTCTTTATGGATATGAGTTGATGTCTTTCTTCTCTCTCCAGACCCTAATCATAATTTATATGAACAAAATACACTGAATTTCATTCAAATGAACCCTCACTAGTTAAAATAGTTGCCTTTTAACCAAAAAGTAATGGATTCAATCATTCAATAAACCAAACAAAACAACAAATATAATTTAAATTCTAGAGATTCAAGCCACCAAAACCTCAGACTTTGATAACGCTACACTATCACTCCACAACTAACTATCCTCTCTAGGGGTTGCACACGGTTTGGTTTAATCTGATCCGACACTTAAATCAGACCAAACCGAAAATTTTCAGATCGGACTGGACAAAACCGTTCTACTACGGTCTGGTCTACGGTTTTTTATTTTATATTTTTCCCAAATTAATATATGTGTTTATATTAATATTTTGCACGTACAATCACTATATATAATACTCCCTCCTATTTTTTTTTTTTTCTCATTTGAATTAGGCATAGATATTAAGAGTAGGAGGGGGACCACAAAAAAAGTGATAGTTGAGATATTTTAAGTGATTGGATTAAGTATTAATGATTCCCTCCTTTTTGTTAAACGAAATAGCTAGAATTGAATTTTGGAGGGAAAATTGAGTTTCACATTTTTAATAAAATTATTTTACAATAATATATTATCGGGTTTTTTTAATTAACATAACATAAAAGTACTTAACTTAAATTACAAAAATTACATAAACTAAATTACACATTACAAATTGAAAAAAAAAAACTAAGTCTTCAATTCTTCCTTAATTTCTTCAACGTTTTTTGAACGGCAACCGAAAACGAAACCCTCTTGCCACATGCGGATATTAAAAATCTTTCATTGACTTCAGATTAAAAAAAAAAACACGGTATGCATTTAGTGTTCAAAATTGATTAATTAGTTACGAAAAATATGAACATTTTGATTTTGAAACACAGCCATCAAACACACTGGAATTAGCCATCATATACACAACACACACTTGAACAGAAACAACATAAAGCAACACACAGTGAAGAGGCGCCAAATCCAAACAGAAGGGGTATTGCAAACAAAACCCAAAAATTTCAGAATGGTGCCAAGAAAAACAAGAGACAAGAAAAAAACCCAATCTGAGGCGCCAAATCCAAAAAAAGGGACAACACAAAGACCAAGTATATAAGGACAACATTAAATAAAGTCATGAGGATCATTAATTGATTTTCACCAACCAAATTCAAGAATAACCATAGAGAGATTAAGAGAGCTAGATAATTATAGTAGGAAGCAAATAATGCATGAACTATTGTTATCAGTCAATAGCAAAGGGAATCCAACACACGGGGGTCATAGATGAAATGTCCAAGTAGTACAGTGTGAGTAGGAAGACAATATCAAGAATATGGGTACAGATAAAGCACCAACAACAACATAATCAATTTCCAATCAATGTCAACAATAAAAGGATAGGAAAGAAGTCAAGGGTTGAGATTCCCTTTGATGACACAAAGTTCAAGGGACATGAAAAAACAAAAAGACAAGTCAAACAGCAGTTGCAAGGGCCGTGGGAGTTAGCCAAAGCACAGTTTGGAGATGGAAAAAGAAGAAGTACATTTGAAAGCACACCAATGCAATACAACCGTTGCTTAATGACAAAAATAAACTCGACAGATTAATTTTTGTCTCACAAGTTGCATTTTAGATGAGCACACAAGCAATTTCAAGTTTAATGACATGTCAAACGTAGTGCATATAGATGAAAAGTTTTTTTACCTCACTAGGACACAACAGACTTATTTTCTCAAACCTGGGGAGGTAGAGCCACATAGAGAAATCCAATCAAAAAAATATGAGCCTAAAATCTTGTTTATGTGTGCTGTTGCTAGACCAATCTTTTATAATAAAGGTGAGTTGATTTTTGATGGAAAGATAGGAATCTTTCCGTTTACATCACAAGTGTCAGCACAAAGGAGTTCAAAAAACAGGAAAAGAGGAGAGCCAGAGATCAAACCCATACAATCAATTACTAAAAATCACACGAGAGATATGATTGTGCACAAGATACTACCCGTAATTAGAAGTAAATGACCAGCACATTTAAGCAAAACCATATACATTCAACAAGACAATGCTAAGCCACACATTTTAGATGATGACATAGTGTTTAGAGAGGCAGTAACACTTGATGAATTTAGTTTCCACTTAGTGCAACAACTTCCTAACTCACCAGATATGAATGTGTTAGACTTAGGATTTTTAAGTCTATACAAGCATTGCAGCATCAAAAATCAGCATACAATTATGCACAATTGGTTAAGGCAGTGAATGCAGCATTTGAGGGTCTACAACCAAATGCATTAAAGTTTGTATGGATCATTTTACAAGCATGTAAAGTTGAGATTATTAAAAACTTAGGTGGTGTAGATTATCATATTCCACATATGAACAAAACAAAGCGTGCAATGGAAGGGAGACTTCCATATTGTTTGGGGGTACGAGGGGAAATTATTTACGAGGCACTTCGTTATTTGGACACAAAGGTGGATCAAAGTACATTTGAGGTCATCTTATTTTACTTGGGAATTAAAAATGAACAATTTTTTCATCAACAACAATTAAAAAATACTTCAACAACAAAGACACAACACACCACAACACAAGAAATAGGGTCAACAACAACAATAAAACCAGGACAGGCACCAACATCAACACCAAACACAGAACCAGCTCAAGCATCAACAACAACAGAACCAACTAAACCCTCAATGAGAACAGAATCAATTCAGGCATCAACATCAAAAGAACCAGCACAAGCATCAACATCAACGAAACCAACTTAAGCATCAAACGCATCAACATCAAAAGAACCAGCACAAGTAGCATGAACAACAACATAAGCAGCACAAGTATCATGTATATATGACACATATGAGTATACTTTTGGGTTACCTGTTTATACTCAGTTTTGGGTGAACTATGTTAGAAAAATGTTTAGGTGTAAACATGATGTAGAAAAAGAATCATCAAATTGTTTAACCATAAACATTTAAATGAAAAAGGCAGCTTCAACAGATTAATGATGGCTTCAAAAACAAAATAAAAAAGGTTCATCTCAGAGAACAAAATATTCTCATCACGGATACCCTATAAACCACAGTTTTTGCCTCCTGAATCTAATGAGAACATAGCCTCCTAAACATGATGTTTGGTGGCTTATGAACTGAAAACTCTAAATTCGTGGAAAAATTTGTTGATTTAGGGTTTATTGTAGCTATAATCAAATGTTTACCCTAAAAAAATCATAGGGCAAAAAATCAGATCAAAACACAAACATGCATACCATCAAAAAACACATATACAAAATCATCATAAGTCAAAAGGGAAAGATGTATCCATATGAGAGAAGGGTCCTCCAACATCAAAATCAGACTTTAAATCATCATCCAGTAATTATTCATCTGAGAAAGGAAACAAGTTCTCAATGTGAAGATCTTGCAGATCTAGTTATAAATCAAACAAATCCTCAGTTTCTTCATCCGCAGAAGTTAAAGTTATTCCCTAGTTAGGATCGATTTCGACAGAGCTCATAGGAGATCGAGGAGCTTGATTGTAGTAGTCAAACCAAGGATTAGGAGGACCAACAAGATACTGTCTTGAGATGAAGACAACCAAGAAAGACAAGAACTTGGTGACTCCATATTCGAAAACCCAAAGGTATATAAAATCCAGATCTATAAAAACTCAGATCTATAAGACAATCGAACACCAGAAAAGAGAGGAGGGAGAAGGGAAGGGAGATGATGAAGGAAACTCGACACACACGGTGAAGAACACAGATGAAGGACGATAATCAGTAACAATGGGAATGTAGGAGGAAAATGAATATAAGGCACAATCAAGGAGGAAGATGAGAGAGAGAAATAATTAGGGTTTCAATTAGTGGGACGAGGATGGGAGGGATTGATTTTAAAAGGGAGCGAATCATTAAAGGTATTAATGAGTGATTATGTAAATAATCAGTTTGGGTAAGTAGTGTAAGCGGGTGTATTTTCGTATATACATGTGTGAAAACAAATGGCATTTAGGTAAAAAAAAAAAAAAATCTATGCCACAAAAGAAAATAGGACAAGTAAAAAGAATAGGTGGGAGTAATTTGTAATTAGTTTATTGCATTAACATTATTCAAGTATATATTACTATATAAAAATAACTACATCTTAAAATATCTAGGTAGTAACATGTTTATTTTAAAAAAAAATTATGATATATGGTCATAGTACGGTTTGCTGTCTGGTCTGGTCTGAAAAATAAAAACCTACACCAGACCGTAAACCGTAATTTTTTATTTTTAAAAATCAAACCAGATCATTTAGACCGTAGACCAAACCAAAAGTTTGGTCCAATTTAGTTTACGGTATAGACTAAACTTTGTTCAGCACCAATCCTCTTGTTTCCATGGACAATTGGGTTTTGTATTTTTGGAACCAACCAAAAAAATGTCCATTTGTTCTGGCCTCATAAAAGTAAACTCGTTCAAAATCAAAATATACTCACCTCAAACAAATAAAATACAAATTAAGTCCCCTTGTGCACTCTCCTCCATGAAAATCACCCTTAGGTTTTTGTAGAGCCAACATTTTTCTTAATATCCACAAAGTTTTCTTCAAATTGTCAAAAAAAATGACGAATATCCAAAAATAAAACCCAAAAAGATCAAAAAAGGTGAAACAAAGTGACCCAGGAAAATGGTAAAGTATATAGCAGTAATTAAACATTCTGCAATCCACAAAGATTACATAACATAATTGTCGAAAAATAGTTACAACAAACAATAGAAATTCCAAGCTTTTGGTCCCAAAAAAAACCACAAGCTCCTAAACCCTCTCCATCTCTCTTTAACAAAATCAAATCAAATCATACACCACAACAGTTTTCTTTTTTTTTTTTCTTGACCAAACTGAAAGAAAAACAAAGAGACAACAGGAGACTACGTAGGACTACAAATCTCAAAACTTATCTTGAACTTAGAAGCACTTTCGGTGGACAATTGATGGGCCAGATTCATCATACTCGCCCTTGGAAATCCACATCTGCAGAAAGAACACATTATTATCAATAAAATGCTTTCACATTGACACGTTATTAGCAACTTAAAACTGATAATCTGATGTAACAAAGAGTACCTGTTGGAAGGTGCTGAGTGACGCAAGGATAGAACCTCCTATCCAGACACTGTACTTCCTCTCAGGTGGTGCAACAACCTTGATCTTCATGCTGCTAGGAGCAAGAGCAGTGATTTCCTTGCTCATACGGTCAGCAATACCAGGGAACATTGTTGTACCACCACTGAGCACGATATTACCATACAGATCCTTCCTGATATCAACATCACACTTCATGATAGAATTGTAGGTAGTCTCGTGGATACCTGCAGCTTCCATACCGATCAATGATGGCTGGAAGAGGACCTCAGGGCAACGGAATCTCTCAGCTCCAATGGTAATAACCTGACCATCGGGAAGCTCGTAGTTCTTCTCAATGGCAGAGCTGCTCTTGGCAGTCTCTGATTCTTGCTCAAAGTCAAGAGCAACATAGGCCAGCTTCTCCTTAATATCACGGACAATTTCCCGTTCAGCTGATGTTGTGAACATGTAACCTCTCTCAGTAAGAATCTTCATAAGGTAATCAGTCAGGTCACGACCAGCAAGATCCAAACGGAGAATGGCGTGAGGGAGGGCATAACCCTCGTAAATAGGAACGGTGTGACTCACACCATCACCAGAGTCAAGCACGATACCTGTTCAAAGAGCACAAAAACATCAATAAAATCGTACAACATTAAAGGAAATTAAATCAAAGTTAAACAGCTACAAACCTGTAGTACGACCACTTGCATACAAAGAAAGAACGGCTTGAATGGCAACATACATGGCTGGAACATTGAAGGTCTCAAACATGATTTGGGTCATCTTTTCTCTGTTAGCCTTGGGGTTCAACGGTGCCTCAGTGAGCAACACAGGGTGCTCCTCTGGAGCAACTCGAAGTTCATTGTAGAAAGTGTGATGCCAAATCTTTTCCATGTCATCCCAATTGCTCACAATACCATGCTCGATTGGATATTTCAAGGTTAAAATACCTCTCTTAGACTGAGCTTCATCTCCAACATAAGCATCCTTCTGTCCCATACCAACCATGACACCGGTGTGTCTTGGGCGACCAACAATACTTGGGAAAACAGCCCTTGGAGCATCGTCTCCGGCAAATCCAGCCTTCACAGAAACAAAAAAAATCGATGATATAACAAACCATAGGCTTATGAATTGTGGCAAACTTTAGCACCATCTTACCTTGACCATACCAGTTCCATTGTCACAGACAAGGGGTTGAATCTCCTCTGCATCAGCCATCTCGATTTATACTACACAAACACAGTCAACGCATGTCATTACATATGACAACTCCTTCATGATCCTCATAATGTCAACAAGAAAAACATATTGACTATTTCACCCCAAATCTCACAATTAGACCAGTTCAACATTAATTGACTAACTAAACGAATTCAGAACATAATTGTCAACCCTAGATTATTTTACCAAGTATTTGAAGTATCCACCTACACAATCTTTTTACCAAGTATATGAAGCTTCCAGCCACAAATATGGGGATCAGACATCGCAGTTTCATCTTGAACAAGAAATAGCTAATAATATAAACAATCAAACGTCAATCCAATTTCAGGTTCATCAAATGTAAAAAAACTGCACCATTTGTCATAAAATCTCTTTTGATAATTACTATTCGCAGCGCATTTTTCTTGCTATAAATTCACTGAAACCTTACTTTTAGGATTAATAGATAGACAAAAGGAATCAGATTCGAAATTACAATCAACAATGCTCTAATCTGAATATGACACACTCATTAAATCTAAACAATTTTTCAACTTTGGTATCAACTTCAACTTAACTATAAACTGCAAAACATTGTGCTCATCAGATTATAACATCAACACCTGCGTATACTACATAAATTCAAACGATCCAACACAGTTCATAGACAAAAATCAAATCGAAAGGAAGAAATCTATCAATAAAATATCTCCAAATGATCAAACACCAATACAAAACCCCAAAATCTGAAAATTCATTGATTACATAAATCAAGCACAAAAATGAACAGAGATCGCTAAATTTTAGCAGATCGAGCTAGTCAAATCACAATCAACTAAAGTCAACATGACTGGGACGTCAGATCCAAATTAATCAAGCTTCCAAACACTTCGATTCATCGAAAGAAATGAAACAACCTCAAATCAACTTCGACTTCAAGTTTCAATATCATCACATCAACATCTAAACTAAAATTTCTGACAACCATCAACCATCTAAAACACTACGATTCACCATGATAACATCAAATCAAGTTCAAAATACAACAGATTCAAACTTCAACAACAAAGTCAAAACAAAAAAGATCGACACAGTGAATCTAATCTAATCTAAAACAAAAAAGAGGCTCGAAAATGAAAGTGAGAAAACTTTTAGTACATACCTTGAGGAGCGAGGAGAGCTTGAGGCTGTGAGAGGAGGGAGAAAGAAGAGAGATAAAATGACGAGAGAGAAAGTGAAGGAATAAGAGACAGAGAGAGAGAGAGGCGATTGAATGATAGAACTGCTATCCCTTATTATGTTGAGGAGTGAGGAGAGCAACTAGTAGCCAGTAGGGATGACCAGTCCGAATCTGTCATGGTCCGAAGAAAAAATATATTAATTCCTCCTGTTCTTAAAGATGTTTTGATTTTCTATTTACGACATTTCAATAATTGTTTTCATAAAGGATCTTATTATTTATATTATAAATTTTAAATAAAAATAATTTTGTTATTTTTATTTTTATATTTTAATATTTTTTATTATTTATAATTGTCCACTATTGACTTTTAGGCAAAAATTTAGAGATAAATCTTTACTTAATATAAATATTATTTTAAAAGAGAAAATTAAACATTTATTCATGTTTTGAAAAGATAAATGAGAAAAATAAAAAAATCATATGCAAATCATTACTCATCATAAATATGATAATCTATGTCTGTCTATAATCTGACTTTTTATTAGTTAATTGAATGCTAAGATAGATTACTTAAACTTACAGTATGATGAGTATGAGGATAGTTTTGTAAAAATTTATGCTCAGAAAAGAAAATGATTCAAAAGTGGACAAACTTATGGAAATAGCTGCTTTTGTAATGTGGACAAAATAAAAAGAAACGGAAAGAGTAATGCTACTCATATATCTAACTTCGTTTTACATTTTTATATTCCTTTTGGTCCCTACATCTTTCCTACTAACTTTTTAAATATATTTTTATATTAGTTGTGTTCTCTATATTTTTTCCACTAACTTTCTTTTTAATATTTTCGTGAACGTTCCTTATGAAAAATTTATTAAGGAACGGAGAGAAAGTATCTAATTATATAGTTTGAGTTTCATTCAGAGCGGAGTTGGACTTAATAAAAAAAACCTGATATATCAGCCTGACTCCGTCACTATTTCGACTCGATCCAACTCCTACTCGACCCGACATCCGATTCCGAATTCGAATTTATGTCATTTTTTGCTTTGAAAAATAAGTTTATTTAAAAGAAATTTGCGAATTTGAAATTTGAGTCAAAGATTATATGTCAAATTCAAGTAAAAAGTCTAAGCTCGGGTTTTTTTTAATTCACAAAACTTATGTATGAACTTTTAATATTAATTAATGATATAATACTCAAAGTTTACTCAAAGTTTTAGACGCAATAATTTTGGATTTTTTATTATTTTGATATTCGTAGACAAATATATTCAACTTAGACCATTAATATATATCATACAATCTATTATGATATATGTGATATAAGTATTATTTATGTAACACCCTGTTCATATATCATCTAAATAAATAATTATTTAATATATTTTTTAGTCGATTAAAATATATAAATATGTACAATTTAATTCATCATCATTTAAGTTTTGTTGTACGCGTGTTTTACTTTATTGCGTAGCAAGTTTATCACGTAACATATTTTATTATCTTACATTTAATTGCACTACTAAATTATTTTGTTAATTAGAAAAAGAAACAAATACATATGGGCATATGAAGGGGTGGCCGATTCTAGGTGTAGTTGGAGGAGTTCATAGTAGCTCCTCCCTTAATGCAATTTAAGGGGTCAATTAAGCATAGGAATTAGGGGTTTTTTGGCAAATGGGATTTGGGGAAGAGAATGAAACTTTTTTTCAAAAAAGAGTACAAGTTCTTATTTGTTTAAAGGGAATGAGAATAGGAAATGAGTATAAAAAAATAAAAAAGTCTCTAAGAATTAAGTCTTGGGAGGAGGTGGTAATTGGTGAGACTTTCATTTTCATCTATTTCTTCTAAATTCCTAACATGCCAAACAAGAAATGCGACTTATATATTTTCAAAGTCTCATCTTAAAGTCTTACAAGTTCCATTCCCATGTGCCAAACATGCTTTAATTCATTTCTTAAACATGCTTTAACCTTTTATATGGAGGTGAATGCTAAAAGCTAAAATCAGAATTTTCCCTTTTATTTACTTCATTCTATTCGAAAATAAGAGAGAAAAGAGCGAAAAGAGAAAAAAAAATTCAAGGGATGGTTTTGGGTGTTCAATTGTCCTAATTCAAACATTTGATCCTTAATTTGTAAGTCTTCATAATTCTTTAATAAATTTTAATTTGTTAGAAGAAATTTGTTCATACCTTTATTTTATTTAGTTCTCATGATTCATAATTCTTTAATGTAGTGTTTGGAAATAAGTATTTCATTTCAAATTATGGATTTCAATTATAAAATCATAAATGAAGAATTTGAGAATGACAAGGTTTGGGTAGTCATTCTCAAATTCTCAACTTTGACTACTTTAAAAATAATGGTGGAATTTGATCCAAATCTAAATTTGAAAATTTTTGATCTGCCAAAAAATAAATTTGAGCCAATCCCAAATTCCAAATGAAATCATTATTAACAAATATGGCATAACAAAATTTCAATTTGTTAGAAGAATTATGTTTATAATTTTTATTTATATGATTTTTTTATGAATTCATATTCCTTTAACAAGATTTCAATTTGTTAAAAGAATTGTATTTATGTTTTTATTTGATGTAGATTTCATGAATTCATAATTCTTTAATAAGAATTTCAATTTGTTAGAAGAATTATGTTCATGATTTTTAATTAGTATACATAGGAAAAAAATGGATAAGTGATGTGAATATGTTATTAAAAAGAATGTTTTATATTTTTGTTTCATGGTTATGTATGGTGATGGAATTTTGTATATAAGTAGATGTGCATATTTTATTTTAAGAAATTTGTTATAAATTTGATTGATTTAATTATTTTGATTAAAGGGTAATAACGTGTGTTGTCGTGTTACAGTTTATGCGTTGTGATTGAAAAGCGTTGAATTATGGAATGAGATTAAAGGAATTAATTATTTTAAAAAAATTTGGATGGAAACTTTCTGCCTCGGGAAACGCGCTTCAAACCTTTGGGTTTGGGTGCATTTCTTTCGTTGTTTCGCTTCCGATTTTAATTAAAAGTCGCTTAAACGCTAAAATTAATTAAAAATAGTAAACGGGCATTAAAAATTATGAAATTTGGTTCCATGGTAATTGATGCCTTCTGGACGCATTGGTGAAGTTGGATTTACTGTTTGAAATTTGTAAACTGTCCGAATTGGGCGGAAAAGTTACTGCATGTTTTTGGAATTAATAAACATTGAGTTTTTATGGCTTAATCATTTAATATTATGAAGTATAGTGATGCCTTGATGGCATAGAGTGGATTAGATGTATGAATACGTACTAATACGTGATCTTTTGTGTGTTTGTGTTTAGGATCTCGGTTCATAAGAGGTTGAAATACCGCATGTGTGGTGATTGTGTATTGGATCATCGTTAGGGGTGTCAAACAGGTCGGGTTGGGTCATTTTCAGGTTCGGGTCATATATAAATGGGTCAATAGACCCTTGACCTGAACCTAACCCATTTAATTAAATGGGTCAAAAATTGAAACCCCGACCTGATCTGTGGCAGGTCGGGTCAACCTGCTAATGACCCATTTAACCTGCTTTTTTTTTCAGGTCATTAAACCCATATATTTCAGGTCATTTGACCCATTTGACCCAAATATTCTATTCACATTTTTACTCAAATCAGACTCATTGTGCAATGATATCTTCATGGATCATCACTTAATCCAATTTCAGATTCATCATCAATTGATTTAACAACATCATCAATTGATTCTTCATCAGATTCATCATCAATTTAACAAAATCAATTGACATGATTACTCCCAAGAACAACAAAATGGAAATACAAAAGCAAACTCCAAAGGAAAATACACAAAGAACTCAATATACATAGCAGTAACAGAATTTGTTAGAATGGAACACAAACAAAATCGAAAAAATCGAGCATTAAGAACAATGAAAATAGCAGTATCAGGACTAACAGCAATGAACATTAAAATCAAAAAAAATCGAACAAAAAAAAATCAGAAAAATCGAACAATAAAAATAAAAAAATGAGAACAGAGAAGAGGAAGGCCTGAAGGTCGAAGACTCGAAGCACTCGAAGACGAAGTGGAAGGCGCACAGAGAAGAGGAATGAGGAAGGCGCACAGAGAACTGAGAGAAGAGGAATGAGGAAGGCGCACAGAGAACTGAGAGAAGAGGAATGAGGAAGGTGCACAGAGAACTGAGAGACGAGGAATGAGGAAGGCGCACACTCGCACAGAGAACTGAGAGAAGAGGAATGAGGAAGGCGCTGGAATGAATGAGGAACTGAGGAAGGCGAAGCAAAACCACGAAATAATTTTAGGGTTTGTGATTTTGAATGGAACAGAGCGAAAAGGAATGGGTTAATATCGCAGGCCCAACTCCCAAGTGGGTGAATATGGGTCGACCTGACCTGAATGACCCATTTAATAATGGGTTAAACAGGTTTTTTTCGGGTTTAAAAATCCAACCTGAACCTAACCCATTTAATAAACAGATCAGGTCGGGTTGACCCATTTAATTAATTGGGTCAAAAATCTAAACCCAAACCCGCTAATTTCGGGTCGGTTTCAGATCAGGTTGGCAGGTCGGGTCAGCTTTTGTCAGCCCTAATCATCGTGCTATTAACGTACACGCTTATACCATACTTTTGTAATTGATTATGTAAAGTAATGTTGTATTCATTCTATGATGTGATGTTGTATATCACTTAAGGCTTAGAAACCTCAAATAATTTGAAAGAAGTTTAACATACAACTTGAGGATGTGTTTTTACTTGTTACCCTATTTGGGTTGGTATAAATCGATTTGGTAACCTTGTGGGGTTGGAATTATTATTATTGTTCCCATGGAAGTTGTGCATCATTACGGTCATTATGGGGGTATGCATACTTTACCTATGACGACCCAAATAGGACGAGCAATGTCTTAGGTCGAAGGTTGCTTTAGGATTAGCTCTCCCATGTGTAATCCTCTAAATTTTGGTAACAGGACGGCCAACGACATGAGTTGGAAAATTGAAAAGTCGAATATGAATTAAAATTGTTTGAGCCTTTGCATGCTAGGATAAACTCATTGATTGTATGTAACCTATATAATGCACTGTATGAAGTCTCTGACGTATACTGGTTTCTGTTCTTTGGAACGTGCAATGATGTTGTCATTCGACAACTAGCAGGTTGATTCCAGGTGGGTTTGCAAGAGTAAGACACTAGTGGAAAAACCTCATATGATGCGCAACATATGCTGCGGTTTTAAAAAAACGCAGCATAAAAGTAGTAGAAAAATTAGGCAAAAAAAAAAATACATTATATGCTGCGGTTCTTTGAGAACCGCGGCATATACCTTATTTTTTTTTTATAAAATCCCGCCTTCATTCATACAGCAGATTCAAAACCCACGAAAATGTATTATTTGTTTTCAAAACCCGCCTTACTTCGACATAATTTGCTCATTTCTCTTCATCTTCTTCAACCTTCTTCAACCCATGAAAAATTTATTTTTCTTCCTCTTTACTTCTTCAACCTTTAACTTCTTCAAAACCCATGAAAATTGTTGTTGATGTTCTTCTTGAAAACCCACACAATTGTTTTAGGGCTTTATTTTTTTAAGGTATAATTTCTTCTTCAAAATCCACAAAAATTGTTGTTGTTCTTCTTCGTTTTTTTAGTTTTTCAACTTCATGGTGTTTTATGGCTTAGTTTTTGTATGCTAGTTATGTGAATCTCACTTAAGTTTTTGATGGTAATGGTATTTATTGCTGTCTTCGATTTTTAAGGTACATTTTATTGTCTTCGTTTTTTGATGCAAGTTATGTGAATCTCACTTAGGTTTTGACAAATTGGTGTTCGGAGATTGGTATGTGAAACTATTCTTAGAAGCATACAATATGTAAAGGCTTTTTAAACAATCTAAGGTATAATTTCTTCAACCTTTTAGTTTTTCAAGCTTCATGGTATTTTAGGGTTTATTCAAGCATAAACCTTTGAACATATGTAGTGTACGAGTTTGTTTTTGTGTATAAGTATGAATTTTAAAGTATAAGTTTAAACTTGAATGCTGGATACAACTTAAAATGTTGTGTAAAATTTTATTTTTGTATAATTTAAGTATGAATTTTAACGTATAAGTTATAACTTGAAATGTTGTGTTTAACTTGGAATGTTGTGTAAAATGTCATTGTGTATAAGCTATGCAAATATAAGTTTATAACTTGAAATGTTGGGTATTTAGATTTGTTTTTGTGTATTGTAAGTAAGAATTTCAAAGTATAAGTTTATAACTTGAATGTTGTGTATAATTTGGAATGTTCTGTATAAGTACGATTGTGAGTATATATATTTATAACTTAAAATGTCATTGTGTATAAGTTATGAAAGTATAAGTTTATAACTTGGAATGTTATATAAGTTTTGTTTTTTTATATTAGAAGTATGAATTTCAAAGTATAAGTTTATAACTTGGAATGTTGTGTATATAAGTTATTTTTGTGTATATAAGTATGAAGAAGTAAAAGCATGAATTTTAGTGTTTAAGGCATTGTATAATTTGAAGTGTAGTGTATAACTTGAATTGTTGTGTATAAATCATTTGGGATGTTGGTAATTTTACTAGTTGATGGATATATGATATAAGTAAGAATTATATTATTGTGCATGTATAAGTATGAATTTTGAAGTTTAAGGCAAATTGAAATTGTGTTGTATATGGTTGCAAATTGTATTAGGTTGTCTAAGTATGAATTTTAAGTTTGAGACATATTATTTTTGTTGTAATATTAAGTTGAGTATGCACAACAAATTTCTTATGTTATGTGTTTTGTGTAACTACAGTGTTGAATTGCGTTCCTTGACATGCATCAAGTTATCAATCGATGAAATGAAGGACAAGTTAGATCGTCACGTTTCATCTGAATTTTTGCGTAAAGTATTAGTAGATTGTATGTATATGTATATATATATATATATATATATATATATATATATATATATATATATATATATATATATATATATATATATATATATATATATATATATATATATATATATATATATATATATAGGGGAAATATTGAATGATTATTAGTGTAATAATTATTATGTGTATAGTTATTAATATTTAGTGTCGAATTAGTATAAAATGAAATACATATATATATATATATATATATATATATATATATATATATATATATATATGGACTATATGCTGCGGTTTTGAACCGCAGCATATAATATTGTGTCATATGCTGCTATCACAAGTGCTGCGGGTCAAAATCGCAGCATATAACGAGGATAAAACCGCAACAAATAAGCTTTTTTCCACTAGTGAGAAGTGGACACTAGAACCTGTAATTGAACAATCCAATGAGTTTGATTATTACTATATATTAGATGAACTTTAATTTATTTTTCTATCGCAAGTACTTTTACCTTATAGACATTAAATGGTTTTGTGGATGTCAGACGGTTCTTGAGTTGTAAACTTTTAAGACTTCCGTTGTCTTATTATTATTGTTGTCATTTAATTATTTCTTTGTCACTAGAACGACGTCGATCCTCGAATCCGATTTAACTTAAATGTCCAACGTGTAACCTTGAATTCATATTTACATGTGAATATCCGTTTCACTCTAACTCGGACTATTACAATTGGTATCAGAGCTAATGTTGTTAAACTGATAAAGAAATAATATGGATTTTAGTAGAGAGATTTTGGATAGATTACTCGAGAAGGAATTGTTCAACGTGGTGTTTATATTATGCTTTGTGTGGTGGGCCAATTAGGCTATTAATTGTTTGTGAAGTCTAAGTTGTTTTGTTAGAGTTTTGTATGTGATTGTAAAGTATCATGTAATTATAAATCAGGGAGTACAGATAGAGGTAAAACACTAGTTAACCTCGTACCCCAAAGGAGGAGAGACAGTTCGAATTTTGACTCAATACTTATTTGGAGGATAAAAGATTATGAGAGTCTCTTTAAATTTAGGGAACGATGGAAGATTATCCAAGCTAAAATAGTTAAGGTATGTTACGATTTAGAATCTAACCTGAATAAGTTAGAGCGTCTTTCATCAAGTAGAGGGGAGACTGAAATATTACTGGGGGAGCCTAGTGGAGTAGAATAATAAGAGCGAGCCTTGAATCGTGAGGTGCCACTGCCCGACCTAGATATCGAGGAACCTTTAGAGGAGGAAGAACTATTATTAATTGCGCGGCCCTAACTAGCTGTAGAACCCTTGGAGGAGAATTTTTACCTGAGCCCCATTGGATGTTCTATTTGACCCTGTTGACCTAAAACTAGATTTCCCTCATGAGGAAAAAGAGATGGAAGTGGAAGAAGATCTTGCGCCCATGAACCAAAAACTTAACATGTTGTCTACTACATTAAAAAGATGAAAGCTCAAGGTCACCAAGCGAATTTAAAAAATATTTGTGAAAAAGTAAAAAACTTGGAGTGACTACATTAAATTTCCCAAAAATAAATTTATTCCCCTTTACATAGATTATACCAAGTGATGAGACTTTCTCTCTAGTGGTGAGAGTAGCCTCCATTCATCTTCTCCTAGCCCTGTTTGCTCATTTGCACCTTGAATTATACCAAATGCATGTAAAAGCTGCCTTTTTAAATGGCTCTCTTGTGTAGGAAATATATATGAGCCAACCTAATGGATTTGTTCGAAAAGGAAAAGATGATAAAGTGTGTTATCTTAAAAGGTCAATATATTGTCTTAAGTAGTCTTCTAAATCGTGGTATTTCAGATTCCATGAAGCCATTACTTCTTTTAGCTTATCTATGGTAGACGAAGATCTTTGTGTGTATGATTGTATGTCAAGAAACAAAGGAAGGATTTATGTTCTTATACATATGTCGAAGATATACATTTGGATTGAAATAATTCGAAGATGAAACAATGCCACTAAAAGGTGATTATCTTTTGTCTTTGAGATGAAAAAATGGGTGAGGCTAGGTTTGTCCTAGAGAATTGCCCAAAAACAGATGAAGAGAAAAGGGAAATAAGTATGGTTCCTAATGCTATTGTTGTTGGAAATTTAATGTACTTGTGTACAAGGCATAACATACATTTTGCAGTTGGCTTAGTAAGTCGCTACCAAAACAACCCAGGACGTGCTCATTGGTGGGCTGTCAAACAAGTCTTTCGATATCTTCATGGTACAACCAATCGAAGCCTAGGTTATCGTGGTGCTAACTTTAGGTTAAAAGGTATTTTAGAGGCAAATTCGGGAGGTAATTTAGATGAGTCTAAATCAACCTTTAGATATGCGTTCATCCTTGGCGGAGGAGGCGTATCATGATCTAGTAAGGAGCAAGATTGTATAGTTTTTTCAACTATAGAAGCTGAGTATGTCACATGTAGTTTGGTTGTACAAGAGGCTATGTGGCTTAGATATTTCTGAGGATCCAAAATTTAATAGGAAGACAATGCACATAAAGCACATAAAGAGATGCTAACACTTTGTTTGTGATGTTATTAAAAATCAAGAAGTTGTCATAAAGCACATAAAGAGAAGCTAACACTTTGTTTATGATGCTATTAAAAATCGAGAAGTTGCCATAAGACAAAGCACATGCGTTATCACTTTGTTCGTGATACTATTAATCAAGAAGTAGTCATTAAGCTATGTTATTTGGACTCGAGTACATGTATCAAATATGGGTATGAATCCTAGTGTTCGGGACATTTTTATAATTTTAGGATATGGGGACACCATCCTATCTTTGGGGACAGGTACATGGATACGAAAAAATAATTTTAAAAAACTTTAATAATGATCACATATGCCTTAAAGAGTGTACATATAGATGATAAAATAAAACATTTAATGTAAACTTATATCTACTAAACCAATCACATATAGCATAAAACCAATCTCTCTCTCTCTCTCTCTCTCTCTCACACACACGCACATATATATATATATATGCCTTAAAGAGTGTACACATAGATGATAAAATGAAATATTTAGTGTAAACTTATATCTACTAAACCAATCACATATAGCGTAAAACCTATTTCACATATATATATGTGTGTGTGTGTATATATATATATATATATGTGTGTGTGTGTGTGTGTGTGTGAGATCCAATGAAAAGGAGTTGAAAATGAGAAGGGTAAGAAAAACTCTACACCCTTGATTTCACTAAAATAAAAAAAATTTATGGTCACAATTGAGCCAAAAACACATAATTACAAAAGTAACTATATTACACAGAAAAGTAACTATGAAATAATTTTTAAAATATTCTTAATTTATAGCATAGTATCCTTTTTGTATATATAATAACAAAACAAAATCAAACAAAATTCTTTCTCAATGGGACAGTTCTAAACAAGAATTTGCTTGTGAGAGACAGTCGCTTTAAGAGACCATCTTTAATTAAGCCGGCCCATTATATATTTTTAAAATATTGTAAGTAGGCATTAAAAGTGATGTAAGTAGATATTTAAAATATTAAAAGTAGGCATTATATGAGACCGTAACTAAGCATTAAGTATAATGTAAGTAGACATTAAGAAAACGGTAAGTAGGCATTAAGAATACGGTAAGTAGGCATTAATCTTTGTTGGATTGGACTTGAAATACGTCTCTTAAAGAGACGGTCTATCAAGATACTAGCGGTTTGTGAAAGTATTCTGCTTTTTATTATAATAAAGCCCAAAGCCTAACGCTAATAAAGGCTACTAACATTTTCTTTTCAAACCCTAGTCCTAACACCTAACATTTTAGTTTCTCTTGCCCTACTTCCATCTTCAAACCCTAAAGCTTCAATGGCGATTTGAAATGCACAAGGTAAATTTCCATATTCTTCTCCTTTTTCCTTTTATGTTTTTATTTTCTCTTTTATATTTTCTTTTTTTCTCCTTGATCTCTCTCCTCTTTGTCTTCTATCCATTTGGATCGTTGATTTCATCAACGTTGTTGTACCATGTGCAATCCGGCGTACCGGACACGTATCCAACACCGATATCCGTACTAAACACCGGTGAACCGGCAAAAACAGAAAATCTAAGTAACATAGCTTAAAGCATATTTTTGAACAGGATGAAGGCTCTTAACTGAACACCAGGAGGTCCATCATAGGATATTTATTGCTGTTTGGTAGTTAACAAGTGAACTAGAAGTCCAAGAAGCAACAAACAGTATGCAAATCATGTTTAGATGTCTGCAGCTTTTAGATTACTTGGCTACTTAGGTTAATGGAAGAACTTGGTGCTATTAACTTGATGAATGTTAATAAGTAAATCACTCCATATAACTCACGATCTTTTCTTGTATAAGGGGACCGATCACATTGAGATAGACTTTATATTTTATTTTAAAATTATAATTGATCACTTTAGTACACGAAAGTACATCGATCAGCCCAATAGTGAGATGGTCTCGCTATAAGACATCTCATTTAAGAATTTATGATTGAAACATAGTTGCCCTTCAACTAAAAAGTATTGGATTCAATAGAACCAACATCTAAATTCAAGAAATTCAAACCAACAAAACCTGACTTTGATAACGCTATCATTCCACAATGGTGTACATATCCTCTCGTTTCAATGGACAATTGCGTTTTGTACATTGGGAACCGACCAAAAGAAATGTGCATTTGTTCTGGCACCGGTCAATTGTCATAACTGCAATACCACTATTTGCACCAATAAAGACCAAAATCATTTAAATTTTAAAATACAAATGCTCATAAAACTAACCTCTTTCAAAATCAAAATATACTCGCCTGAGCCTCAAACAAATAAAAACACAAATTAAGTCCCCTTCTGCAATCTCCTCCATGAAACCCCTTAGGTTGTTGAAAAGCCAAGGTTTTGCTTAATAACCACAAAGTTTCTTTGCAAAAAAAAAAACTCAAAAAGATCACCAAGGTGAAACAAAGTGACCCAAAAAATAGCAAACATTACATATCATAATTGTCGAAAAATAGTTACAACAAACAATAGAAATTTCAAGCTTTTGGTCCCAAAAAAAACCACAAGCTCCTAAACCCTCTCCATCTCTCTTTAACAAAAATCAAATCATACACCACAACAGTTTTCTTTTTTTTTTTTCTTGACCAAACTGAAAGAAAAACAGAGACAACAGGACACTATGTAGGACTACAAATCTCAAAACTTATCTTGAACTTAGAAGCACTTTCGGTGGACAATTGATGGGCCAGATTCATCATACTCGCCCTTGGAAATCCACATCTGCAGAAAGAACACATTATTATCAATAAAATGCTTCACATTGACAC
Organism: Amaranthus tricolor; assembly: GCF_026212465.1. Classification (NCBI taxonomy): domain Eukaryota; kingdom Viridiplantae; phylum Streptophyta; class Magnoliopsida; order Caryophyllales; family Amaranthaceae; genus Amaranthus; species Amaranthus tricolor. Next base: position 23,785,287 of record NC_080050.1, on the reverse strand, counting down.
GTTATTAGCAACTTAAACTGATAATCTGATGTAACAAAGAGTACCTGTTGGAAGGTGCTGAGTGACGCAAGGATAGAACCTCCTATCCAGACACTGTACTTCCTCTCGGGTGGTGCAACAACCTTGATCTTCATGCTGCTAGGAGCAAGAGCAGTGATTTCCTTGCTCATACGGTCAGCAATACCAGGGAACATTGTTGTACCACCACTGAGCACGATATTACCATACAGATCCTTCCTGATATCAACATCACACTTCATGATAGAATTATAGGTAGTCTCGTGGATACCTGCAGCTTCCATACCGATCAATGATGGCTGGAAGAGGACCTCAGGGCAACGGAATCTCTCAGCTCCAATGGTAATAACCTGACCATCGGGAAGCTCGTAGTTCTTCTCAATGGCAGAGCTGCTCTTGGCAGTCTCTGATTCTTGCTCAAAGTCAAGAGCAACATAGGCCAGCTTCTCCTTAATATCACGGACAATTTCCCGTTCAGCTGATGTTGTGAACATGTAACCTCTCTCAGTAAGAATCTTCATAAGGTAATCAGTCAGGTCACGACCAGCAAGATCCAAACGGAGAATGGCGTGAGGGAGGGCATAACCCTCGTAAATAGGAACGGTGTGACTCACACCATCACCAGAGTCAAGCACGATACCTGTTCAAAGAGCACAAAAACATCAATAAAATCGTACAACATTAAAGGAAATTAAATCAAAGTTAAACAGCTACAAACCTGTAGTACGACCACTTGCATACAAAGAAAGAACGGCTTGAATGGCAACATACATGGCTGGAACATTGAAGGTCTCAAACATGATTTGGGTCATCTTTTCTCTGTTAGCCTTGGGGTTCAACGGTGCCTCAGTGAGCAACACAGGGTGCTCCTCTGGAGCAACTCGAAGTTCATTGTAGAAAGTGTGATGCCAAATCTTTTCCATGTCATCCCAATTGCTCACAATACCATGCTCGATTGGATATTTCAAGGTTAAAATACCTCTCTTAGACTGAGCTTCATCTCCAACATAAGCATCCTTCTGTCCCATACCAACCATGACACCGGTGTGTCTTGGGCGACCAACAATACTTGGGAAAACAGCCCTTGGAGCATCGTCTCCGGCAAATCCAGCCTTCACAGAAACAAAAAAAATCGATGATATAACAAACCATAGGCTTATGAATTGTGGCAAACTTTAGCACCATCTTACCTTGACCATACCAGTTCCATTGTCACAGACAAGGGGTTGAATCTCCTCTGCATCAGCCATCTCGATTTATACTACACAAACACAGTCAACGCATGTCATTACATATGACAACTCCTTCATGATCCTCATAATGTCAACAAGAAAAACATATTGACTATTTCACCCCAAATCTCACAATTAGACCAGTTCAACATTAATTGACTAACTAAACGAATTCAGAACATAATTGTCAACCCTAGATTATTTTACCAAGTATTTGAAGTATCCACCTACACAATCTTTTTACCAAGTATATGAAGCTTCCAGCCACAAATATGGGGATCAGACATCGCAGTTTCATCTTGAACAAGAAATAGCTAATAATATAAACAATCAAACGTCAATCCAATTTCAGGTTCATCAAATGTAAAAAAACTGCACCATTTGTCATAAAATCTCTTTTGATAATTACTATTCGCAGCGCATTTTTCTTGCTATAAATTCACTGAAACCTTACTTTTAGGATTAATAGATAGACAAAAGGAATCAGATTCGAAATTACAATCAACAATGCTCTAATCTGAATATGACACACTCATTAAATCTAAACAATTTTTCAACTTTGGTATCAACTTCAACTTAACTAACATTGTGCTCATCGGATTATAACATCAACACCTGCGTATACTACATAAATTCAAACGATCCAACACATTTCATAGACAAAAATCAAATCGAAAGGAAGAAATCTATCAATAAAATATCTATAAATGATCAAACACCAATACAAAACCCCAAAATCTGAAAATTCATTGATTACATAAATCAAGCACAAAAATGAACAGAGATCGCTAAATTTTAGCAGATCCAGCTAGTCAAATCACAATCAACTAAAGTCAACATGACTGGGACGTCAGATCCAAATTAATCAAGCTTCCAAACACTTCGATTCATCAAAAGAAATGAAACAACCTCAAATCAACTTCGACTTCAAGTTTCAATATCATCACATCAACATCTAAACTAAAATTTCTGACAACCATCAACCATCTAAAACACTACGATTCACCATAATAACATCAAATCAAGTTCAAAATACAACAGATTCAAACTTCAACAACAAAGTCAAAACAAAAAAGATCGACACAATGAATCTAATCTAATCTAAAACAAAAAAGAGGCTCGAAAATGAAAGTGAGAAAACTTTTAGTACATACCTTGAGGAGTGAGGAGAGCTTGAGGCTGCGAGAGGAGGGAGAAAGAAGAGAGATAAATTGACGAGAGAGAAAGTGAAGGAATAAGAGAGAGAGAGAGAGAGACGCGATTGAATGAGAGAACTGCTATCCCTTATTATGTTGAGTATGAAGTTACGTTTTTCAAATTTTAAAATAATTATTAGGGGGAATTTTTGTAATAAAATAATATTATTTTTAATTGATCTTAGTTATTTTAGCTGGTTTGTAATTTGTCACTATCTTTTTCATTGTATTTTAATTTTTTTTAAAATTTAAAATTTGTTCTTTTCTATAAACAAGTTTTGATTTTTTTAAGTCATCAAATTCATTATCTGATGTAAACACAACTCATAATTTTTCATAAATATTTGAAAATAATTTTAAATTTTCTGTCGATTAAGATGTGTGACTATACTAAAATACGGTTGCAAATTCTACGTTGTTTTTTAAAAAACTGAATTCTTTTATTAAAAATTCAAAAAATATAAAATTATATCAATTAAAAAATTTTATAAATTTTTTTTCAACAAAACCAAATACTTCCTTTAATTCAAAAATTGAACTGCTATCCATTATTATATATGTTGAGGACTGAGGAGAGCAAGCATCCAAATGAAATGCAATGAGTGTAAAGTTATTTTATTTCAAATTTTAAAATAACTAGGCGGAATTTTTTTAAAAAAATAACACTGTATTTAGTTTATCTTGGTAAATTTAGCTTTGTTAGTAATTTGTCACCATCTTTGTTTTTCATTGTGTTTTTTTTTTCTTGAAATTTTAAATTTGCTCTTTCCTTTAAAAAAGGTTTTGATTTTTTCTCAATTCATCATACTCAATGATTATTCATAAAAGCAATTCATATGATTTTTCATAAATATTATGGAAAAAGTTTTATTTTTTGTTGATTAAGAGGTGTGAATACACTAAAATACGGTCGCAAATTCTACGACACACTTCTAAAAAATGTTAGAATAATATCTTTTTATTACTAGAATATTTTGTATAATCAATATGATTGTGTAAAATATTAGGTAAATATTTAGTTTCCTAAAGTATAGATTGTATTATTGTATATAATATCATTACTCCTAATGAGAAAGGCAACCTTTCTTACCAAATCATTCTTTCATGGTATCATTTGCCTAGGTTTCTTGCTTCCCACTTTTCTTACCTCTTACTTCTTCCTTCTCCACCTCCCCTTGTTGCTCTCTCCATCGCCTCTCCCACAAAAATCCATCCCGCCACTTTGGTTACTAACATTAAAATAAGCGTGCCTATCCAACTTGATGAAGATGGTTCCAATTTTCATACTTGGGTCACTTTATAGTAAAGCTCACCTTGTGGATTCTTACATTCTTCCCGATGACTCCTCTAAAGCATTAGTTTCTAAAGATTCCGAATGGCAACGTCTTGATGACATTGTTCGCACATGGATTTATGGCTCAATTAGTCCATCTGTCCTTCAATCCATAGTTCGTCCCGATGATTGTGCCTTCGATGCTTGGAATCGTCTTGAGAACAATTTTCAAAATAATAAGATGTAACACCCCGATATTTTCCCGATATATTATTTTTATTATTATTATTCTTTTAGAAAAAAAAATATATATTTCTTTTATTATTTATTTTGTTAGTAGGTTAAATCATGAGAATCCAACTTTTAAGGCAAATAAAATCATTTTAAGTCCAAATCTTTTCCTAATCTATCTTTAATTTAAAAAAAAAAAATAAATAAAATATAAGGGAATATGAATAGTGGCCGGCCATGGCAAGTATTATGGGAAGATTGTAACTTCCATTTTGGATTAATGAATGATTATGGCAATAAAATCTCATAAATCCCTTAATCAATTCTTTTCCTTATTCCTTTCCTTAACCTTTTACCTTACTCCTTTTCATTTTCACATTTCAATTTGCAAGTAAGAAAAAAACACACTCCTTTTCCCTCACATTCTCACGCCTAGCATTCCTTAATTCATCAATTTTGGTTCATAAAATTTTGGTGTTAATCTTGAGCAATTGTAAGTAATTCTTAAACTAGTTTTATTTTTAAGTTTTAATTTAAATTTCTATGTTTTTATATGTGTGATTTTATAGTTATGATTTTGTTCATGAATTAAAAATTTATGTTTAGATGTATGATGTTTTTCTATTTAAATTTAATATATGGTTTTAGGGTTTTAGATGTATGATGTTTTTTTCTATTTAAATTTAATGTATGGTTTTAGGGTTTTAGATTTGTGCACATGTGTGTGTAGAATTGTTTGATGAATGATTGAAATATATATATATATATAAATATATATATATACATTAAAAAAAAAAAAATGGTTGTTCATAAAAAAAATGTGTATGTGGTGATGGAAATTTATTTTTATTGATTAATAAAAGAGAAGTATAAGGTTGATAGAAGAAAAATTTGCATGTATATATATGTGATGTGTTTGTGTTTGAACATTGGAGTAAAAAGAATTATTTTTAAGAAAAATATAGATAATTAATTAAAATTTATTTTTGTATGTGATCATGGAAATTATGTAAATTTTATTGTTTAGATTTATTAAAGAATAAAGCATTGAAATTTTATATTTTGGTGATAAAAAAATGGAATCCCGTAGGTTTTGAAATAGTGGAAAATTTGTGTTTTTGGAGCATTTTTGGCTTTGAAATTAAGTTAAAAATACTTATACTATGTTATAAATTATGAAATTTGGTACCCGGGGGTTTTGACGCCTTCCGGACGCAACGGTGAAGTCGGATTTTCAGTTTGACAGTATTAAGATGAGTTTCTGGACAGAATGTATAAGCTGTCCAGTTTTGTGTTTATACCATGTTGTAGTATGTGATGGATGTTCATATTGTGTGTAGCATTCTAGGTATGGACGTAATTGAATATGTGTGTTATGTGTGATTGAGGAAAATGTGTATGTGTGCTTATTTCCCGAATACGATTGAACTTTGTAGGAAGTCGGTTCGTGACCGGGAATTGATTGAGACGCTTGCGAGTTGGTTATTTCGTTTAAGGTATGTACACGCAGCGTGGTTCGCAATAGATCGATGTATCATGTATTAATGATACCCAAAAGTAAGGCATGGGTATATAGAACGAATAATGCTATCGTTCGAATCAATAATTCTATACATTGTTATGATAAGTAGAGGTAGTATGTCCTCACTAACTCAAAAGTGGACGTAGTATGACGTCAATCTTTATATATTGTTTTGAAAGTAGAGGTAGTATGACCTCACTAACTTAAAAAGTGGACGTAGTATGTCGTCAATTGGTGGAAAAGAATTACTCGCGGCATATGAGGGCTTTATGAGCCACCGCGGGGGTATGCATACTTAACCATAGGCACCGAAGTATGGCGAGTGTCTATGGTAGAGGCTTGCTTAGGGGTTAGCTCCCCCTAATGTATTGTCTCACTTATGGAGTTTGGTGTGTACCGGCAGTATGGCTGGAAAGTACCGGCAGTATGGCTGGATAGTACTGGCAGTATGGCCGGATAGTACAGCAATATAGCTGACTAACTTTTACAAGAAAAATAAATATTCTTAATAAGTATGATCAAGCGTACGGTTCTGTGAATTGTTAATTAATCAAATTAAACTTTCTCGATGTTATTATTTATTGGTATGCGACTTTCGCTGACGTGTGCTTTTGGTCTTAACGACCCTGCGATGATGTTGTGTCCTATCTGGGCAATGACTAGCAGTAAGTTAAGTTGCAGGTCTGGGGAGTGAGGATTGTCCCTTGAAGAAATAAATTATTAAAGTAAAGAAGTCTTAAAAAGAACTTCAAAGTTTAGTTAAAGAGCATTTGGTTTTTTATGAGGCGACTTTCGCTCTCAAGTTGTAATAAGTAGATTTGACTTTTCATTTCTTATCCGCTGCTAAGTATTTCTTATTATCTAATAGTTTTAAATAACGCTAATAGAACTCGATCCGCACGTTTCCTTAACTTCAAAATTGTTTTAAACTGTTCCTAACGTTTCGGTTTGACTCGGGTTTTAGTTGTTTTGTTTTAAAAGATCATTTTCTTTTCTTTTCAAAGACCCGAGTTATTCCGAGATGTTACAACTGGTATCAGAGCGGGAGTTTTATTTAGTGTTATTTATCTATATCGATAGACTAACGTTAAAAATAAAAAATAAAAAAAAATAAAAAAAATAAAAAAAATTAACGAGAGTAAAAGGGGTAGACATTAAGGGGATATGACGTGTTATGCTTTGTGTCTTTAAGCATGATATCATGGATAACTTGATGTGTGCATGATAGGACCTTTGTGTCTATATCTCTGATGATTTGAAATATCTACCCTTGTCTTATCTTAGAAATTGATTGTTTTGTTTTCTCTCCTTGTGAGTCAGGAAGTTCGATCATTATCTTCTCTCATGGATAAAGGAAAAAGACCGGCCGATGAGGGAATTAATACCCGAGATGAACCCTGGAGAGTTTTAGATAATGCCCCAATTTGGGCAGAAATAGAGGCTCAGGGAATTTGGGATAGAAAAGAGGGAGAATGTGATTTGGATTACGCCCGACGTATGGAAATGATTTTCAAAAAGTCCAAACAGGTGTATGAAGGGATAATGGAAAAGGAAACTAATACATTGATGGGGATGATTGACGAGTTTCACCTAGAGTTTGACAGGAGGGTAAGAACATTGCAATCTGAGGGTCGGAACGGAGTTGACGTTCCAGGGTCTAGTGGGGCAAGGAGAGATAATAGGGAGGAGGATGTTCACATAGTAGACCCTGACCCAATGCCATTTATAATCTTTGAGGGGTTGGACTTCGAGAGGGATCCAGAGGAGGACCCAGAGGAGGATCCAGAAGAGGATCCAGAAGAGGACCCGGAGGAGGAGGACCCCGATGAGGATCCAGAAGAGGAATTTGAGGAGCAGGGAGAATTCATGGAGAAGGATCCTTTAGGAGTGGTAGAAGATCCTGATGAGGGGGAACTAGCTTATAGAGCTGGAATGATGAGTGATGATGATAGTGAGCATATTATTTTAGGGGGTTGGCCGGTGAGACGAGAGGATCTTATGAGTGAGGAAGAGAGTGAAATTATGATGTGGGAAGAGGAACCACCCGAACCAATAATTGTAGAGCTTTCTGATTCTGAAGAACGACTTTCTATGAGTGATTCCTTATCTGTGGGAACCCCTTCTGTTTCCGATAGCGCGTCTAGCGATGACTCTGATGATGCTGATTTTGACCCTGATCAATACATGGAGGATCGGGACCGCATGGATGCATCACCTTTATTTGCCTGATTGTTTTTCCTTTATTTGACTATGCATGTGTTTGAGTTCGTATGTCTTGTCCCTTAGTAGAATAAATTGCGAACAATTTTGTTGATTTGATGATTTGGTTGATTATCTCGGACTTTTGTAGTTTTGAACAATGGCTATGTGGGAAATTATACCCAAGTATTCTTTCTAGATTGGAAGTATATGGTTTATTTGTTTTGAATTTGAATTTTGATTCCCTTTTATTTGATAATATAAACATTTGAAAGTAGAATCGATTCAGAGTTGTGTTTATGGAAAATAAATAAATCCGATTTTAGACTTATTGTTCAACTTTTTTACCTTTAGGGCTACTACCTTGTATATTTTAGAGCAATAACAGAATGAGTATTTCCTTAAACCTCAAACGCTATAGAAATGTATTTACACACCTTGTTTAAACCTTATGCAGTATACCTGCCATCATGCCACCCTTTTTGAGAAGGTCCGTGCCAAGAGGAAACTCTGATCGCGTACTTCGAAACCTAATCAAGGCCCTAGCTGGCGCAAGGAATCCGAGACCGAAATCCTTGGAGGATAAGGCTTCGTCAATTAGTAAGAGGATAGCCCAAAGTAAACCCTCGACTTATAGTGGGAAAGGGGAACCTTCTGTGTTGGAAACCTGGCTAAGAGAATTTGACAAGCTTTTTAGTGTGGTGAGATGTCCTGCTGAGCTCATGGTTGACCAAGCCGCGTTTTTTCTAGTAGAAGACGCTGACTATTGGTGGACACATAGTAAGATGAGATTGATATCCGAAAACGACGGTGATTTAAGCTGGGAAGAATTTAAGGGGGCGTTGAGGGACCAATTCTATCCGCCTCATGTTAGGAAGGACAAATCAAATGAGTTTGCTAGGTTCGAAATGGGAAACCTAACGGTAGATGAATATTATCAGAAATTTATGGAATACTTGAAGTTTTGCCCTGACGATGTCCCAACTGAGGGAAAGAAAATACAGCGTTTTGAGTTAGGTCTATCGTATGAGATCCAAAAACACATTGAGACCGATAGGTATGATACGTTAGACCAACTTTATAAGAGAGCTGCGCAGATTGGGAACGTTATCAGGAAGGAAAAAGAGAAGTTGGGCCATAGCGGGGAAAAGAGAAAAGAACCTGTGTTTTATAATGATACGAATGCGAGTAACCAAGTCCAAAATCAATTTAAAAAGCACAGACCGTCTGGGGGCTTTCAGGAGAAAGGTTTCCATTCTGGTCAAAGCAGCAAGAGTGGGGGAAGTTTGAGGCTAGAGGCTAGAATGCAGAAGCCTTTGTATGATCGTAATGGGAAAGAGAGAATCTTCAACTGTAGGAGATGCCACAAGAACCACCCAGGAAGGGACTGCAGGGGTGCGTTAGTGGACTGTTCTTACTGTGGTAAGCCGGGCCATAGATTGTACGAGTGTTATACTCGCATAGGACAACAAGAGTGGCAAGGGGGAAATCATAGAGGTTTCCAACAACAAAGAACCGCTAACGGACGGGGTAGTAATGATGCTGGTAGGGGAAATCACAATGGTGGAAGTTTTGGCCGAAACTTGGGAGGTGCCTCAAACCCAAGGTTTTCGGGGAATAACTCCGGTCTTCAGCACCGACCGGAAAATGCTAGAAACGAGAATTTCTTTGCAAGCCAACGTGGGAATCAAGGAGGTGCTACTACTTCTACCCAGAACGACGGCAGGCTTTCAGCAGTTAACTCGAGAGAGGCAGCGCAGGCGACGGATGTGGTCATAGGTACGTTCTGTATTAATGAAAAATCCGTTAAAGTACTGTTTGATTCTGGTGCATCATGCTCGTTTGTTTCAAAGTCTAGAGTTAAGGACTTAGAATTGGAAAAACCTGAGGAAACGTCTTTTTCAGTCTCTACTCCTTCCGGGGAGATGTTTCATTGTGATACGTTGTTCCGTGAAGTGCCGGTTAAGATAGGAAAAGTAAAATTTCCAAGTAATTTATTTTCTCTAGAAATGGATGACTTAAATGTAATACTTGGGATGGATTGGCTAAGTAGATATAAAGCGATATTAAATTGTGAAGAACAGTCAGTGACCTTAAGTGGACCTAGGGGGGAGAAGGTTAAATATAGGAGTCTTCCTAAGGGACCGAGGATAAAAATCGTATCATCATTGAAGGTCAAGAAATTGATCAAGCAAGGGCAACCGTGGTTTCTGTGTAGTATAAGTAAAGTAGGGGAGCGGGAGTTGCAGCTTGAGAACATTCCAGTGGTCTGTGATTTTAGAGATGTCTTCCCAGAAGAACTCCCTGGTATGCCGCCAAGAAGGGACGTGGATTTCTCGATTGATTTAATCCCTGGGACAGGACCAATTTCAAAAGCTCCTTACCGAATGGCCCCAAGGGAGATGGAAGAATTGAAAATCCAATTGGAGGAGTTGTTAGAGAAGGGGTATATAAGACCTAGTGTGTCGCCTTGGGGAGCCCCAGTGTTGTTTGTAAGGAAAAAGGACGGAACGATGCGTCTCTGTATTGATTACAGAGAACTTAATAAGGTCACTGTTAAGAATAAGTACCCGTTACCACGGATCGATGATCTTTTTGATCAGTTGCAAGGGGCAGGAGTCTTTTCCAAGATTGATCTGCGGTCCGGGTACCATCAGTTACGTATCAAGGAGGAGGATATTAGTAAATCAGCTTTTAGAACCAGATACGGACACTTTGAATTTACGGTGATGCCTTTTGGGTTGACCAATGCACCCGCAGCATTCATGGGGTTGATGAATCGGGTCTTTAACGCATACCTCGATAAGTGTGTGGTGGTGTTCATTGATGATATTTTGGTATATTCCAAAAGTCAAGAAGAACATCGAGAGCATTTAAGGATGGTCTTGCAGATTCTACGAGAGAATCAGTTGTATGCTAAGTTTTCGAAGTGTGAATTTTGGTTAGAACAAGTGGCTTTTCTGGGTCACATTGTTTCTAAGGAGGGAATTTCCGTTGATCCAGCAAAAGTAGCAGCTGTCCGGGATTGGTCTACACCTCGGAATGTTACGGATATCCGGAGTTTCTTAGGATTAGCGGGATACTATCGTCGTTTTGTCAAAGACTTTTCTCGCATCGCTCGTCCACTGACAGCCTTGATGAAGAAGGAAAAGAAGTTCGAATGGACTGAGGATTGCGAGAAAGCATTTCAGTTATTAAAGGAGAGGTTAACTACAGCTCCTGTGTTGACCTTACCTGACCCATCTTTGGAATACTCCGTTTACAGTGACGCTTCCAAACATGGATTAGGTTGTGTTTTAATGCAAGAGAGAAAGGTGGTGGCGTATGCTTCACGTCAACTAAGGACTCATGAGGTGAATTATCCAACACATGACTTGGAGTTAGCGGCTGTGGTTTTTGCATTGAAAATCTGGCGACATTATCTTTATGGTGTCAAATGCAAGGTCTTTACGGATCATAAAAGCTTGCAATTTTTATTCACTCAATCCGAGTTGAATTTGCGCCAACGACGTTGGTTAGAACTTATCAGCGATTATGATTTGGAGATTTCATATCACGAAGGTCGTGCGAATGTAGTCGCCGATGCTTTGAGTAGAAAATCGAGGCATTCCGTTTCAGCGTTAATAACCTCTGAAGAGTTGAGTAAGGAGTTTGGGAGAATGAACTTGGAGATAATCCAAGAAGGGGAATTGGAAGCCAAGTTGAGTGCCTTGTCTATTCAACCTACCTTTTTCGAAGAGATTATGGCTAAGCAACTGGAAGACCCAAAGTTCATTAAACTTCGTGAGCAGATCAGTGAAGGGAAAGCTGAAGGTTTTACAATTCATGAGGACGGTAGTCTTCGTTTTAAAGGACGATGGTGTGTGCCGGATGGGTGTGACTCCTTGAAGGAAAAATTGTTGAACGAAGCTCATTATTCTAGATTTTTGGTTCATCCTGGTGGGGATAAGATGTATCAAGATTTAAAATGCATGTTTTGGTGGTCTGGTATGAAAAAGAATATCGCTGAATTTGTTTCCAAGTGTTTAACGTGTCAAAAGGTTAAGAGTGAACATCGAAGACCAGCTGGGTTACTGCAACCCCTAGAAGTCCCGGTCTGGAAGTGGGATGACATATCTATGGATTTCGTGTTAGGGTTGCCACGAACTAAGACTGGTAATGATACTCTTTGGGTCATCGTAGATAGGCTTACTAAGTCTGCAAGGTTTATTCCGATGAACTGTAAGTGGGATATGGAGCAACTTGCTCGTGCCTATATTCGATACGTTGTTCGATATCACGGAATACCTCGTACTATTGTCTCCGATCGTGATACTCGATACTTGTCACATTTTTGGAAGTCATTACAGCAGGCTTTGGGAACCACTCTTCTTCATAGCACGTCTTTTCACCCTATGACGGATGGTCAGACTGAACGTGTCAATCAGATACTAGAAGATATGTTGAGAGCAATAGCCATGGAATGGCAAGGTTCATGGGATGAACATTTGGATTTAGTAGAATTCTCTTATAATAATAGTTATCAGGCAACAATTCAAATGGCTCCGTTTGAAGCACTTTATGGTCGTAAGTGCCGTAGTCCTGTATGTTGGGATGATTTTACTGAATCTGTCACCTTAGGACCTGATATGCTTGTACAAATGACAGAGAAAGTAAAGTTGATTCGCGATAAAATGAAGGCAGCCCAGGATAGACAAAAATCGTACGCCGATCTCCGACGTCGGCCTGATGAGTACGAAGTGGGCGACAAAGTCCTACTCCGGGTATCTCCGATGAGAGGTGTGGTTCGTTTTGGTGCTCGTGGGAAACTGAGCCCGCGTTTCATTGGCCCCTATGATATTGTGGAGCGGATTGGGAAGTTAGCTTACCGGTTAGCGTTACCTAATGCGTTGGGTAAGGTTCATGACGTTTTTCATATCTCCCAGTTAAAACGTTATGTTGCGGCGTCTTCGCATGTCTTAGACCCGGAACCGTTAGAACTTGATGAAAGCCTCACCTATGAAGAGCAACCTGTCCAGATTTTAGATAGAAAAGTTCGCAGTACTCGGCGGAAGGATGTTGCAATGGTTAAGGTTTTATGGTCCAATCATCGGTCACAAGAGGCAACTTGGGAAACAGAAGCGTCAATGCAAGAGAAGTATCCGCATCTTTTTCCTCAGGTTAGTAAGTTATGGGGACGTAACTTCTTAAGGGGGTAGGAAGCGATAGGATTTTGCGCGTTTTGAGTTACTTTGATCTTTTTCTTTTGTGGTGTGCTTGCTTTATCGATTTTTTTTTTTATGTGTGATTGTGCGTGTTTTTGTGTTTGTACGTTGTGGTTTTGGGGTCAAAACCTTTTTAAGGGGGGTAGTCTGTAACACCCCGATATTTTCCCGATATATTATTTTTATTATTATTATTCTTTTAGAAAAAAAAATATATATTTCTTTTATTATTTATTTTGTTAGTAGGTTAAATCATGAGAATCCAACTTTTAAGGCAAATAAAATCATTTTAAGTCCAAATCTTTTCCTAATCTATCTTTAATTTAAAAAAAAAAAAATAAATAAAATATAAGGGAATATGAATAGTGGCCGGCCATGGCAAGTATTATGGGAAGATTGTAACTTCCATTTTGGATTAATGAATGATTATGGCAATAAAATCTCATAAATCCCTTAATCAATTCTTTTCCTTATTCCTTTCCTTAACCTTTTACCTTACTCCTTTTCATTTTCACATTTCAATTTGCAAGTAAGAAAAAAACACACTCCTTTTCCCTCACATTCTCACGCCTAGCATTCCTTAATTCATCAATTTTGGTTCATAAAATTTTGGTGTTAATCTTGAGCAATTGTAAGTAATTCTTAAACTAGTTTTATTTTTAAGTTTTAATTTAAATTTCTATGTTTTTATATGTGTGATTTTATAGTTATGATTTTGTTCATGAATTAAAAATTTATGTTTAGATGTATGATGTTTTTCTATTTAAATTTAATATATGGTTTTAGGGTTTTAGATGTATGATGTTTTTTTCTATTTAAATTTAATGTATGGTTTTAGGGTTTTAGATTTGTGCACATGTGTGTGTAGAATTGTTTGATGAATGATTGAAATATATATATATATATAAATATATATATATACATTAAAAAAAAAAAATGGTTGTTCATAAAAAAAATGTGTATGTGGTGATGGAAATTTATTTTTATTGATTAATAAAAGAGAAGTATAAGGTTGATAGAAGAAAAATTTGCATGTATATATATGTGATGTGTTTGTGTTTGAACATTGGAGTAAAAAGAATTATTTTTAAGAAAAATATAGATAATTAATTAAAATTTATTTTTGTATGTGATCATGGAAATTATGTAAATTTTATTGTTTAGATTTATTAAAGAATAAAGCATTGAAATTTTATATTTTGGTGATAAAAAAATGGAATCCCGTAGGTTTTGAAATAGTGGAAAATTTGTGTTTTTGGAGCATTTTTGGCTTTGAAATTAAGTTAAAAATACTTATACTATGTTATAAATTATGAAATTTGGTACCCGGGGGTTTTGACGCCTTCCGGACGCAACGGTGAAGTCGGATTTTCAGTTTGACAGTATTAAGATGAGTTTCTGGACAGAATGTATAAGCTGTCCAGTTTTGTGTTTATACCATGTTGTAGTATGTGATGGATGTTCATATTGTGTGTAGCATTCTAGGTATGGACGTAATTGAATATGTGTGTTATGTGTGATTGAGGAAAATGTGTATGTGTGCTTATTTCCCGAATACGGTTGAACTTTGTAGGAAGTCGGTTCGTGACCGGGAATTGATTGAGACGCTTGCGAGTTGGTTATTTCGTTTAAGGTATGTACACGCAGCGTGGTTCGCAATAGATCGATGTATCATGTATTAATGATACCCAAAAGTAAGGCATGGGTATATAGAACGAATAATGCTATCGTTCGAATCAATAATTCTATACATTGTTATGATAAGTAGAGGTAGTATGTCCTCACTAACTCAAAAGTGGACGTAGTATGACGTCAATCTTTATATATTGTTTTGAAAGTAGAGGTAGTATGACCTCACTAACTTAAAAAGTGGACGTAGTATGTCGTCAATTGGTGGAAAAGAATTACTCGCGGCATATGAGGGCTTTATGAGCCACCGCGGGGGTATGCATACTTAACCATAGGCACCGAAGTATGGCGAGTGTCTATGGTAGAGGCTTGCTTAGGGGTTAGCTCCCCCTAATGTATTGTCTCACTTATGGAGTTTGGTGTGTACCGGCAGTATGGCTAGAAAGTACCGGCAGTATGGCTGGATAGTACTGGCAGTATGGCCGGATAGTACAGCAATATAGCTGACTAACTTTTACAAGAAAAATAAATATTCTTAATAAGTATGATCAAGCGTACGGTTCTGTGAATTGTTAATTAATCAAATTAAACTTTCTCGATGTTATTATTTATTGGTATGCGACTTTCGCTGACGTGTGCTTTTGGTCTTAACGACCCTGCGATGATGTTGTGTCCTATCTGGGCAATGACTAGCAGTAAGTTAAGTTGCAGGTCTGGGGAGTGAGGATTGTCCCTTGAAGAAATAAATTATTAAAGTAAAGAAGTCTTAAAAAGAACTTCAAAGTTTAGTTAAAGAGCATTTGGTTTTTTATGAGGCGACTTTCGCTCTCAAGTTGTAATAAGTAGATTTGACTTTTCGTTTCTTATCCGCTGCTAAGTATTTCTTATTATCTAATAGTTTTAAATAACGCTAATAGAACTCGATCCGCACGTTTCCTTAACTTCAAAACTGTTTTAAACTGTTCCTAACGTTTCGGTTTGACTCGGGTTTTAGTTGTTTTGTTTTAAAAGATCATT
Source organism: Amaranthus tricolor (assembly GCF_026212465.1). Taxonomy (NCBI): domain Eukaryota; kingdom Viridiplantae; phylum Streptophyta; class Magnoliopsida; order Caryophyllales; family Amaranthaceae; genus Amaranthus; species Amaranthus tricolor. The sequence continues at coordinate 23,769,766 of NC_080050.1, read as the reverse complement.
TTCTTTTCTTTTCAAAGACCCGAGTTATTCCGAGATGTTACATAAGACCTCTCGAATTCTTCATCTTGAGTCTCAATTTAATGACATTTCTCTATCCGGTTTTCCCAATGTGAAATCTTATTGCAATGAACTTAAAACTATTGCTACTTTTCTTACTAATCTTGGCACTTCCATCACCGATAATCGATTGGCTCTCCAAGTTCTTCATGGCTTGACTTCGGAATACAAAACTTTTCGGTCTTTGGTTCAACATATGAATCCCATTCCCTCTTTTGATACTCTTCGTTCTATGTTAGAATTGAAAGAGCGCTCCAACCATAAACACAATTCTCCCCCTCAAGATTCGGCCCTTATTACCACAAACAAAGCTTCGTTTTCAGAAAATTCAGCTCATTTTAACAACCGCGGCCCTCCCCACCATTGTGGTGGCCACCGTCACTCTCATCGTGGTGGCCAGACCCACCGTGGCAGCCACCCTGGCTCCGCCAGTAATTCTGGCGACTGACAGCAGCATCCCAAGCCCAATCTTCCTTTTCCTTCTCGGCCCAACAGAAACTTTTCTGGCCCAGCAGCATCCTTTCCCTCTTATTCTTCCCCTTCTTGGCATTACTGGGCCGGACAGCCTTGGGCCCAGCCTGCTGCTCCCTTTCCCACTACACCTTGGGCTCCTCCTTCTCAATGCAATGCACCTTCTGCTGGTCTTCTTGGTCCACAACCGGCACAAAGTTATCACACCGGGACTAGTGCTTCTATGAATTATATTCCTACGGACATCGATCATGCCATGAACACTCTCTCTTTGTCTACTCCGAATGAGCAATTTTACATGGATACCGGTGCCACATACCACATGACTCGATCTCAAGGTACTTTACTTCCTCACTTTCCTTTAAAGCATCAATTCAATAATGCTATTGTTGTCGGTAACGGTAATTTGATTCCAGTTCTTGGTCACGGGCGTATTTCTTTTCCTTACTCCAGAAAATCTCTTACCCTAAAAAATGTCTTACATGCACCTAAACTTATTAAAAACCTTATTTCTGTTCGTAAATTCACTCATGATAATATGGTTTCCGTTGAATTTGATCCTTTTGGATTTACTGTAAAGGATTTGGCCACGGGGAGCATCGTTCTGAGGTCTAATAGCACGGGTGATCTTTATCCTTTCCCATCTACACATGGAGCTTCTCATACTTCCTCAACATCATCAGCTTTTTCCGTTTTTTCTTCTAGTATTTGGCATTCTCGTTTAGGACATCCGGGCAATGCGGTTTTAAATTCCTTGTATTCTTCTCGTTTAATTCAATGTAATAAAGATCCTCATTTTGTTTGTCATTCTTGTCCTTTAGGGAAACACATTCAGTTACCTTTTGTTAATTCTATATCTATGAGTTCTAAGCCTTTTGATATTGTTCATAGTGATTTGTGGACATCTCCTATTTCTAGTCCATCGGGATATAAATATTACGTTCTTTTTCTTGATAATTATACTAATTTTTGTGGACTTTTCCTTTATTTCGCAAATCTCAAGTTTATGATGTGTTTGTGAATTTCAATACTTTTGTTAATACCCAATTTGAGCTTAATATAAAATCTTTCCAATAACGGGGGTGAATTTGACAATAATATGTTTCATCAATTTTGTACTAGTCGGGGCATTACTCTTCGTTTTTCTTGTCCTTACACATCTTCCCAAAATAGCAAATTCGAATGCAAATCCACTCCATCAATAACATAATTCGTACTCTTTTGTGTTATGCTTCCCTTCCTCCGTCTTTTTGGCCTCACGCCTTAAACACGGCTACTTATCTCTTTAATATACTCCCTTCTAAACTTCTTGGCAATCTCACTCTCACTCACCTTCATTATCGTAAGTCTCCTACATATACTCATCTACGAGTTTTTGGGTGTTTATGTTTCCATCTCTTTCCCTCTACTACTATCCACAAACTCCACCCACGTTCCGCTCTATGTATTTTTTTAGGATATCCGTCTTCTCATAGAGGTTACAAGTGCCATGATCTCTCATCCCGTAAAATAATTATCTCTCGACATGTTCTATTTGATGAGGCCACTTTTCCTTTTTCTCAATCTCCTTCACCGTCTCCCCGCAATTACCAATTCTTAGATGATCATATTCCCATTCGTTTGCTCAAAACAGCCCAAACAACACTCCTCTACACAGCATTTGCCACAAATTGGGCCTGCATCTGCTCTAAGCCCAACAGCCACTACCCCTTCCTTCCCTACCCAGCCTATACCATCCACTGGGCTTGTTCCTTCGTCGGGCCCAACAACAGCCCCCACCTCCCCCTGCCCGCCTATTCTCTCTACTGGGCCTTTAGCTGCTTCCGGCTCAGCTACACTCCAGCCCACTCCTTCCTTCTCTTCCTCTTCTCCTTTTCACCCACCCACCTCTACTAGGCCTGCCTCACGCAGCCCATTCCATTACAAACCTCATTCTTCCTCTTCCTCTTCCTCTTCCAATCCCAACTCTCCATCCTCACCACCCGACATGGTTACGCGTAGTAAACATGGTATTTTCAAACCCAATCCCAAATACTACTCCCAAGCTTTATCTGTTTCTTTTTCATCCTTACCCAAATCTCCCCTTCATGCCCTTCGTGACCCGAACTGGAAGTTAGCTATGCAAGAGGAATTTGATGCCTTAATTGAGAATCACACTTGGGATCTGGTACCTCGTCCTCCTAATGCTAATATCATTCGATCTTTGTGGGTGTTTCGTGTCAAGACCAAGTCCGATGGTTCTTCTGAGCGCTATAAAGCGCATCTTGTTGGTGATGGTATATCTCAAAGGGAAGACATTGACTGTGATGAAACTTTTAGTCCGGTTGTGAAACCTGCCTCTGTTCGCATTGTTTTAAGTATTGCCCTTTCCCGGTCTTGGTCTATTCATCAACTAGATGTTAAGAATGCTTTTTTTCATGGTCACTTGACTGAGACTATTTACATGCATCAGCCTCTAGGTTTTCGTGATCCTACTCGTCCTGATCATGTTTGTCTTCTTCGTAAATCTCTTTATGGTCTCAAACAGGCTCCTCGTGCTTGGTACCACTGGTTTGCCACTTTTACGACTACTATTGGTTTTTCTAACAGCATCTCTGATAATTCTCTTTTTTTTTACTGTCATGGTCCTGATATTGCTTATCTGCTGTTATATGTGGATGATATTATTCTTACGGCTTCTTCTGATTTACTCCGTGAGTCTCTTATGTCCAAACTTAACTCTGAGTTTTCTATGAAGGATTTAGGTCCTCTTAATTACTTTTTTTGGTATTGCTGTTAATCGTACATCTACGGGCCTCTTTGTAACAACCCGACTTACCTTTGACTGGGTAAACAGGGTCATCACTGGGTTCGTATCCCAAGAAACCGAAATCACACTTCCAAAACTCAAGCAAAGAGGTCACAAGCTCTTCAACGTGACTAACTCAGCTAAATCCCAAAACCAACATCTAACTAATACACAAGATAATCATACAAATCTTCTACAAGTCCGATATAACCAGCACAACCAAAACAAATATACATTTATCCAAAATCCTAATACAAATCTACAAATTCCTACGCGCGCAGCTCAATATACATCCTTGGAATGCTATTCAAGCACCGCTAACCCATCGTTCCCGACCGGTTTCGATCTGTAATCAAACTAAAAGATGGAAACAACAGAAGGTCAGATTAAACTGAATGAGAAGTAACAATCCAAATCAACAAAACACAGTAACTCAAATCACAGGTTTAAAAGCAACATCAGTTCCCTAGATCTATGTGCGCACAGGGAGTCTAGTTGAGAGGAACATCCATAGCTCTAAGGCTATGTCACTCTCGGGTGAATCTAGTCAATATCTCAATGACAATTCGCTTCAAACAGGGATCAGGGAACAATGTTCCTCAACTCCGTCAATGACCAGCTCGCAAGCCCGATCCATTGACCATATCATAATATCAGCATAAGCATTCATAACAACTTTGTCTCAACAATTTTCAATTCAAAAGCTTTAGTAAAAAGTTTATTTCAAGAATGTAGTCTGATCAGACCCTTTAAGAGACTGCTACTACTCACCAAAGACGACGCTTCAAAGAGTCAGGTTCGATTCGCAGCTATCAGCTAGAATAGTTTCGCAAAGAAATTGTCTCCTGAAGCATAACAATACACATAATCACCAAAGGGCGTTCGACACTTAATACTAACATATAACTTTATTACATCTCCTCCTAAGACTGTAGCGTGACCAAACTTTATTCTAACATTTCAAATCATTTAAATCTCACATGTTTTATTCTAATCTCCCGATTTTCCATCAAAATTTTATAACCATGACCTATAATTGTCAATTTCTCTTCAAAATTAACAACCTCCATAATTTTCCTTTGTATTTCCAATCACAAGTAAAACAAACATTTAACTCACCATTAACAATACTTCCAAGAATAGCATAATTCAATCAAGAATACCAATTATCCCTTCTTTAATCACATTAATTATTTCTCAACAAAGCTATCTAATGTTATTTATCTACAATCATTTTTCTCCAATATGCACATCTAATTAACCACAGAGATAAGTATTCTACCCTACAGACTACAAGTCCTCAAGAATCTAGTACTTTATCCAAGAACATCAAACTTTTCGATTCTTTATCATTACAATTATTTTCCAATTAATTTTATGATTTTCAACATAGCCCAACATCTCAATATCCAATAACTTGTTACTACTCTTGATTTTTAGCCAATATAAAACTAAATATGAAATGGTACGAGGGTATTCATGAGTAAAGATTCTTTAATGCTAGGAAAAATGTAATAAAACTAATGAAGAAAAGAGGGATATGTGTATAGAAATTTTAGGATTTACATAGATATTGAATAGATTAAGAAATTACCACAATTTATAAGAGAGATTGCAAATTTCTACTTCACACGGCCTGTTTCGAAAGGGGTTGAAGGAACTTACAATTAGGACTTGAATCTCACGCAGGCTGCTGTGAATACCCATTGAATCAAAAGAACAACCCTGCTTTCTATTGTTGTTCGTGTAATGCAGGTGAAGGAGTGGATCAATCCATTGTATACTCGAAAATCAAAAGAAAGTGAAAGCCTAGAATTTGTTGTCTATGGCTGCCAAGAATTAGGTTCTTCAATGAAGGACTTTGAAAATCAAGGAAGAGGATGAATATCGTTGCTCCTCTTTCGCGTTTTGGCAACAAGGAGTAGAGGTGTGAAGCTGTTGTGTTTCTTCGAAGGTCAGAGGAAGGGAAGATTGAGGAACAATGCATGTTGCCTTCGGTTATGCCGGTGAGAATGAGTCCATGGATTCTAATTTTGAAGAATGAAAAGGAATAAGGGTTTAGAGCAATGAAGAAGGAGATGGATGTTGGGTTTGAAGAAGGTTGAGTTTTTTTTTTTTTTTTTTTTTTTTTTTTTTTTTTTTTTTTTAAGAAAAGGAAAAGAAGAGAAGTTAAATTGAGAATATTGTATGTCATGTGTATGTAAGGTCATTCTCGCACTGATAATTCTATTAAACTTACTCGTCTTAAAATATTAATTTTCCCGAATGTTACACTCTTTTTCTCTCAACAGCAGTATGCCTCTGAAATTCTTGAAAAGGCTGGCATGTCTCAATGTAAACCTGTTGCTACCTCCGGCAAACTTTGCGCTAATGCTGGTTCTTCTTGTGATGATCCTACATTGTATCATAGTTTGGCTAGTGCTTTGCAGTATCTTACTTTCACCCGCCCAGATATTTCATATGTTGTTTAGCAGGTTTGCCTTTATATTCATGATCCTAGAATTGAACATATGGCTGCTATTCACCGCATTCTTCGCTATGTCAAAGGTATTATTCACTATGGTTTGCAGTTGCATCATTCTAATCTTTCGACTCTTTTGTCCTATACCGATGCTGATTGGGGTGGCTGTCCTGACACTCGCCGCTCTACTTCTGGACACTGTGTTTTTCTGGGTGATAATTTAATTTCTTGGTCCGCTAAACGATAGCCTACTGTTTCCAAATCTAGTGCTGAGGCTGAATATCGTAGTGTTGCTAATGTTGTTTCTGAAACTTATTGGATTCGCAATTTACTTCTTGAGCTTCACTGTCCTATTGCTAAAGCTACTCTTGTCTATTGTGACAATGTTAGTGCCGTCTATTTGGCTGGTAATCCAGTGCATCACCAGCACACTAAACATATTGAGATCGACATTCACTTTGTTCGTGAAAAAGTTAAACGTGGTGATGTTGGGGTGCTTCATGTTCCAACTCGTTATCAGATTGCTGACATTTTCACCAAAGGTCTTTCTCAAGTATTATTTGATGATTTTCGTTCCAGTCTCAACATCTGTCAACCTCCCGATTCGACTGCGGGGGTGTTAGAATAATATCTTTTAATTACTAGAATATTTTGTATAATCAATATGATTGTGTAGAATATTAGGTAAATATTTAGTTTCCTAAAGTATAGATTGTATTATTGTATATATTATCATTACTCCTAATGAGAAAGGCAAACATTCTAACCAAATCATTCTTTCAAAAAATATTATCCCATTTGATTTTTTGATACTATTTATCGATCACTTTTAATTTATATTTTATTATTAATCTAGTTGTCAAAGGTAATCAAGTGGAATCCTGTTTAATTCATCTCCATGTAAATTTTCCTAGTATTAATATTTATAAATTATAATTATGCACTATTAGAGATAATGAAAATTAAATTAGTTAATTGGAGTAAGTGTAAAAATCAAAAGTAACAATTAATATAAATTGAAGGAAATATTATTTAACAGATAATGCTGATAGAAATACATTAAGGTTGTGTTTGGGAATAAGTAATTCATTTCAAATTATAAATTTTAATTATGAAATTATAATAAAGAATATGAGAATGACAAGGTTTAGAAAATTATTTTCAAATTTTCAACTTCAAGTAAACAATATTGAAATTCATCTAAATCCAAAATTGAAATTTATAATTTTTCAAATAATAAATTAAGCCAATTCTAAATTTCAAAATAAAATCATCATTTTCAAATATAACATAAAAAAATTTCAAAATTTTATCAAACAATTTCATAATTTGTGCCCATCATTTTAGGCTAGCAAATGAGAGAGAATGAAACAAGCCACAAGGTAGGCGGTGACATCACGTGAACTTGAAATAGTACTCTTCCATATGGTTATCTTGTACTTTTATTTTTTTCCCATCCTTTGTTTTTTAATTAGCTTTTACGTTTTTTGATTTTGTTAGGCGAAAAATTAAATAGAAAATAAAAATTAATATATAGATATATGACATAATTTATTAATAATGTGTTAATTACGCTTATAGGCTCAGAGACCATATTTTATTAATATGACCCCTACAAACCCTAATCAAAATAACCTAAATCTAATTTGCTTTTGATTGATACTAGATTTGATTAATACTTCCTCCACTATAAAATACTTGTTACATTACGATTATTGACATTATTTATCGTTCAAACTTATTTAATATATTGTGACTAATGTATAAGGAAAAAAATATAATTAAGTAAGATCTCTTTAGAATCTTCTAATTGTTTATTTTCATAATATTAATTTTCTATAATTTTTAAATGTGCATAGTTTATTATATAATAAACATAATGAAACGAAAGAAGTATATGAAAATACATAACGTACAAAAGTTTCAATTGAAAGTTGACAATGAAATCCCTACAAACCCAATGGAGAGAGTTTTCTATAAAATCACAAGTTAGGGGAATAAGGTGTCAATTGTAGATGGACATTGCAAGGTCTTGATGGGAGAGTTGCAATACACTCATTGATAAGACTTTGACTTTGGCGAAGTAAAAAAAAATTAACAATTACATTGAATCCTGAAAATAAAATGTATTATAAGACTCTTAAAATGAGAATAATTTATGAGTTTGTTTCCTTGTCCAATGATAAATTTTCAAACTTATTTTGTAAAAATATTGTTTTACTCTAAATAGTCAGAAAAATATTACATATTTTAATAATCGCTATTTTAAATTATTTTTCTTTTATAAAAGCTTATTTTTTAGACTTTTTTAATAGTATGATATATAAGAAAGGAAGTAAAAGCTATTAGAAAATGACGTTATTTTATTACTCCATATTATATGTAAATCATTATGAATTTGATGTGATTTCATTTAGTGAGCAATTTTGTTTTTTAAGTCTCTTAATTTCTCTTACCAATTATTTTGGCTTCTCTTATAAAATTTTTCATTAGGTGTAACGTTATTTATTTAGATTCTTTTTTCATCATACGATAACAAACAATACTAAAATCTCAATTCTAAAAGATTAAGGTTATTTACATGAATAAATAGATCAATTTCAATAGTTATTTACATAAATTTTTTCTTCTCTATTGATTTTAATTTTTTACCATTTAAACCTATAAGTCTATTCTTCATATAATTTTTGTCACGTGTAAATTATTTTTTTTAAACCAATTTTGCATAGTAGAAAAAAAACGATTTATATAAAGAAAATGTAAAATAATAAATTTTGATATTTGAAAAAAATATAAAAGTATAAAGCTAAGTTTGAAATGGATTCAAGGATACAAATTGGTAGACGCTTATGATAAAAATTTATGAGAATCCAAATATCCAATATATTAAAGTCCACTTTGGGAATATTGATTATTTAAGACTTATATGATACTCTTTGTGTTCCTTTAAGATAACATCATTTGACTTATTTCAGAGGAATAAAAGTATGAAACTAATGATATGGAACTCATATAAATACCCAATGTTCTCCAAACTAATGGTCTCCTCAATTCCTTCTATAAAAACTCCAATAAAAAACATCAGTTTGACTTGAGTATATGTGAGCTTTTTGAGTCAAATGATGCTTTCTCACGAGAGATAAAACGAGTATCATTTAAAGACACTTAGAAAATAAAATCATAAAAAAAGCTTCATTACTTTATCCTACAATATATATCCATAAAACCTGATCTCCATTTCATTTCAACCAAACTAAAGTTATAGTACACCGGAAGTTTCATCAAGTTAGTTTTCTCAAAGAGAAGGGAACTACTTGGCCAACGATCTCGAACACGCAACCTAGAAACATTTACGGTGAACGATTGACGGGCCAGACTCATCATATTCACCCTTGGAGATCCACATCTGCAAATAAGGTTAATCAAGTGATTAACATTGCCCTTAATAACTAGATAATTTTACTCAAAATAACCCAAAATATAAATTATAGCTAGCCGAAACAAACCAGATCGACTGGAATTTGACCCGACCCAACTCCAAAATGACTTTTACATAAAATAAATCGAATCATCTATATTAAGTGCACAGAAAACTCGAAACTACCCAACTGAAGCATCATACCGACTCATCATCATTATCTTATCCGGTGTATCCCGCTCATAGGAACTATGATCAGGGTCTGAAGGCGGCAACACATACCCATAAAGGAGAGTGCGGCCAAAGAATCCCTCTGCTCGAGACAAATTAATATTAAAATTCGATTAGATGAGACGAATACCTGTTGGAATGTGCTGAGTGATGCAAGAATAGATCCTCCTATCCACACACTGTATTTTCTCTCAGGTGGCGCAACAACCTTGATCTTCATGCTATTAGGAGCAAGAGCCGTAATCTCTTTGCTCATACGATCAGCGATACCAGGGAACATAGTTGAACCACCGCTAAGAACAATGTTACCATAAAGGTCCTTTCTAATGTCGACATCACATTTCATGATCGAGTTATAGGTTGTTTCATGGATGCCAGCGGATTCCATACCAATAAATGAAGGCTGGAAGAGGACTTCTGGACACCGGAATCTCTCAGCTCCGATTGTGATCACTTGCCCGTCAGGCAGCTCATAGTTTTTCTCTATCACAGAGCTACTCTTGGCGGTCTCTGATTCCTGCTCGTAATCAAGAGCAATGTAGGCTAGCTTTTCTTTAATATCACGAACAATTTCTCGTTCAGCAGAAGTTGTGAACATGTAACCTCTCTCGGTCAGGATTTTCATGAGATAGTCAGTGAGATCGCGTCCAGCAAGATCCAAACGGAGTATTGCATGAGGAAGTGCGTAACCTTCGTAGATTGGCACAGTGTGGCTCACACCATCACCAGAATCGAGCACAATACCTGTCTTAGGATTAGGAAATTTTCAGGAAAAGAAAAACCATAAATAAACTGAGAAGTGAAAAAACAATTACTCAAAATATTTGAATGCCCAAACAACAATTGAAGTCCTTTCGTTCCTTAATGAAGTTCCCACAAAAAATGTTTACGGAAATTAAGAAAAATAAAATCTTTTAGACAGTAGATATATTATTTTAATAAATAATAAATTTGATGGTGAAAAATGGGGAGCATAAATATTAAAAAAATATTAAAGAAAGTTAGTGGAAAAAAATATAGAACATAACTACTAAAAAAAATGTTTTCATAGAGTTAGTGGAAAACATGTGAGAACTATAAGGAATATAAAAATATTAAAATAAAGTTAACAGAAAATATGAGGGGACCATAAGCATTATTAAAATATTAAAATGAGAGTGCACAAGATTATTTTTGTCCAAAATTTATGATACAAATAGAAAGATTGTTTTAAGAAACAACAAATGAAACACCCTAAAATGACAAATGAGAATTTTTAAAGAACAGATGAAGTAATAAACAAACATTCTATGGCAATTGTTACTAATATGGAAAGGGGGTTTGCAAAAAGCAAAAAGGGTTACGAGTTATTGGAGGTATGACTATACAAGGGAGGCAAGAACCTATGGGTTAAGAAAGGCAATATGAAAAACATTGTTCTTGTTTGTCCAGAGTCTTTAATGTGAAAAGTATCTGAAGGAGTTATAGAGTAACACGTCGAGTTGATAAATTTATTACTGGGCTTGTGCACAACAAAACCCACACAAGAGAAGAGTTAACTGCACACAATCCCAATAAGATTTCATCCTAAAACTAATGGATAAATAAGCGGAGTAGCCCATCAAGCTTATATGTTAGTCAACCTCTCTTTAATTCTTCGATGTGGGATCACAGGTGGGTTACTTCTTGAAACTTCTATACAATGAAGAATGTTCACATAATGATAATAGATTGCATAAGTGATGACATTGTGATTAAACTAGTACTAACCTGTAGTACGACCACTAGCATACAGCGAGAGAACAGCCTGAATGGCAACATACATAGCAGGGACATTGAATGTCTCAAACATAATCTGAGTCATCTTTTCCCGGTTAGCCTTAGGGTTCAATGGAGCCTCAGTCAGCAAGACAGGATGTTCTTCGGGAGCAACACGAAGTTCATTATAAAAAGTATGGTGCCAGATCTTTTCCATGTCATCCCAGTTGCTAACAATACCATGCTCAATAGGGTACTTCAGCGTTAAGATACCTCGCTTAGACTGCGCTTCATCTCCAACGTATGCATCTTTCTGGCCCATACCAACCATGACACCGGTGTGTCTTGGACGTCCAACAATACTAGGGAATACTGCCCTTGGTGCATCATCACCGGCAAACCCGGCCTGTAACGGAAAATCAATCAAAATAATCCAATACAAGTGGCTCCCACCTAGGCGGGTTTTGGGATCTGATGTGTGCAACTTTACCTTTGTAATAACAAAATTTTCTTTTTTTGTTTTTTTTTTTTTTTGTTTTTGGTGTTGCTCCCTTTTCGTGTTTAGGAGAGTATTCCTTTTATAGCCTAGGTTGTAAAAGGTTTTTTTGGAGTTAATATAACCTTTTAATTGCCAAAAAAAGGGTTTGTTATCGACCCCTAAAAGCATATATCATCTATTACTTTACATAAATTACAAACATAAAAGAGTAAGAGCTACAAAATAAAAAGCGAACCTTAACCATTCCGGTCCCATTATCGCAGACAAGGGGTTGAATATCCTCTACATCAGCCATCCTCCTTTACACTTCATAAAAAAAACTCAATAATTTAAATAGAAATATAAATAATATTTGTATAGAATTAGATAATCCAGAAGAGAGCAATTAACATCAAATCATTTATAAATTGTCAAGTTGCACTTCCTTACACATTTCAACAACCTGTTTATTAGCTGAAAGTAAAACCAAATCACACAACACAAGTACCAATTTCATCCAACTTCTTTAAAACAATGATATTGAATAGTTCAAATTTCGAAGATGACTTTTAATGTTTGAAATTACCTACCCTAAAGAAAAAAGAAACGGTATCTTTACTACAAAGAAATGTCTGACAAGCAACATTTGATGGAATAAGTTTATGTGATAAGCATTTTTGACTTAGAAAGCAAATTTTGAAAATGACTCTAGTGTAATATATTGAACAACGAAAATTCAAAATCGAACTCAAAGCGAAAGATAGCATCTATAGACCGGATAAAAAGCCAGATAGTATATTTTAAGTAATATCAAACAGAACAAGGGCACTCAACATTTGCATGATCTATATTCTATAACGAGATAAGTTTGTGTTTTTATTGTGTTAAAATTGCATAATTTACTTGGTTCCGTAGAAACAAATCAAACAAATTTTAACTAAACAGCTCCTTCAAAAATAAAATTTATTCCCCTTTACACAGATTATACAATGTGAAGTATAATTTACTAATTTAAATCAATCACAAAATAGAAAAATCAAAGTACACAATGACAAGGCAAAATCCGAAACAACCATTAATTCAAACACCAACAGAAAAATCCCTCAAGAGTAATCCTGACAAGAAATTTTGTATTTGCATAAGGTTGTCGGTATAGCAATCAACTCCCAACCATGAGCTTAGAAGCTACCTACTAATAAAACCCAAACTTAAGGTTGGGGAAAAAGACATTTGGTGGCTTCCTTGGGACTTTGGTCAAGTTTCCATCCTTTGACCTTATAACTTGCTACATAAACCCAAATATTGAAGAATTCCCCAATGGATCAACGAATACAAAAGATAAAAAGATAAAAAGGGTATGTAAACTACTACATCAAATGGATCTTCTGATAACTAAATTACTCCCAGCCATACAACCTGAATTATCCGTTTCAACTTGCGTGGCTAATGAGCAAGCATTATAGTGAATAAATTGTGGTTATGGTGGCGATTACGATACGTTTGCATTTTTGCGGTCTTGGGGCTGAAGTGGTTGTTGTACTGTCGAGGTGCAAACCACGAGATATTTGTCCAATTTAAAATGTTATTTTACACCTTTACGGGTACTCGGTAGTATCGGTTTGATAGTGTTAAGTCTTTACAATCCACGCGATACGATACACCTGTATTTTCCCTATGGCTAGCAGAGATAGATTTATACAAATCCAACCAATTATATTAAACTGCTTGTTGGATAATCCATTTAATATACAACCAGGTGTAAAGGTGTAAAAATAGGACGCTACATGATAATTAAGGAAAATCTTAATCTAAGAAGGATTAGGAGTTGGTTGAGAGGCAATAGAATTTTAAAGTTCGGCGATTTGAAAGGAAAGGTGGAAGCTTTTGGTGTTTTAAGGTTAAGGATGGATGATAAAAGACGGGTAGATGACGAGGGACGAAAAGAGGCAAAGGAAAGAGATGAAGATTTTCGGCCTGGATAATGTCGACTTATCGAGTTAGGTTTAGGCTTTCTTGATGTTGGACACAGGATGTGAATGTGATTCAAAGATTGAATCTTTTTGGGGTTTTATGTGAAAGGGAAGAATGATGCAGGGCTTAGAGAGGTTTGGGTTTGTGAACAAGCATTTTGTGAACTCAAAGATGAGTTGGCGATAAATGTTTGATGTTGATGGGCTTGGATATTGGCGATTTGAGGAGGTGATGAAAAACGAGGGTGGCATATGAATTTGGGGATATGAAAGGTGGATAGCGATTTTGTGGAGATTGCATAAAATAGCAAAACTCAACCTGAATTCTAATACAACTATACAGGTACACCACAAAACTAAACTCAAGGGTTTCAAGAACACAACTTAATTTGCTTAGGCTTTGATAATTATGGACGACTTTTCACTTTTCAATCTTAAAAAGTCTAGAGCCAAAAGAAGAACTCAAAGATCTCAAAGATTTTGATGATGTGGTATCTTTCTCCATCCCATCGAATGGATGCTCATTTTTCGGACAAAGAATAAATGCAAAAACAAAAGAAACTACTAATATCTATGACTTAGTCTAAGTAGATGGGAGAACTTACCATTTTGATTATTCATCTTGACTCAAACTGGCACTGGACTTGTTGAACTCGAATCCATCATTTCTGTGGGCTTAAATGACTTTTGGACAAAGCTATAATCATGGCCTTTAAATTAAGAGGGGGGGGGGGGGGGGGGACAAGTTCTCCTTTAGGCCTAACTTTTTCTCGCCTCTTCGGACCTTTGGACATGAGCTAGAACTTAGGCCAGCATTGTTCGTCTTCTTAGGCCTCTTTTTTCGCACCCCATTCATTATTGCAATATGAAAAATCTAGAGCTCTTACAACTTACAAAACTATCCTAAATAGCTAATGTGGCTTTATTGTACTAGCAAACACCCAAAGCAATAATATGACTTTCAGTTTCGAATTAATAAAAAAATAAAGTTTAAACATCTAGGCTTTATCCTAGTAGATTAACAAATGAAAATCCAATGGACATCAAGGTCATTATCACAGCTTTCATCATTGATGTGGATCTTTGTTCACTGTGTTCGGGGTGATTGGATTGCTATCACCATTGGTTATAAAATATTTGTTAGGCGTTAACATTTCACTATTAACACTTCATTTCAATTGGAAGCACGGAAAATACAAAATGACAAAAATTTTTCAGCTAATCATGTCAAATTTCCTACATTTATGATGAATTTGACTGAACATGTTTTATCATATCAAGGGTCTAAATCAAAGTTAATTGGAATAATGTATTAACAACACTTGGTATAAGTACGAATATTTAATCTCAACCTCATTTTGCATCACAAGCTCGCATCATACATTCATACCACATGCTATACCAGGGAAGTGATTTGGTAGAGATTTACACCCAATGTAATTTATCCCTCATAATTTATATCAAACACAAGGTAGACCTATCTATTTAATGAAAACTTCTAATTTTTTTTTTGTTCGGGGGTAGGCTTGGAAATCCGTACATGTAAGCGAAGAGGAAATTAATCACAACTGTAAGTGGTGAGAATTAAATCTAGACAACAGGGTAAAAGAAAAATTTCTCATTCTCAAAACGCTCCGAAATTTGCAACAAAAAAATGTCAATAATTACACCCATGTTGAAAATCTTAGGATTCAACAAACATGAGTAATTGAGGTGAATTGAAAAGCAAGGTAACAAAGCTAATGAATAAAATTAACACAAAGGTAATAAACTATTCCCTCTAATTAGAGGCACTCGACTCCCATGCTTTCTGAGGTTGGACATTAATTTTTATTACGAAGGTGTTTGGTATAAGAAATGGAAAACAAAACGCTTAAAAATTGTATTACTAAGTATTATTATTATAAATTGTTTGGTATTAAAACCGTAAGGCTATGAGGGTATGAGAATGGTGAGAGAAGATATGGGCAGCAGAAGTTTGTTTGTTAATTCGTTAGCTCCTATGTTGTTGTTGTAACAAAGTAAGAATCACTTATAATTGAAACATTACCCACACAACCGAAACAAACAATAGGTAATGGATTTGCTAATTTGATTTCATTTTCAACCCTATAAAAACAACTACAAACAAACCTAAGTATTAACAAATAAAATAAAAATTAGCATCCTATAATGGAAACACAGGGCAAGTAACATCAAAAACCTTGTTTAGAAATTAGAAGGCAAAAAGATAAATCAACTACAGAATGAATAAGTTTAATAAAGACTTAGTACACAGAAAAATATTGTGCACCACTCCTCAATTATCTTTTCACCAGCATACACTCTTTACTCTCAACTCTATAGACTCACACTCCTAACTCATATGCGCTAAATTTAAGGTTAGTGTTCACTAAGTTCATACCTACTGAATAAAGATGGATTTGACCTCTCTAAAACAAAGCATAGACAAGACTACTCATGTTTGAAGTTAAAGAGTTACTCTAAAAGTCTTTTCTTTATTTTCCTACATCGCTCGTGAGGAAGGTGAAAGATCATATTTATATACTTTACCTTCCCATATATTGTTTGAGTTGGTGTTAAGAGGAGTTTTAAAAAGTGCTTGAGTATGGACTTGGACCACAAGCGGGTTAGGCTTGGGCATGCGAAGTAGAGATGAGCTAAGCTGAGCTTATTATTAACACCGGGTTTAGGTTAAGTGTAACGCTTATTGCTTTTACTTTTTCAGTAATTATGTAATTGTCTTCATAGTACATGGCTTGTAAACCTAGACCCATCAAGCGCATTCTTGTTTTTCCTTGAAACAGTTACAACTGCACAGTGGTTTCCGTTCCTTTTAAAGTTATGCTCCCTCATATTCACTATTGTTGTCCAATTTGATTTTTGAACACTATTCATCATTTACTTTTAATATATGCTTTGTTCTTAATCTACAAGTTAAAACACAGTCTAACGAGATCATATTTGATTCGTCTTATGTATCCCTCTGTTTTCGTATGTTCTTCTCAAATAGAATTTACGAATTTTAGTGTCAAACGATAACTATGTGATTTCTCATTGATCTATATAAAAAACATTTATGTGGGATCTTGACAGATTCGTCTTGATATATAATTTCTAAATATAACTTTTTAGATCTTTTAATAACTCACAATTAAAATTATTTAAGTGTGCATTGAGATCTGCGCAAAAAGTGAATGCGAAGAACATATAAAAATAGAAGGAGTAATTTTTACTCAAAACACAACTAGAGATATTTAAGATTGAAATAGTGCATTAATAAATGTGTCAAAATCAAATGGAACAATAATAGTAAATAAGAGGGAGTAATAGTGGCGACCAATTCTCGAAAACGTATGCATTTCTCTCAATCATTCCCTAAAATTCCACTTCTTTCTTTCTCTCTGTTTTTTCCAGGGTTCTGTGTTACTCTCCAAGTTTCGCATATTAATGGTGATATTTGAGTCGTAATTTGCATTTCAGGTCAGCGGTCTCCCACCGTGGCGCAGTTTTGTGCTTCAAACCCTTTCTATATGTCCATATCTAAAAATTCCATCATAAATTATCCCAAGACGATTGCCAAAAACTCACTAAGTGACCAAAACAAGCCCTTTATCACCAACATACGCAAAACTTTACATGTACTCTTACATAGTCCTGTTCCTAGATCCTATATACTTAAAAAAAAAAAAAAAACTTACTGTCTCACCGTGAGACCGGTCTATTAGGCTATTAGGCTATTTATATATTAGGATATTTATACAAAGTATGGGGCATATATCACCGTAAAACCGGGCACATAAAAAAATAAATAGATATAAATAAATAAAAATAAAAACTCCTATTTTGTTAGTTTCCCTTCTTTCTAACACTAAGCATAGAAATAAAGCTGAAAAATAAGAAAAAATTAAGCAAACGAAAATCAAACAAATGAAAAACATTAGCTTATTTCAATCAAATAAATGATACAACACAGTCAACAACATAAATCATATAACAAGTATAAATTCATGATATAAGAGAAAATTAGAAAGAAAAAAAAAAAAAAAAAAAGCTTACCTTGAGAGCGTCCAAAATGAGAAAGAATTAAAATCCTTGGTTTTGGAAATGGAAAGACAGTAAATGCAGAGAAGGAAGTTGGGGAGAGTGACAACGCGATTCACGGAATATATTCATGAAGTGTTGTCACTCTTCAGCTTTTTAAAAAAACATAAAATATTCCCAACAATTTATGCCAATTGCGTCCAATTTACTAATTTAATGATAAATATTTCTTATTGTGGATAATCAAAAATATTAAAAATTAAAATTAATAAAATTTATATTGAGACGAATAAAACAATATCACACTTAATTATATTTTAACATTTAAATTAAGAATAAAATACAAATTAAAATGATCATTATAATTTATATAGTAAAAAAACAAATGTGACATTTACTCTGAATTGGAGGAGTATAAATATATATTTCTATAGAATCAGCTCTATAACATTGAATTACTACTACTGGCCTTTTCGGTTCCTCTAATTGCAAGTGTTGTCTAGAAAAAGTGGTATATAATTCAACTTGAAATAAAATTTTGATTTTTTTAGTTTGTCTTTTAGAGGCTATGAAAATCAAAGAAATGTTTGAGTGACTTAGCTGATGGGCAGGGCAAGGAGGGTTTGAGTCGATCAGATACGTGGTGGGTTAAGGACGATTTTAAGACGGTTATTAGGTCAAAGTGGTTGGTTTTATAGATCATATCTTGATCTATAAAGATATAACTCAGACAATGAAAAATCTAGTATATCTTAGAGAAATAAGGTCTTTACAACTTATCTTGGTCAAAAGAGATAAGATCTAGAGGATGAGGCATCGAAATGGTCAAGTCCAAGGCCAACATGGGCACCATAAAGTTCATACCCATGAACCCTGTTCCATGATTCAAAGGTCTGGGGGCAAATTGTACTATTTGGATTAGGGTCCTATTAGTTAGACCCTAATCCTCCACTATTAACTGGAAATATCTTCTTTGAATCTTCCTAAGGACTAAACATTAAATGAAGAACTGTAAAGGAACAATGTTGCTAGAGTACTTAACTCATCCATCCTAATGACAAGACTGGAGAATACTTCCGTTGACAAAATTTAGAGGTTTTCTCAAAACGGGTAAAAACTATTCTTTGTATTTAATGCTTCTCGGCACAAACAATGAAAACCTGCTACACACAAAAGTGTAGTTGACTAAAGAAACAAAAAACCGCATTGAAATTGATAACTATAATACCCTAAGATCAAATGGGACATTCCTTAGCACCAAGGATTCCTAGGCTACAAGTTAATGATGAGATATAAATACTCTTCTACTCACCACTTCCAAGGTATCTAATTTTCTACTTGATATTGAATTTATTTCTTTACGAGCTACATTCATTGAGAATTAACAACACTTATTGCATTTAATCATTTTGCATTAAGTAACTCCATGTACTCTTATAGGACAAGAGCACCAACTAAGGCCTCACGCCACTAAATAATCATAATTAAGTTTCTTAAAACTAAGAGCCACAATACATTTAGGATTGAGCTTACTAGGTACTCATATTCTCACAGAATTGGAAAGTCGAAGGAAGTTAAATTTAGAGAATATCTTCGGGCCATCTTAACCCATATTGCTTGTGCAGATACGATCATAAGAGTGGTCTTATTGCAAGGAAGGCTAGATAGCAAAGACAAGCCTTTCAACCAGCAATCTCTCTTGAGATAACGACCCTAACACTAACAACAGACTAAGTGCTAATTAATTGTATAAAGTCCTCGACAGGATAAATTTATATACGGCTCGTCTTGTATAAGATCGTCTCACCGTGAGACAGGTTCATATAATAGCCCATTTCTTCAATTGTTTACTTTAAGATCATAAGTAATCGTTTTAAAGTTATGAGTAATCACTCTAAATCTATAAAAAGTAATTATATTAAATTATAAGTGATTACTTTAACGTTATAAGTGATCACTTTAAGACAAAAAATATATATTGGGCTAGCCCAATAGAGATGGTCTCATCGTAAGACCGTCTCATTTTTATTAGTGAATTATAAAAAAATAGAGAGAGCGAGGAAGAGAGACTCAGAGATTATCAAATAATGATGCAAGTAAAAATTATACTTAACAAGTTGAAATTTTTTTCATAAATATGTGATAATCCATATAATAATAATGTAATAATGTAAGAATTAATATTTGAATTTGAAGAATGATGTCGGTATACAAAATTATATTTATAAGAAAAATTAATTAATAATAAGGATAAAGACGTTTATATTAAAAATAATATTTAAAGATTTGAAAAACACCTATTTGAATTTAACTTATAGAGATCATTTTTTTCAAAATAAAAATTCGCAGAATACAAATAATTTCTTTTTAAAAGATTTTTCTGAATGAAAAAATTTTGAATACTACAATATTAGGTAACAAATATTTGAATTTCAAAAGTTTATTACTTTGTCACCAATTATACAATCATTTGTAAGTGTAATATAATAATTTAGGTAATTTGTTTCATACTAACTATATCCCACTTAATTCGCATTATTTTTATTTTTAGACAATAATCTATTATTTTCTTCTTTTAATCTCACCCATACATTTTAACTCTTTTAATTTCATCCACACAATTTATTCTCTTTCTTCATTTATTACCACGTTTCTAAAAATCCTCCTATTTCTCTTTGATTGAATTCTATTAGGACAGATGAGTATATTACAACTATTTGTCCAACAATGAAAAGATTAATTGGTTTTCAACAACTGCAGTATAGCATGCTAAATTGATTTGTAACAGATTCATTGATCAAAAATATCTGTCGACGTAGTATATGAAATATAAGCCTTTTCTTCTAATTTACTGGAAGGATGAAATGATAAACTGGTTCAAGCCCCATAAAACCTTTTTTTTTTTATCCCTTTTTTAAATTAAAAGTTGTTTCTTTTACTTAATTTATTTTAAATTTATGGGTCTAGTATATTTTTTCACATAATTCGATTGTTCAAATCAGATTTTGTTAACCTTTTTAACTCCTTTTCTTTCTTGAGATTTAATTTTTTTTAGTTTTTTAAAATTAGGGCTTTTATGTTATTTGACAATGATAACATAATTATTTAAATTAGTTGATGAAAATTGATGGATTTTGTATTAGATGATGGATAATGGTGGATTTTGTATTAGATGGTGGATAATGGTGAGTTTTGTTTAACATTGGTTTGTCATTTAGTTATTAATTAGTTTTAAATTTTATGATTAAGGGCCAAACTTGTGTAGTAAGATGTAAGCTTGTGGATTTAGTTTTATGGCTCACGTTATCTTTTTTGTTGTAGGAACTTTTCTTTCAGAGAATATTTCTCGAGCTGAGAAATTCTTTGGCCACATCTTCCTCTATAGGCATGGGTTGCTGCCTTCCTTCCCTCCCCATACCCTGATAATGATTTTCTACAATCGGGATACACTGGGTACGATGATGAAGATGAGTTAGTGATTTGTCGTCTTAAAACTTGTCAAATGATGATATTAAGCACCGTTTTCAAAAAAGAAAAGTTCGGCATGGACAATTGCTTTATCAAACTTGAATCTAACTTTTTCATTGTTTAATGTATTTTATATATTTAAATTATCGACATCATTTTTTTTAGATCCACCCTTAGGAAAAGCTCATTTTGTTAAAATAAAAATTTGTTCCCTCTCCGAAGATATCTTCTCACCTTAATCAAAATATATCTAATCCTAGTATCTTATCATCTATTTTCCCGGTTAATTGTGTATGAACTAAGTATATATACATACATAATCCATGAATCAAAAATATAAGAATCAGTTGGTATCAACAACAGGACTTTCAAGACGAATGTAGTCGTATAATATGCCTCTCCAAGGGCTAAGACCCCAAACTTGTGTCAAGAAAATGGTATTATTTCCCAACATAAATTTGTCTCCTGGTATGCTCACATTGTAAAGCCAATACAGCCCATGAATTCCATGCCTAGCAATCGTATTATCGTACCCTATTAGTCCACTCGAAAATAAGGGAGGTTTTTCTTGTGGATCATTAATCCTAACCTGTAACATACAACACATATAAAGATACCTTATTGAGAATGCTGAAGTTTTTTTACGGGTCGTTTGGTAATTGGTACTAAATGGTACGAATATTAATGAAAAATTTACGTAATTTTGATTGAAATATCTCTTGACAAATTTAATGAGCATACTTATTTTCCTTCAAGAATCTTATTTTCTTCACAAAATTCATTCCAATACATTATCATTTGAACAAGTGGTATTAGGTGGTAATGGAAAATTATGAATAAAAAAATATTTTTATAATCAAACTTTCATTACCATGGAATGATATGATACGTATCATGATAAATTTACACTACAAATCAATGTCATTACCACCAATTAGTACAGTTTACCAAACGGGCAGTTAGAAAAAGAGATGAGATTTAGCATGAATTTGTAGAAAGGGTTTTAGATACCTGTAACTCGGAACTAGTTGCTGATGCTAGTCCCAATCTCAAGTAATAAGTTCCATTAGGGTAGATTTTGTCAAGTTGGAATTTGATCTTCCATGTAGTTCCTTGATACGTGTTGTTAACATTTCTGAAAGAATTTGAACAAAGTCGTTGTTATGTTATCTTTCGTTTAAAAATGGATACGATCTTTTGCTTTAGGAATAAAAAAACATGATCTTGTGATCGAAATAACAAATGATTTGATCGTTGAAGACTAAGATTTGAGAATATGTAAAAACGATAGAAGAGAAAAAGACGAAGAACAGATGGAGATTTTACCTGTTAACTTGGGCGAAGAACCAATCCTTTTGATAGTTGCTAACATTAACAGTATAAACTAAATCTTGATCAGGATACAACTCAGTGTACTTTTCCCATAAACCATATTGTCGAAACCTGTTGAGATGAAGATGTTACGTTAGTCCTAAGATAAATAATGGATGTGTATTTCGGTTTGAACCATGAACAAGAGAGAGTATTTACAGTTGAGAAACTTTAGCATGCACTATGAGTAGTGACAGAAATAATATTAAAAAAATTGCTTAATAAGGATTGGATCCGGGTTAATTTTATATTATCACATATAAAATTCATACCTACTTAAATAACACAAATATTAGAATCTCGGTTGCATAAATAAGTTGAATGTCGTCAGTTGACAATAAGGATGGGCATGGATTGGATCTAGGTCGAGTCTAGCTAAATCCAGATCCAGACTCTAATTTTTTTATTGGACCCAGATTCGGACTCGGATTCGTAGGGTCTGAAAATTTTAGATCCGGACCCAGACCTAGACCCTTAAGTCTAGGGTCTGGATCTGGGTCCAAAACAATTTTTTTTCCTAAATTTTTTTAAAAATATATTATGAAGTACAATTTCGACCATTCGCATAAAATTATTTAAGCATTATCAACTAACGAGGATCTTCTAATACTTTATACTAATTGAGGGAATAAATATATGAAGTTTTCCAATATTCAAATTATTATAACTAAATATTTATTAAGTCTTTAATTTTTAAAGTATGGATACAACGACCACATTTTAAATTACATGAATCGAACAAGTTTAAAATCACTTAATATTTAGAAGTATAACAAAATTTAACATCATATAATTAAATACACATGATAACTAATATATAATTTATTTAAAAAAAGATGTAAATGGGTCCATAGATCGGATTTGGGTCTAAAACGTGTAGACCCGGACCCAGACCCTAGGTCATGAAACCAAAATTAACCTGGATACATAGAGTCGAGAAATAGGTGGACCCAAACTCTAAAAATTAGGGTCGGGTCGGGACTAGACCTTTAGGATGCAAGACCCATGCCCATCCTAAGTTGACAGTATTGACCTGACTATGAGATACTTATTCTAGAACTTCATTTACCTAGTTTCACAAAAACAAAACTAAAAATGCTTGTGATAATAGTTGATGGGAAACTAACTTGTAACGGGTAAGATATAGCTTATTAATAAGCTTTGGATTGGGATCAGGAATGAAGAATTCAGCTGCAGAGCGATCTGGAACACCGATCTCCCACAATATAGGTCCATCTCTTGGATGTTCATATACAAGGTCACCCATATCAATAGAAATTCCTGTTTTTCCTAGAAAACATTAGTTGCATAAATATATATTCACATCAATACACTTAGTAGATAGATGAATAAGACCTGCTGTTATATTGAGTGTGTCGTTGTTTCTATAATCGCCAATGAAACCAGGCACCCACGCGTAGAGATTATAGTTTCCAGGACGTATATTTGTAATGGTGAAATTACCCTCGTCATCTGTTGTAGTCCAGAATTGATATCCCTACAAAGGCGCGTATTTGGGAAATCTTGAGTCCTAAGTCCTAACCGCAAACAAATTTTATGTCGGAAAATTTAGAAGAGCTTGAATTACCTTGCTTTCCCTTTGCCATGATCCGACTTCCCCTGGAGCCGCAACCCCCACATATGCTTTAGCCGCTGAGGTATTAGTTTTCATATACCTAGCAACCGTAATCATATAAAGGAATGATCATCATCATCATCATACCCAGTGTATCCCGCTTACAAAAAGCTATGATCCGAGTCTGAATTTAGAAGTGGATTAATCTATATGATGAAAAGTTCACCAACCTGTCATGGACGAGTAATTTACCATTAACACTACCGCGCTGTTCAGATGATGGAAAATCGTCTGAAACTGCAAAGCTATAAGGCCACTGTTTTGCTTCAACAGCCAACTGCAATAGAAAAAAAAAGAAAATTTTTCATCGTTTTTCAACTCCATCGACATACAATAAACTTGTGCTTCATCGCTAAAAAAGAACCTGTTTTTTTGCATCGTCCCAGAGTTGGTGCCAGTCACCCGCGTCTGTCTGTGACATAGAATTAGCATACACAAAAAGCGGGCCAAGAACTTTTTTCCATGGCTCGCCATCTTCAAATTTCGCAACAAGTTCCTGGCCCGAGTAGTGAGTACTTAGTAGTACCTAGTAATAAATCACATAAATGCACAATCAGGGGATGCACGATTTATACTGTACATCAATCAGCAATGCACAAAAAAGACGACACTTACTGAGAGGGAAGTCGGGCCAACGTGTGATGTCAAGTATTGTTTGGTGGGTCCAGCAGATCGAAACTCGTTATTAGGGATGATATGCCAGAGTCCAGTGGGTGGATTGCTGCATATCCACCCATGAACTTGGATGTCTTTCGCTTCACCCGAGTATTGGTATTTGTCATCAACCTACACATCACCAAGCTGATAACATTAGAATTCAACACTTCCCATATGCTGCAAGTGGATTAGATATTTCGAATGATCTCTTACAATCCCATCATAAATTCTTGATGAATAAACAAAACCGTGATCATAATTTATAGGTGTAAATGAGTGTATGTAAGTACCTCTCCTTTAAACTCTGCCTCAATGGGATTGGTGAGTAAAACAGCTTCAGGGTAAGCTAAG
This sequence comes from Amaranthus tricolor, assembly GCF_026212465.1. Taxonomy (NCBI): domain Eukaryota; kingdom Viridiplantae; phylum Streptophyta; class Magnoliopsida; order Caryophyllales; family Amaranthaceae; genus Amaranthus; species Amaranthus tricolor. The sequence continues at coordinate 23,744,628 of NC_080050.1, read as the reverse complement.
GTTTGGCTTCTCTCCGGTGAACGATCATCTAAGAGAGGCAATTGCCTTTGCCGGTCATCTGCCATCGCCATGTAGTTAAACCTGCCCACCCAAATGGCCGGTTTGTTAGTTTTAAGTTAAGTTACTACACATCACAATATGATCCTACATTAAAAAATTAGAAAAATATTGACTAACATATATACTTAATGAGTTACTCCTCTTAACACCAATTAATTTTAGAATGGGACCTAATCGGATTTGTTTGTAGTCAACTTTTCTCTTGCGCGGGTCTTATATAGTGTAAGCCCAATAACAAATTTATAAAAAAAATACATTAGTTCATTGAAAACAAGCACTTTTATGTTCATGTTACATATCTTACCATACTTTATTGAGCTTGATTGCAAGCCGAGTATTTGTGAGAGTGAAACCAGGCCAATCTTTTGGGCGTTCATAGATAACATACGTATAGAAGCCAGAAGAACCCCGTAGCATAATGAACCTAAATTCAAATTTTCACGACTTTATTATGAGTTTCAAGATATGTTATATACTGTAATAGTAAGTGATAAGACCTTTTGTCAATGTTCAAAGGAGGAAATTTTGTAGTAAGAGATGAGTTCCATGTCCTTGTAAATGAGACTTCCACTTGGTCATCTGTTTCCACTATAACTTTAAAATCTGTACAATGAAGCCTGCTCCAGCACCATAGAATCAAAATTGTTAATTGTTATATGATACAAGCCAGAGTCGTCAAAGATATTTCAAGGGTCCTGAGCAAAAACTAAAATATGAATGTGCAAGTTTTATTTTTTAAAAAATATCATTGAGATATTTTAATTTTTTTTCCGATTGAACAAAATTACTTTCCTTATTTAACCCAACTAACCAATGAAATACAACAAAACTAACAATTTTTTTAATATTAGATTCAATGATTTTCTTTGTAATACAAAAAAAAAACCAAAATATACCAGGTAACCATTAACAAAAAATGAAAATAAAAAAACACTACAATATAGTCCTAAACAAGGTAATGAAAAACTATTATTTATGAAAATTATTAACATGAATTGTAATAAAAGCCTCAAATAGGTTCAACAATGAAAAACTAATGAAAAGTATAATGCAAAAGATGAACACAAGTGTTTATGAGATATCTTGGATACCTCCCCCTCAAATGTAGTTTATTATAATAAACTCAACAATTACAGGTATAATAAACCTCCCTTATCTTGAGAACAATCTCTCAAGATCACAAATACTAAAGCAAAGTAAGAACACTCTCAAGTTTCTAACAATGTAATAGCCCTCTCAACAATATGTGTGTCTTGTGGTGTTTTTTACTATGAGTGATGAATCCTATTTATAGGCAAGGTATTCATTACTCTTAGTATTCCCTCATAAATCACTATAAACTCACATATAACATCCCAATTAACACCCTAATTAACAATGACAATAAAGATTACAATAAACAATAGAGTGATGCACCACATTATTGCATAGTCACTACAAATTCTGACCAAAAACAGGATCCAATGTAGTCTGCTGGACTACCGCTCGACCGAGCCACTATCTTGCTCGGTCGAGCGAGCTTCCAGTGAAGCTATTGACTTGTTCTAGACATTCTGCTCGACCGAGCCAACACTACTCGACCGGTCGAGCTAGGCTCTGCTCGATCGAGCGCCTGGTCGAGGCACTCACAGTCTGCTTCTTTCCTTGTTGCCTTGATCAAGCAACTCTCATCAACCGTTCCAAACCTTAATCCACCTATATCCGACACATCTTTATCGACCCCCTCTCTAAAGTACAAGACAAAGCATGTTCGATTATATGTATAAAGTAACGTCATCATTAAAATTATTGGCACTTGCTTTAACATGAGTCATACAATGACTTACGCGTACACAGGGGCGGATTTAGTATAAAATTATATGATTTCGATAACATTTAAAAGTAATTTGCTTAAGGAGGTTTGAACCAAAGTCAATGCATTCTTATAGTAAAATTTCAACCACCTTAATCATTACATACATTACTTTAGATATATGATTTTAATCTTGTAGACATAAATTCAATGCTGTCAATACATCATTAACTGAACATGAATCAACTCCTGCGCATATTGCTCTTTTAAATAAAAAAATATATATTTTAATAGTATATAATTAAAAAAGTGTATACATTTAAAAATATTAAGCCCTTAAAATAACAGGGTCTTGAGCTGTAGCTCATGCTATATAGCTGGGCCTTAATGAAAGCTAAGTTTATAAATTTCTAATCAATTACCGTTATTTGTAAATCACAACAAAAGATAATAATAAAATAAATAAAACAAAAAAAACAAATGAAAACAACAAAACTCTTACCCTATCAGATCTTACAACATAAGGGTGATTTGCTAAGCTTATAAATAACCGTTATTTACTAAGACCGTCTCAGTTAAATTTTGATGAATTTCCATATTTGTACGGAAATAAAATAGGAGTACCTGTCAAGGTTTCCCTTTTTTCTGGTAACTCCCTCTCCTTTCCATACAACATCCCAATACCTGTTAATCACAAAATGATAAAAATCTTTTTAAGAAGTGAAGGGAAAGTAGAAAGAATAAGAAAAAAAGAGAATAATACCCTCTATTGGATTCTTCATTGAGTTCTTCAAGCAAATTAGCAATGCCATTGTACTCTATTTTTGTCACACTTCCTTCTGGTTTTGAGAATTTCACTTTTATTATGCCATTGTCCAACACTATCTGCGTTTCATTTTAATTTCTATGTTAATTGGGACAAAATTCCCAACTTTTTTTTTTTATTTTAATTATTACTCTAACACATGGTGTAAAACAAGGTCACATTTCAATATAACTAACTGTATTGTAAAGGTTTTTAAGTTTATTGAAATAAAAATATAAATAGCATTGACCGCAAAATTATTAATACCAAACGACTGAAACTGCATTTTTGCACTCTTCTTATTAGCTACTAGAGTTAGGGTTGTCTCTTATTGGCAAGACACACGGATATATAATGTTTTTGATTAAAATCAATGTGATATGATATCAAGTTTAATACACTTAACTGTTTTTAATTCGGAAAACTTTACATTGGGAAATAAAATAAAATCATTTTACAATCGGTCTCATGAAATAAGAGAGATCGTCTCTCTGGCCCAACTTATTAAAGCTTAGCGCCTACTTACAGTATTCTTCATGCTACCTATATAATCCTTAACGCCTATTTACATCATCCTTTAGGCCTACTTACAATATCCTTAATGCACTTACATCATCCTTAAATATCTACTTACCATATCCTTAATGCCTACTTACAATATCTTAAATGCCTATTTACAATATTCTTAATGTATTTGAGTAAGCGTGTAGTATTTATAATATATTAAATGTCTACATACAATATCCTTAATGCCCGCCGAATAGTTTACTCTACATTTTTTTTATCGGCCGGCCTAATTAGAATTGGTAGCTCAAAGAGACTGTTTTTAACAAGAATTTGTGATCATTTTACCTTATTAAGTTCAATTTATACAACAGTTATAAGGCTATTTAATTTTATTTTATTAATATTAAGTCCAATCTATACAATAGTTATAAAGCTATTTAATTTTATTCTATTAATGATCTAATAAGTTCAATGCCATGAAATTACAAATAAATTATCACAAAAACTTGGACGAGACGGTCTCATTATGAGACCGTCAATTTGGGCCGGCCCAATTCACAGATATAACAACATTTCAATTTTCTGGACATTTATCAATTTTGACCTTAAAAGTATCAATTTTGAAAATTAATACCTTTAAGGTCAAAATTGATACATTTATCATCATCAAAATTGAAAATGCCATTTGGCATTTTCCAAGATTTTTAATTAATTATATTATATATGATGATGTAAAATTTTATCTAATTATTTTATGTGATTGCTGTTAGCATTTAATAGGAAAAATTACTTAAAATAATCCAATATTTTTAAAATTTTTCTATAAAAATCCCACCTATTGGTTAACTATAAATAATAATAATCCAACCTATTGATTAATCATGAATAGTCATAATGTATTTGCCTAGAGAAAACTCGGGTAACTAGATGACTTACTATAGTTGGTAATTTAACAAAAAATTAAACTGAAAATTAATGTAAAATTAGAGAAAAGTTTTAGAAATTTACCAAAAAAAGTCTAAATAATAATAATTCAAAAAAAAACTTAACATTTTCTTAACATTTTTTAAAAATTTTATTCAAATATATATTTTTTAAAAAGAATAAAACTTGTTATTTCAAGTCAACTGATTATCAGATTTACTCAGGCAAATATCTCCTAAAGTTTGTATTATTCATGGTTAATCAATATGTGAGATCATTATAGGAAAATCATGAAAAACGTTAAATTATTCTAGGTGATTTTTCATATATAATATTAATTTTGTTTATAATTAATTGTTAAAATTATAGTTTTGATTAATTATTTTTCTAACATGTTTTGTAATCATCTAGGCGGTAATTATGGTAGAAGGAAAAATTTATTTGTTAGAGGTGGTTTAGATGAGACTATCTTTAGGCCAATCAAAGTTGACCCTCATGAAAGGGTCACTAGAAAAAATTGATAAAAATGATGCGGTTTAGAGACGACGCCTTTTTATTAGAAAATGCCAACGCCTTGCCACGACCTAGTGACGGAAAACCGTTATGTAATTTTACAAGTGAAAATGGCCATGGCCTGACGACCGCCTTTAAATACTCGCCCTTATTTATAAAATTTTAATTATTTATTTTTTAAAAAATAGTGACCTGTCTATGTCCCCAGGCAATCACCAACAGGGGCGAAGACTCAAGACCATAGTTAGGTCATCACCATTTTTTTAATTTTTTTAATTTTTTATTTTTGTTTTAAAAACTAGTGCAGCTTGCCTATGGCCTTAGGCCATCGCCAAGAGGGCCGACGACCTGGGATCATGGTTAGGCTGTCACCATTATCATTTTAAATTTTATTTTAAAAATAAAAATAGTGACGAATTAGGGTCGTAGGTCGTAGCCAACCCGTCGTCATTATTATTTTAAATTTTATTAACAAAAATTATTTCTAGTATAGACTACTAGTTAAACTTTAGATAACATGATTTCTTAATATAGTATCATTTAGGATTATAATTAATAATTTTCTAAAAAATTATTAAAAACTAGAGATATATTGCAATTAAACACGAGTTTTGAAACCAAATTGAATTTTAATATTCTTAATGCGGCTAATAATTTACGCTTATTTAATTTCGAATCACAATAAAAAATAAATAAATGAAAAATATTGTGACTCAAACTCGTGAAAATATGAATAAATTGTAGATGCAAGACACAAAAAGTAGAGTTGAGAGTGTGTACATAGTTTTCTTGGTAGAGCAGCTGCACCCCTGGGCCTGAACCTGGGCCTGGCGATGGATCATCAACTTCCTCTGAACTTATTCTATGTTTTTTTTGTTCAATTCTTGCATTCCTATAACAACTCAAGCATTTTTGCGTTGTGAGACGACCTTACAACAAGAAGCCCATAAGTTAAAAGTTTCTGTTATTAGGATATTTAACCCAAATATGAGGTGAGACCGTCTCCTACAATTCCTATAAATTTAAGTATCCAATTATTTATTCTTGCAAAGAAAGAAATAATACATTTTAAATTACAATGATTTAATTATAAAATTACTAATAAAATGAATATATATATATATATATATATATATATATATTATAATTGGTACAATATTATTTAATGTTATTGAAAAGAGCGTTAAAATTATATAGTTGTAGAAAAGTGGAAGAGTTTTACCTGTTTGTAAATTGTATGTAAAAGGGTGAGGTAAAATTATTAGTAAGCATATAAGAGTATATGCAATTTTGCATGAGATTAATCAAAATCAGTACAAACAATTGGAGGCCAATCCAAGCTCCTTGCATGATGAGTATCCCACAACTCAAGGTTTGCTTATCAAATTGTTGATCTGTTGGAAAACAAGTATAAGAGCAAATATATGATTTTTATTCTCTTGTAATTCAATTGCATTGAGAACATTGTATTATGTATATTTGTATAAATAATAATTATATTAATATAAAAAGTCCGATTTACTAGCTAATGATACTATAATAATTCTTTTCCCAAAAAGGGGAATTGAAATTTGGTAAGATATAATTATAATACAAATATATTTCTTAATGTTGCCAAAACAAAATATGCATGAAATTATTTTTTGGTGGATATCCACTAGTATAGAATTGTTAGTATGAAAGTATTTATAAGTATAAAGATTAAATAAAATTGTAATTACATGTTCTTAATATAAAATTATAATATTTTTTATAAGATATATAGAGGATTTTAGAATATATTGTGATTTTAATAAAACAAAATTAAGTTGATAATAGAAGTGTTAATTAAAGTTCATATACTTAGGGAAATTTGAGTGTTCTTCCAATGATGTTATCATGATTATAATGTAGTTTTTATTATCATGCATCTTTTATTTCTTGATAAAATATTTAGAAATTAAAAGTTTGATGAAGAAAGCTTTATCAATTAGCAAATACTTTTAAAATAAAAAAATAGATATATTTTAAGAAATTTGAATTGGAAATCTTATATAACTTTAAATTCAAAAAAATTATATTTCAAGAAAATTTAAAAGAACATATCTTGTTATAATATACTACTGCTATGAAGTATATAAGAATATGTTGTGATATACAACTAAAAAATATTATGTCATATAATTCAGCCAATAGCTACCACTATAAGGATGTTATGTGGATTTTCCAATCCTTTTATCAAATTATATGATATAATATCAATAATATGGCTAATACCCATGGGCGAAGCTACATGGGGGCTGGGGAAGGCCCGACCCTCCTTGCTGAAAATGTGATCCCTTGTAAATTTGGTTTTGGTCTCCCTTACTAATATGATATATAGTTTATAGAGAGTACAAATATAACAAAAATTACTATAGTTCAATGGTTGGACTAACACATTTGTAATTTAAGGCTAAGGGATCAAACCCTAACATAAACTAAGTACCTAATAAAATTGGAAAACGTTATATTTGACGGCCAACTAAAGGAAAACGTTAATTGGTACTCTTTAGAAAAGAAAATGTTTTGTTAGGTATTTTTTGGCAAAACTTTTTTTATTCGATACTTTTTGAAAAAATTTTATTAGGTACTTTTTGACAATTTTCCCTTTAAACTATTATTATTATAGACTAATAAATTTATATTATAATGTCATTACTATTATCTTTTTTTGTAACTTAACTAGTGTTTAATGGTTTGTGCAAGTCATTCTTGATTTCGGGTTAGGTGTTTTGGGTGGGTTTAAAATCAGATATTGTGTTCATATTGTTTTTACATAATTGTAAATTATTTTTAAATTCGAGTCAAATAAAATTCGATTACAATGTTATCGACAATTTAGCCCGCCTAATTTATTTAAAATTTTAACTTCGCCTCTGCAGTAATACTTGATATTGTTTTTTTATTAGTTGAGAACAACAAAACGCCACGTAATAATCAAACTTAAGATGTTGACTGAGAAAATAATACACAAATCCAATTCTTTTAAGCTCTTTGATATATATTCTTGTTGGCAAAAGTAGAAAAATGTCTCACTGGTGCTTGATACGAAAGATAATTATATAATTTATTGGGTAATTATAAAATAAAAAAACAATAATATCTGTATGTAATAACGAAAATATAAATATGTGATTTGATGACAAATTTTAAATTCATGTTATTTTAGGTAATTTAATTTATGCTTGTATAATTAAACTTTTAAAATCTTTTTAAACTTGTTATTATTGATTGATTCTATCTTAATTCATACGTGTTGAAGATGTTCGTTAGCAAGATCCTTTCTTGTTACAATCTTTTATACACAATGACCTTTTATTTATTTTATTATCTACATAGAAGAAAATATTCCCTTTAATTTGTTCTATTTTATTTTTGAACACAATTTTTAAAGTAATTTTCAAACCACTTAAAATTCTAAATACGTATTTAAAAAATTATAACATATAATAGTATAAACTAAACATTTAGACAAATCTAATAAAATTTAATATTAATATATTTTATCTTTGATATGTCTCTTAAAAACATTATTCAACTTTCCCTCCTTAACAGAAATATTTTATACAGCAAAACGTTATGAACGGAGTTTATTATTACATAAGTCCATTATGATTTGGCACATCTTAGGGGTAGTATTTGTAATAAGTACTAAATATCAAGTTTGATAATAATTGACTTTTGACCAAGAAAGAAAAAATAATTAAAAGAAAAAATTATTGATCTTAAAGACGTTTATTGAGCTAAATTTTATATTGATAGACTAAAATTCTTTTTGATTGTTTCCTTTTTTGTTTACAAAATTAGAGTTTATTTTTCAAAAAATTAAAGTTATTCTTTGTAAACTAAGTAATAATACATAACAATGCAACCTATTTAGTGGTGGACCTAATATTGTAAAAAATAATATGAAAAATTTTAGTTATGTGTAAAAGAAAGTAATAGATAATAGTTAGAATATATTAGAATATAGTGGAGAAAAATGTGAAGTAAGAAAATAAATATCTAGATAAAATTCTAGCTAACTACTAGAATGTTCTATAACAAGTATAAATAGAGTATTATGACAATAACATCTTGTATGTAGAGCAAGAAGCTCTCATAAAAAGAAAGGATTGAGCCATGAGCTCAAATCATAAAATATATATACAAAAATAGAGAGATTGATAAGTGAGAAATGAGCTCACATAAAAATAGTAGTGCAGAGTGTATAGGTGCGGAACAAGTGTCCCACCAAAAATATTGTTGTACAAATTATGATGTAATCATATATATATATATATATATATATATATATATATATATATATATACAGTAAATGTAATATAATATTTATTTGGGTCTAACTACAATTCTGCATGCACCCAAAATTTCTATCATGGTATCAGAGCTAGAAGATTAGAAGGCCGAAAATTAAAGTACGATGAAGCAATCAAAAAAGGATTGTAGAACCACAACAAGGGTGTGGTAAGTATTTTGATAGTTTAATTGAAAATACTAGTTGAAAAATATCTAAATGGGAAGATAAAAGAAAAATTAAGAAATTAAGTATTTTAGTGACAAGAGCTCTAACAAAAATTTTAAAATGGGAGAGGTTAATGACAAAGGTATGAAAAATGGCAAAAAATTATTTAAAAGATGTAGAAGAAGAAATTATAAAGAATGTTAATGATATGGGCATTAACAAAAGAATTTGAAGAAATTTGACAATAAAAAGAGGATTGAGAAATAAAAGTTTATAAAAGAAATATGAATGGTGACATGAGCACTAACTATAGAAAAAAATGTTGAGAAAATATGAAGAAAAATTGGTGGGAGTTGATAAGAAGAGTACAAGAACACATAAATAAAAAAATAAAGCGAAAAAAATAAGAGAAAAGTAAAAGAACATTGGTGAAAATTTTTGTGATGGCTAGTAGCAAGATTACCTAAAAAAAAATTAAATAAAATGAAAATAAGGAATTATGGAGAAGTTTAAGATGAAAATATAAAATTGTTACATGTATGACATGGGTGATGACATGGGCACCAATAATTAAAAATTTTGGAGAAAGAAATATTTTGAAAAACGACTAGTGATATGAGCATAGTCCACAAGAAAATATGCTACATATGAATAATAGTTGGAAGATGCTTGGTAATAAGAATACCAGCAAGAAGCAGACGTAACAAAAAAAGTGTATTTGGATGACAAATAACAACTGACGACAAGGGCGCTAGAAAGTAATTTTTGTACAAGAGTTTTCACATTAGGGGAGTGTAAAAAATAATGTGAAAAATCTTAGTTATGTGTAAAAGAAAGTAATTGATAATAGTTAGAATATACTTTAATATAGTGGACGAAAAATGTGAAGTAAGAAAAAAAATATCTAGATAAAATCCTAGTTAACTACTACAATGTTCCATAACAAGTATAAATAGAGTATTATGACAATTGTATCTTGTATGTAGAGCAAGAAGCTTTCATAAAGGATTGAGCCTTGAGCTCAAATCACAATAAATATTATATATATATATATATATATATATATATATATATATATATATATATATATATATATATATATATATATATATATATATATATATATATAGAGAGAGAGAGAGAGAGAGATTGATAAGTGAAACATGAGCTCACATAAAAATAGTATTGAAGAGTGTATAGGTGAAGAACAAGTGTCTCACCAAATATATCGTTGTACAAATTATGATGTAATCAAATATCTGTATACAGTAAATGTAATATAATATTTATTTGGATCCAATTACAATATCACGTGCGCCCAAAACTTCTACAAAATATTGATGTAATGCATGACTTTTATGTATGTTAATGTTGAATGAATGAAAAATTAATTACAAACCAAACGAAAAACAATCAAGAACTAACATAGTAGATGATAACCACCATTATTGAATTCAGTAATCTTGTGGTAAAAACCAAGAAAGATGTTTTTGTTTCAATGTAAACCTTCATCTTATTTTTGAGATGAACCTTCATCTTATTTCTATTTTGCATATTTTAGCAATTTAATCAATTAATGTCAATTCATAACTCACAAAATAAATTAAATAATTTAATACTAGCTGTGCTATTAGATTTTTCTATCATTATTCTTAGTTTCTTATAATTTAAGCAAATTGATATTATATTTCAATAAATATTTATAATAGAGAATATTTTTATATCTGTATTAAGGAATATCTTGCTAATAAAAACGAAATATTTGCAAATTTGTTGAATATTTGTTATTTTTGCCCTTAGGATTTTTGGCAGGAAAAATAAACATATATAGTTACCATACATACGTCATTAAGATTAACCGCTTTAGAATATAAAAGTAAAATTTGTATAGTAGATTGCACCTCTAATTTAAAAATTCTGGTTGGACCACATAATTAACCTAATATATTTTGTTCCACACAATTAGAGTATCATGACTTGCTTAGTTCTGAGTATTAGAGAGAACGATGGAGGTATAGTATTAGTATAGATTCTTGCAAGTTTGCATTATTAATTATGGTGCTCTATCTCTTTTCCTTTCACATAATAGGGTGGCAATTCGCCAACACACATGTATTTGTTTCAGCACCTAATTAATTTATAAGAAAGTTTTATCTAAAGAAATTTAGTATCTTGTTTTTTCAAGTAGATTACACTAAAAAAAAAAACACAAAATAATGACCAAATAAAATGATAGCAATCTAGTTTATATAGGCATCTAGCGATCTAATATTACCATTTTAATCTGATTGTCATACATATTACCAACAGTAAAATGATAGAATTTGGTCGCAATAGGTGACCTTACAACATCTGATCCTCTTTCGGTCACAATTGGCAACCAGACAGATGGTAGCCAAGTGATATTAAATGGCAAACAGATTACTACCACTTGTCTCGTTGCCAATTGTTGGCAACAAGGATATAACTAAACTAAATAAAAAGTGTAGATATATTAACAATTATATCCCTTGAAACGTGCAATTATAAACTTTTATAACATTGTTTGAGTTAACTAAAATGAATTGAACTCATGGGAGTACTTAGCGATTAATTGCTTTTTCTATCATCTTTCTTATTGATTTGATTTTTATCGGCTAAGGATAGTACGTTCTTTTTCCTCTTGCCTATAGAGTTTCTAACCTTCCTCAAATTAAAATAATAAAATATTAGTAATTGGGGAAGTTGAATTCGTATTTTAGAGATTCTTTGATATTAATTCTTATTTAAAAAAAAAATGCAGTTGTATACGTGGGTAAACTACGCATACGTATAACACACAAACAAAAACCAAGGTCTAGGGGTACTTTTGGATACAGAGTGTGGAAGAACTTACATGTAAAAGGGAATGGACATGAAAAAATGTGGACAAATCATAGAGCATGTTCCAATGTCCTTTTCAAATACTTGCAATTGGAGCCACCACCTTTTCTTTCTGCATTATTTTAAATAAAACTACCTATTATTATTTTCCATTTTTAAATTCAATCCATTATACATTCTTATATATTAAACATGTAAATTACAATACTATATACTAAAAAAAGTATACTATAAAAAATATATATTTATTCATATATTTATTTCAACTATTATAACTAGTACATTGTGGTATGAAAAAAACACACACTTTCTTTTTTGTATTTGTCACAATAAGTTTTTGTTACGTACATCTTAAATGTATAATGTGATAAAAAGATTAAAAAAGTAATTTGAAGAAATACACTAAAAATAAAATTATAACAAAATTGTAATAATCACCTAAAATAAAAGTAAAATCAAATAGATAAACTAAAAACACCCCTTATTTCTTGTTAGATACTCGAAATACGCCTAATATGTACTATTATTATTGAAATAAATATATTAATTATTACTTATAAAAATAATATAGATTTCTTATAATTAGGAAGTAGTGATGAAAATTACCCGAGCTGAGGATAATCTGCATGGAGGAGAAAAATGAAGAGGGAAGAAGAAAGAAGGATTTATAAGGTGGGTAGTGGGAATTGGGTATGGATTATGGAGTGTTTGGCAAACCAAAAGAAAAATAGGTAGAGATAGCAGAGAGTCTTAAGTTTCTTCACCTTGAATTAAAGCATTCCAAATACTTGTAGTTTGTTCTTTGTCTCTTGTCGTCTTAGTTCAATTCTTGCTACCATTTTCACCTTTCCTTGTAGTTTACTCTTTACTTTGGGCCTACTTTCCTTCTTTAGAATCTGTTGAATTGGTTAAATAAATTATCTATTTTTCCCAAACTGATACAGAAATCAGATAATTAAAGGGAAGAAGATAGAGGGAGAACTAATGTACACGCCATATAGGCACTACGTTTAGGTATGTATGTTTAGTTGGTCCATGACTTTCTTGGCCAATTTAGTCACCAAATTAATATTGAATTTTTTGCACTTGTTTTAGGAGTATAATATAGCATATCTTTATCCAAATCTTTCACTTTTTTGAAAAAAAAAAAACATCAAAGAATATTGAAATTAATTAATTTATTATTATTATTATTATTATTATTATTATTTTTTTTTTTTTTTTTGCTGAAAATCGAATTTTATTTCAATTGAAATATGTATTACTTTTCTCAAGGTTATAAGTTTGATTCCAAATGCCCTTCTATAGCTCTTTCGTTCCTTTATGCATCCTATGTTTAAGGTACAAGATAGCCTCACGAAACGGGTCAAGGGGAAAGACAATGAGAATCAAATTCAATAAAGTGATAATTCAGCCAACTAATTAATTTTTTGAATCAAATCTTTTTTAGATTTTTATGAAGATTGTACTTATGAAAAATATCACAGAACATAAAGATATAAAGAGTTTATTTTAATTGAACGAAGGATTGAGAGAATGCCCATTTATATACCTGTTGAAGGAATGCCTTTTTTTTTTTGAATCGAATTCATTAAAGTGGTAATTCAACCAACTAATAGATATTTTGAATTGAATTTTTTTTGATTCTGAAAAGATTGTACTTATGACAAATGTCACAGAAAATAAGAATATAAGAAGTATATTTTAATTAGACGAAGGATTGACGGAATACCCATTTAATTTTCCATTGAAGGAATGCCTTTTTTTTTTATTTCATCATACAAAAAGAAAAAAAGCATGTGAACCATTTTGTTTGCGAGGAGTGGGTGGCTCATGTTTGGGGTGGGTATAGTTGCTCAGATTAAACTGCACCCGCTTCACCACTTGACTAGAGACTGTAGGTGTATTATGTTTCAAATTTGGTTAGTTAGAATTGTAAAAGACAAAATTGTGTATATTGTCCCCGCCCCGTGACTTTTGGGTTTCACTACAATGTTTATGTTGCATCATTATTTAATTAGCAACAAGTCTTGTATCATGAGACCAACTTAATTAATCATTATTTTTAAATTTAGTATTAGACAAAATAGGCAAATTACAGTCTTTAAATTTAGGTTTTTTGCAAATTTCAATATCAAAATTTGTTTTTTGCGAATTATAGCCACTAAATTATCGAAGTCTACGCCATTCAGGCCAAGTGACTATCTAGGTTGCACTAAAACGGACACGACACGGGTACGGGAAAACGCCAACTTAAAAATGGCGGACACGGGGACACGAAAATGGTAATATAATAAATATATCAAATTAAAGATAATTTTACAATCTTTCATTTGATATATGTAAATAAACACTTTAAAAACATAAAACTCACATAAAATGCAAATAAGTACCAAATAAACAACATGAGTATTTAAAAATAGTCATACAAACCAAATCAAAGAAAACCAAATAAAATAGGTAAATTTAAGTTTGATCATCACACATTATCATCCTCCACTACAAAAGTAGTTTCCAACTCGGGCTCATCGAAAGAAAGATCCGCCATGCCAAGACAAATAGAATATTCTCATTTAAAATTGTAAGTAATCATTTAAATGTTATAAGTGATCACTTCAAGACAAAATAATACTAACCAATCAACATAAGTAATTTACAAATTTTAAGTGATTGTTGTGCGGTTTGGGGCAACAAATGGTGGTGCGTGGTTTGTGGCCTGCTGCGGTGGCCTAAATGCATGAGTAGAGGAGCAGAGAATGTGAGGATGTCAGTAGTGGTTGTGGCGCACATATTGAAGGAGAAGGCGGCAATGCTAGCGGCGCTCACATGTGGTGGCAGAGAAAGAAGAGGAAAAAAGAAATTATTTTTATTTATTTTTTTTAAAAAAAAACGTGTCCTTGACTGCTTGCCGTGTCCCTTGCCGTGTCCCTCCCGTGTCCTTGCCGTGTCCCTTCCGTGTCCTTGCCGTGTCCGCGTGTCCGAAAAAATATTAAAATATTGGACACTTCATTTGGCGTGTCGGACACGGATTTTCGCGTGTCCGTCGCGTGTCCGTGTCCGACACGTGTCCGACACGGGACACGCCAGTACAGAGAAGTGTCCGTGTATTCCAGGTGACTATTGACCAACCCAAATGACCTTTGACCAGGTTAAATGACCATTGGCATTACTAATCACCTTTGACCTTTGTTGACCATCCATAATCACCTTTGACTTTCCTAATTACCGATGGTGTCCTTGTATTTTAGCATTTTAATGTCGTTTTACACATCATAACGATATTTTTTCAAAAAAGGGAAATTGCGTTTATCCTTATAACTCTTTCAGAAATCTAGTCAAAACAAGTATTTATTTGCCTTTTTCTTGACACATAGACCGAAAAAGATATTTAATGTCATTTTTACCCATCATAACGATATTTGTTCAAAACGACATTAAATATCTATTCAGTCAACGTGCCGAAATAGAAGAATTAGTACTTGTACTGACCGGATTTTTGAAAGAGTTATCTGATAAGATTAATCGCGACATTCGTTTTATGAAAAATACCGTTACGATTGGTAAAAACGATGTTAAATATCTTTTTTGGTCTGCGTGTTGGAAAATAGGAAAATAAGTATTTGTTTTGATCGAATTTTCGAGAGAGTTATCCCATAAGGTTAATCGCGACGGCCGTTTTTTGGAAAAATATCGTTATGATGGGTAAAAACGACGTTAAATATCTTTTTTAGTCTGCATGCCGGAAAATAGGCGAATATGTACTTGTTTCAACAAGATTTTCAAAAGAGTTACCCCATAAGGACACTCGCGACGTCTTTTTTTTTAAAAAAATATCATTATGATGGGTTAAATATCTTTCGGTCTACGTGCTAAAAAAATAGGTGAATAAGCACTTGTTTTGGTCGGATCTTCAAAATAGTTACCCCATAAAGATAATTGGACGTCCGTTTTTTGAAAAATATCGTTATGATGGGTAAAAACGATGTTAAACTGGTAAAATACATAGGTACTATTGGTAATTAGGAAAGTCAAAGGTAATTAAGAATGACCAATAAAAGCCAAATGTAATTAGTAATGGTTAACAGTCATTTAGGCTGGTCAAAGGTCATTTGAATTGGTCAACAATTACTCGGTTTGAACGGTATAGACTTTGATATTTTGATGGATATAATTTACAAAAACTAGACATTAAAATTATAATTTACATTAATTCTAAACTTAAAGACTATAATTTGCAAATTACTCTTAATAAATTAATTTGGGGCTAGTTTCTTTTTATTAGGCAGCAAAATTAGGTTTTGGTGATCTAAATTGACGTGTCAGTGTATGTGCCGATGTATGCGTCATTCGATGCAAAACTGGCCATAAAGTTTGATCCAACGATTGAACTACATGAAGTCCAATCAATAGATAACGGATCAGAGTAAACAAAATCCAGGCTAACTAAAACAAAACTAGTATGTGCGGCTGAAGAATGAAGAATTTCTGTTAGTTTGATGGTTAATGATATATAATTTATACTTAAAAATATTATAAGTATTTATTTTAAAGTTTTAAAAAGAATATATATTTTCAGATTTTTTAAATTTACTTTACTTATGGAAAAATAAAATAAGAATGATAATATAATTAATGATTTATGTAAGAATATTGAATAAAGATAATTAAACAATAAATATGTACATACTTAATATCGAATGCATTGCACTATATGTTATTTTGATAAATTAATGCAATACATGGCACTAAGTGAATACAATATGCATGCTACTATATGTCTCTATTAACAATTCTTATTACATCTTAAAAATATATTAGTTAGTTACATGTTCATTAATATAAATTGCATTAAGAATCGCTAGTATAAAAAACTTGATTTAAATGTCCTGTTGTTAGTTTTTTATAAAAATTATTTATTATTAAAAACATGACTCACATAATTAATTCTAACCTATTACATTAATTCATTTGGCCAGACTCTTTAAATAGTGTTACTTATTGTTTTTCAATTTTTTTTATTAAATTGTATGATTTGTATTTTCTTAGAAATTAAATGCTGAAATTTTGAATGTGAATGTTTTTTTTTCATTTATTTAACAAAAAAAATTCTTTTTATTATCTTTTAATATTTTCAAATTTAAAAAATATTATTATTTTAATAAAGTTTTTGAATGTCACATTCTTATTTACCTCATTTAACAAATATGTTAATAACTTATACCCAATGTAAACTTATAACACAAAAACTTGGACGAGACCGTCATAAGTTAAGATGAAGTGTGGGCCGGCCTATTTCATGCGCATGTAACAACATTTTAATTTTCTTGGCATTTATCAATTTTGATCTTAAAGGCATCAATTTTGAAAATTGATACCTTTAAGGTTAAAATTAATATCTTTCAAGATCAAAATTGAAAAATGCCCAAAAATGAAAAAAAAAAATGCGCCAGGATATTACACTCGCGAATTGGGCCGGCCCAAATTGACGGTCTCATTATGAGGCCGTCTCGTCCAAGACCAGCTGAACTTATAATTATTTCCTAAATTAATTTTCTATTTTTAGTCAATAAGAACCAATAAGATTATTCCATTTGTTAAAGCTCTAATAGCCAGACACTCAGATTTTTCCAACTCTTTTATCATTTTTCAATATTTTTATTAAATTATGTATGATCTGTATTTCTTTCAAAAATTAAATGTTGAAATTTTGAATGTGAAATTTGTTTTCATTTATTTAAAAATAGAATTTCTTTTTATTGTCTTTTAATATTTTTCAAATTTTTAAATGATATTAAATTTAATCAAGTGTTTGAATATCACATCACATTATTATTTACCTAATTCAACATAGCTTTTAAATATATTAATAATTATACCCATTGTAAACAAATAATTATTTAAATTATTATTATTTTCTAAATTAATTTGTCATGTAATCAATAAGAAACGAATACGATTATTTCATTTGTCAAAGCTCTAATAGTATGACACTTGAAATTTTCCAACTTTTCTATAACATCGTATTGTAAACTTATAATTATTTGTATTATTATTATTTCTTAAATTAATTTGTCACGTAATCAATAAAAAACCAATAAAATTATTTCATTTGTAAAAACTCTAATAATATGACACTTGAAATTTTCCAATTGTTTTATAACATTGCATAATTTCCACTATTTCTTAAAACGAAACTTACCGTTTTTTTTTTGTCTAACTATTTTGCTCTTTATTTAAATTAGCAAATCGGACTATATTTAGTTGGAACATCTCATTCAAAATTTCATCCACTAACTTAAAATTAAATAATCAACAATAAGCTTACACTCGCTTCTTATCCAATATATATTCTAATCATCCACGTATATTAGTCTCATTCTTCTATTCACTTTCAACCAATTTTTTATAAAACAATAATTCTATAATAGACTTAAACTAGAAGAGTACTCATCATGGGATGGAAAAAATATAGAACCATTACCTAATAAGAAAACATAACAAACTTATTTGCACATTTTAGAAAGAAATTACAACAAATTTATAGTTTGTTTGACCGTTATTTCCTTTTGTTATGAATGGTGTGACTTGAGTGCATATTTGGTGTGTGCATTTATGTGGTGACTCTTGGGATGGAATCCCATAAATATGTCATGAATTGGTGTATTAAGATGAGTCTTGATGATTGTGGTTTATGATGATGATTAAAGTATGGATTAATGAGGTAATGAAGTATGAGTTATTCATGGGAGTTATGGAACCTAATAAAGAAGTTCAAAGGTTTAAGATGCTCTACTATGTAAGTCGAGCAATACTGTTAGAAGCCCTCTGAAGTGCCGCTCAACCAGCTCGCTCGACCGAGCGAGCTTCAGAATGGGTCGAGCAAGCAGACAGAATGCAACCAGAAACTTCCTGTAGTCCGCTCGACCAGGCTGCTCGACCGAGCGAGCCTCTACTTTGGTCGAGCGATGTCTCTGATGCTCCTAGGATGCTGTTTTTTGACTCTTCAAATTCTTGGGGATGTTTCATTATCATTTATTCATAGCTTTAATATACTTAATGTTACTTAGTGTGATCTCTCCTAAAAATAGAGAGCTCTCATTGTAATGATCAATATCCACAAAATATACCCCAAGCCAAACACTAGCCTATATCTCTTCTCTATTGTAATTCTCCATATTTGAGAGTTTTTTGAACTCCTTTGATAATATAAGAGATACTACACACCGGAGGACGTAGCCTAAGTTGGGTGAACCTCGTTAAATTTTTTGTGTCGTTTTATTGCTTTACTTTCTCCTACAAACATCGATATCATTGATAGCGTAATTTGTTTGTCACAAAACCTCATACACTCGATCTTGACAATATTGAAGTTTAAAACACATTGTTCGAACTCTAATACATCATCGTTTTCACCTTTAGAATTATAAATTCTACAAAATAACGTATTGAGCTTGTGTTTGATAGTTATAAATTTGAAGAACACAACAAAAGAAATTGGAAGGAAATGAAAATTCCTATGGATTATAGGAATTAAAAACCATATCCTATGATAATTACAAATTCATGTATTAATTAAAATTTGTCATAGTCAAACAAATAATATACTAAAACTCCTAAGAAATTAACAAGAAAAAAACCACCCCATAATACCAATGACAGTTAGATCGAAGTCCAATATACTACAACTTTGGCCCTAATCCGACTTGATTTAAGAATAAAAGTCTATTTTGAATCCAAGAATACAAAATACGACTACAAGTCCAATTACATAATCTGACTTTGAATTAAAGTTAGATCGCAGTCGAATGTCAAACAAATTTAATAAACTGATTTAAATTCAACTCCGACCCTTCTTCTTCGACTCTAACTTTGTCCTAATATTTAAGTTTTTAGTTTATTTAGATAAATTTGTACAACCTAATATTGATAGACATCAAAATGTATTTATTTTTATATTAAAAAGGACAAATATATAGATTTTAGGGATACAAAAAATTGAATCAAAATTTTAAAAAAGGGTCAAAATAGTGATCAGGTTTGTCTCATACTTTTCCGATTTTTACAGGTTGAATCGTTTTGGAATCACAGGTTGAAATTTTTGAGTTTTGGCCCCATAATTCTGTTCGGGTCATTATTGATTCACTCCTATATAATCCCCGGTTCATTTTATGAATCTTGGTAGAATAAACTAAATGGAACATTTGGTCATATGGAATATTATATCAATATGGTTCTTCACTTATTCTCAAATCATAGGCGGATGACTTGTGACTTATTAACCGGTCAAAAAATATTTTTTTAATATTAAAATTATAGAAAATTACAAATAAAAAATATTATTTCTTTTTTTGGCAAGTAAGATAGTATATTAATTCCCAAAAAATATTTACAGCCTAGGCTATAAAAAAAATAATATTATTTCTTTGTTTATTGAAAAAACTTATTTTTGTAGGTAATTTTTTGCCCAAGTTGATTTTGAGCAAAATCTTATAATGATTGATAATTGAGATTATTTTGAGTTATTCACTTTATTTTTCAGCTAATGGACAATTTTTTTGATAATTTTTCCTTGACCAATTAAGTATTAAAAATCTTGATCATAAAGCAAAATTAGATCAATCAAGGAAAACAAACTAACTTCATAGTTGATCAAATTTGATCAATCTAACAAAATCAAATCAGGGTTGTGAATTTTTCGGACTATTTTTTTTATCGTAAAGTAGAATTTTGCAAATTAGCAAATAGCGATTTATTTAATAGTGATTCTTGTTATGATTTTACATATTTTTAATATTAGATTTTTTTAAAAGATGTCATAATCTATCTTCAAAGGACATTCGAAAATCTAGATTGAAGCAAAGTCAAAAGAAATAAAATTTTGAATTGAAAGTGAAGTTGAAAAAAAAAATGCAACTTTGATTTATACCGAAGTTAATGGTGTAAATTAGTAATACTTGTAATAAAAAAAAAAGAAAAAAATAATTTGTCACGGGTTAAGGAACAATATGACGGAGTTACGTTTTGTAAACCTCTCAATTTTCAATCTTGGCTGCATCTTCAACAGTTGGCTCTTTCCTGATGTACACATAAATCATATTTTATATATCAGAACGTGTTTAAAATAAAATTGAAGATCCAACATATATTCATTCAATCTTATAACTGAATTTAACTTTTAAAGCATATAATAAGTAGTTAAAAGTTGATTAGGTTTTCTAATACTTTTTGGATTTTTTAGGGAATTTGATTGTTGAGGTATATATTATTTCATATAAAAGCTAAGAGATTAGTTATATTTGTCCTGGATAAATAATTTTTATTGATAGATATTATTAAATAGTAGAATTTAACTTATCAATAATAATATATTTTATTTATCTAATAATAATAGGAGATAGTTTATTCACTGAGTGAATTAAATTTCTTGCAAAAGCTAACTAGTGATTGTATTAATTAGTTTAAATGAAGTTTAAAGAAAAGAAATTGAGAAACTTTTGTCTTTGTCCCTCTCAAAAAATTACTCTTTTAATGGTTCTTTGTGTAAAAATGCTTTATTTATAAATTGCTCTAAATTTTGATACTATTCACCCATCAATATAATCTAAATACCTTTTTTTTTTTTTTTTTTTTTTTTTTTTTCTATTTTATGGGTATCAATACTGATTAGTGCTATAAATTGCTTCCAACCCTGCCTAAGTTGGCTAAATATAGATTTTTTTTCTATTGCTATTTTATGGGTATCTTTGTTAAAAATACTTTATTCATTTTTTGAGTATCAATCAAATTTTGAGTATTATTATGACAAATATTAATTATATATATATATATTAATAATTAATTATGAAAAAAAATATTAAACTTCTATGATTGAATTACTAAATTTTTTAGAATGAATGAACACCCATAAACAAAACATGTTTTAATTAATGAACTAAAATCTAAAATTGCAAATACTTTTTCTTCTATTAGTTTGTTCTTCAGAAGCAAATAAATAAAAATCGGCTGGCATTTCAAAATCAACCTAGCAAATTCAAAGAAATAGATATTCCTCGTTTCGTGTTGCCTTATTTGTTATTTTGGATTGTTTTATTTATTTTACATTATTTTCATATATTTGGAAATATATCTAGTATTTTCTTTTAATCTTATCCATATATTACAATTCTTATTTAATTTCATCAACACAATTTAATATCTTTTTGTTTATTACCAAATATCTACATTTTTCTAAAAAAAATGTCATTTTCTCTTTCATACTGATTCAAAGGGACATAATAGCAGTTTATTGAGGTATTCAATCAGATCAATTGACCAATTTTGAGTCATGTATTTTGGATCGGTTTAAAATCGAGTATTATATCCATATTAGTTCTTACCTAAGTTTAGATTCATCTTGAAATTGGGTCAATTGGATTTGATTACAAAATCGCATTAATTTTAAGTCCGCTTAGAACACATCTAGTAGTTTAATAAGCAAGATCAAACAATTGATTATTAATATTCAATTTTAGAAATTTTGGTTAGAAAATACTTTTTTATTTGAATGATCAAATATCTCATTTGTTTTTTAACACTATTTATCAATTACTCATAATTAAACATTCTCAATTTATAAGTAAAAAAATAATTAAATGACATCTAATTTTATTCATTTCAATATAAAATTTATTAGTATCTACTTTTTATAATTTAAATTAAGTTCAATTAGTGATTTTTAATATCGAAATAATGTATGGAAATGTGTACTATGAAGCAACCATTTGTTGACATACATGGTTACTAGGAAATCCAACTATTGTAGTGTTCTACCAAAAGTCTTGAGGGTAAAAGCATAAGTCTGAGCCACCATATGTTGTTTGGTGGATCTCCATTAAAAATAATTATCTACTTATCTACTGATTCATGTAATTATCATTGCTGTATAAATCCATCACTTAAAAAAGCACTAAAAATGTTGGATTAGTCATTTATAAATATATATGGCCACGTTTTATAACTAGTACTAAATGGTGGTAATAAATATAATGTCATTTACATAGTAATGAGATCATAAAAATGTTTATTTGCCCACAATTTTTCATTATTACAAAGTATCATTTCTCTAAATATTAATGTATTGAAATGAATTTTGTGAAGAAAATGAAATGATCATAGCTGAATAAGCATATTTATTAAATTTGTTAAAAGATTTTCCTATCAAAATTACGTCAAATTTTCATTGCTATTTCCACCATGTATTTAATACTAACTACTCCCTTTGTTTCCTAATGTTCTTCCCGTTTAGAATATTCTATTTTGGAGAGAGAAATTTGATTAAAATTTTTAAGACATATATAAATGATAAAGTATATCCATGTTAGATCTCGTTAGATTCGTCTTAATATATACTTTTTATCATGTATTTTTTATAATTTTGTATGATGCATATTTAGATATATTAAGACTCAAAATTTACTTTGAAAACTGTATAAAAAATAAATGGAAAGAAAATTTGAAAACGGAAGGAGTAGTAATCACACATAGTGTAATTTTGAGTTTGGTGAGCAGTGAGCACTAATCCAAAATACTAGGTTTTTGTGGTAGGTCCATGTCATTATGTAAAGAAAAACGTTACGAATAATACACAAGAAAAACTTGGGCAACATGCATATCGCCGAAGGAAAATCTTATTGATAGCTGTTTGCATCATCAACAATGTCGAACCATTTTCATATAGATAGCGTTTGTTTAAAAAACACTATCTATAAACTAATATTATTATGGTCTTTAAATTACACTTAAATGAGCGTCACAATAATAACCTTACTTATGTTGTAAGTGATTCTATTTTAAAAATGTTTACATTATCAGCGAGTCTACGTACTTTGGTTACTATTTTCAAATTATTTATTTAAATTTTTTTACTATTTTCTGCATCGGAAGGGGAGATGCTGAAAAAAACAAATAAAATAGAATCGTTGACATTGTCAGCGGATCTTTTCTAAGAGGGATCCGCTAAATGACTTTTGACTTTAAAAGTAATTGTTTTAAAATCCATTGATCATGCTGATGATATTTACCTTTGCAGTCGTTTAAACAAATAAAATCCTATTTATCAAACAATTTTAAAAACACTAAACAAATCAAGCTTAACTAGTAAGAATAGCAAATAAGGGATCGAATCTATGGGAAATGAGGGAGTATAAATCTCAATCGTCCTCGTTCAAGCAAGAGGGTAACACAAATAATTTTAGAAAGTTTTTAATTAAAATAGAAACTAAAGTGGAATTAAAATAAATTCAAACTAACAATTTTGAGATTTTAAATAATTAGAGAAAAGGAAGCTAGGATTTAGCTATCCTATCACCATAGTGCTCCGATGATTAAATCTAGATTAATCACGTACTTGGATTTGACAATCTTCGAAAACGCACACGTTTCCTATCCGGGGCTCTCACATCAATCTTAAGCGCAACATAGCAAAGATGAAACAGGCTTTTTAATGGTCACAATTGCAGATATTCATTCGGGTCATTAAGCCGATTTCGAGTCACGTATTTTGAGTCAGTTCGAAATCGAGTTTTGAGTCCACATTGTTTTTTACATGGTTTTAAATTCATTTTGAAGTCAAGTCAAATCAGATTCAATTACAATCGATTACAAGGTCGGATAAACATTGGATATCAAATCTGTTTTAAATTACCTCTACTCATAATGTATAGAGTAAAAAATCAAAGACATATAAACCCTCAACGATCTTCAAATTTTGAGCATCTTGAATCATTCAAGTTTTATTGATCACATTATTAATTGTTCATACCAGTTACAACTTTATACCATTTAATAAAAATTAAAAATACATCTTTCATCAACCTAATATGCCGCTAGAAATATAATAGTGGAAAACACAAGAGTTTATTATATGGCAGCACTAGTAGGAGGACCTTCAAGTCTTAAATAATCATACATTATCCCCTGGAAGGGACTTTGGTTCCGAGGTTGTGTCAGGAACAGAGTATTATCTCCATGTACAAGATTAGAGCCCGGTATGTCTACACTATAGAACCAGTATAAGCCATGAATGCCGTGCCTTGCTATCGAGTTATCCCTCCCTATTAATCCGGTTGTAAAAATGGGTCGATTTGCATTTGGATTGTTTAACCGTACCTATTTACAAATTTCAATTTCACCATATGAACAACGAATAAAATGAGTAATAACAGTAAATAATCATCATCATAATCCCAATGAGTCCCGCTCAAGGCAGGGTCTGGGGAAATGGAAAGAAGGCAGACCAATACCCTCATCACGTGGAAGTCGTGATCGAATAACAGTGAATAATGAAAACATGAAAATGAGACTTTTACCTGAACTTCAGCAAGAGTTGCAGAAGCAATAGCCAACCTCAGCTTGTAGATGCCCTTTCCGTCTACCTTATCCAGTTTGAATTTGATTTGCCATGTTGTTCCTGTATACCCATTTTCTGTTTTCCTGTGTCACAATGTGGTTAAAATTTTATAAAGTTCTACAAACATTTCGCTAAAATGAGTACTTGGTAGCCAAAAAATGTGCATGAAACAGACGTCTCATGTAAGAGAAAGTCTTGTATGAACTTGATCCACGCTATTTTAATATGCATTAATCTTAAAAGATATTAATAATAAGTAGTTTTACTTGACTAGTACAATCAAGTACAATAATTGGGAAATACAAGACTTTTACCACACGTAAATCGCACTTGATTTGATGGAGAGTTTAAACACGTACCTAGTAACTTGAGCATAGAACCAATCCTTTTGAAAATCACTAACACCAATTGTGTAAACTAAATCTTCTTTAGGGTATAATTCTGAGTATCTCTCCCACAATCCATATTGCCGAAACCTATCAAAGATTATGCAAATGGTAAATACATAGTCTAACGGTAGGTGTTAGTTAGTACATCGGGTTATGTCTTGTAGAAGTGGCACCCAAGACTAGCTATTAGATCTCATTGTTACCTGCAAGGAACTTAATCAACCAAAAGTTTAAGCAGATGGTTGTGGCCCAATGTATGTTTATACTCTAACCCCAACCGTTTGTGACCCTCTTACACCCAAAACAATATAGTATGAGAAATATAAATCATTTTTATGTGGTCTTTGGGATGAAAAGTTTTATGGCTCGATCAACCTTTCGCCCCTTGTTAGTCACCAAACAGTTCATTTGATAACTATTTTAGCGAATAGAGTAATATTCAAAAGATTTAAGCTAACCTGTCAGGATGATTGACATATAATTGATTGACAAAATTAGGATTAGGATCAGGAGCATAGAATTCTGCTGCAGAACGATCAGGAATTCCGATTTCCCACAAGGTTGGTCCATCTCTAGGAGGCTCATATACCAATTCACCCATTTGTGTATCACATCCTGAAAATCATTTCGATTCATAAAATAAAGAACTCGTATTTTTATACATATATATATGGATTTCACCAATATTCTTTCTCAAAAGCAACCCCAGGGCTGGTCCGTGGAAGCCTACCACAACTCCATGAGCTGGCTTTGATTTTCAAGTGTTAATGTAAAGATGAAAGCTCATACCAGCTGTTATGGTAATGAGAGCATCACATTTGTAGTCTGCAACGACTCCAGGAACCCAACCGTAAAGATTATAATCTCCTTCTCGTATGCCTTTGATTGAAAAATAGCCGTTATCATCAGCTGTAGTCCAAAACTGATAACCCTGGAAAGTTGAACATTTTGACAGTGATTCAATCTTTAGAAGAAAATAGAATAATTTGCGAATTATAGCCTTAAAATTTAAGCCTTTTGCGAATTACAATCTCAATCTTATTTTTTGGCGAATTACAACCACCAAAGTATCAATGTCTACAACATTCAGGCCAAATCACAAGATTCCGACTAGTTAACCAAATTTGGACCACTAAAATGCTCGGAATGCTGTGATTTGGCCTGAATGCTATAGATATTGATACTTTGGTGTCTATAATTTGCAAATAGCCTAAACTTTAAGGTTGTAATTCGCAAATAATTCCAGAAAATGAAACCAATAACTTACTGTATTTGGCTTACAGAATTGCAAAAGGGTGAACTAAAAATAGAAGGTGAGAAGAATTGGTTCTTGATTATATTCTAGTAAGTGAGATAGCTAATACATTACCTTGATTTCGGTTTGCCATGATCCAGGTGCTCCAGGTACCGCTAACCCAACATATGCTCCACCGGCTGGTATAAGATCGTCACTAACATATCTGAAAAAGAATGTAATCAG
The DNA here is from genome assembly GCF_026212465.1 of Amaranthus tricolor. Classification (NCBI taxonomy): domain Eukaryota; kingdom Viridiplantae; phylum Streptophyta; class Magnoliopsida; order Caryophyllales; family Amaranthaceae; genus Amaranthus; species Amaranthus tricolor. Next base: position 23,717,423 of record NC_080050.1, on the reverse strand, counting down.
GAGTCGTAGCAAATTACAAAGAATAAATATGAAAAATAGTTTTAGTAATGATAAAAGTATATAGAAAACCTGTCTCGAACTAGTAGTCTGCCACCGACAGTACCACGCTGCTGAGGTTTGGGAAAATCTTCTGATGCTGGGAAACTGTATGGCCAATTATCAGCCTCAACTACAAACTAAACAAGACCAAACCGAAACAATTTCTGTTAGAAAATACACAATTTTCATTTCTAATACCTAAAAAATAGATGAAAGTAGGATTTCAAAGTATTATATCGGTTAACCTGTTGTCTAGCATCTTCCCAAAGCAGATGAAAATCAACATCCTTTGGACAGGAATTGCAGTATATAAAAACCGGGCCAAACACCCTTTTCCATGCCTCCCCATCGGCAAATTTTGGTACTAGAGGATCCCCAGCATAATGGCCGCTGTAAAACACCTGAAATCAGAATAATTCGCAACATTTTATAGATCACCTAAAACCAGAATAAAGTTCAACATTGTTATGGTCACAGTATGTTTTTAAACTATTTGGTAGCATGAACTTTATTTTCACTTACAGATAACGATGTAGGGCCCACGTGGGACGTCAAGTTTTGTTTGACTGGTCCACCAGAACGATACTCGAAGCTAGGTGTAATTTGCCAAAACCCTGTAGCTTGATCAGTGCTAATCCAACCATGGACTAAAATGTCTTTGTTATCACATGAATATTGATATTTGTCATCAACCTAGAAGAAATAACAATTTAAATTACTCAACAAGAAGCCTAATTTTGAAAAATAGACATCAACATTATTTATTTCATCATTAACCCAAAATCCCGCTTGAAAACAGGGTCTGGATAACATTATTTATCTATATGAAATAAAGAAGAGTAATCAGTACCTCTCCCTTGAGGTTCGGTTCTATAGGATTCGTAAGCAAGACAGCTTCGGGGTAGCCAAGTGTTTGACATCTTCCGGGCATTCTATCATCAGGCAAAGGCATAAACCGTTGCCTGTTATCTGCAAGGGCCATGTAGTGAAACCTGATACAAAACACGACATCATTTTTCACTCATTATCGTCTCCTCTTGTGCATACACACACACACAATAGGTAGGTTTCTTATACCATTGCTTGTTGAGCTTAAAGGTGATCCTAGTCTCACCCATACTAAAGCCAGGCCAATCATTCATCCGCTCATAAATTGCATATGTGTAGAAACCGGATGAGCCACGCAACATAATGAACCTAAATATATGTGATCACCATGATAAGGAATACGAATTTTACAATAAGTTAAGTGCAATATGAAACTATTTGTTATAAACCATGTAACATGATTCGCCTAGTTAATTCACTTTTTAAATTCGCAATTCGCTTAAAATGACCCTAAAATAGCCCAAACTGACCGTAATTGGCTTTTTTTGGATTCGCGATCCGCGAGGAGTTTAGTGAATCATGTGACAGTGGTTATAAACAATAGTAGATGGAGACCTTTTATCAATATTCAAAGGAACAAGCTTGCCCTTGAGTGAGGGATCCCATTGTCTACTGAAAGAAACTTCAACCTGATCATCATTTTGCACAATGACCTGAAATTTTGTTGTTTTTATCCTGAACATCAGCAGAAAAAACCCGTTGTCAAACATTTCGATCATTATTTCGATCAAGTTTAATTTCCAGCAAAAAAATCTAAACAGTATTGGAAAATCGTAAAGATGATACAAACATGTCAAATGTCCCTGGCGTAGTATCATCATTCCAAACAAGGTCCCAATACCTGCATACATAGTGCAGTTTCCATGTCATAAGACAAGCAAAAATACGGGTATTCACACAGATTGTACAAAGCTAATTAATGCTAACCCTCTATTATCTTCTACATTTCGAACTTCAAGCAAATTGTCGATGCCATTATAAGCAATTCCAGTAACGATTCCTTGAGGATTTGACAATGTGACTCGAACAATGCCATTGTCCAGTACAACCTGCAAGGTTTTAGTTAAGTTCCATGAAATATAGAATTTCATTGTTAAGCATATAGATCAAATAATGAAAAGACCAAGAGCATGTTGCAATCCTTGCATTGGCGGACCAATTAAGGGGTCTGAGAGTGTCTAGGCCTTGCTATAAATTATAAATTAAAATGTTAAATATCACCCATTTTTTTCGTTTTGTTTCATTATTATAATCAATTTTGAGGACCCTTATAGAAAAAACCAGGGACCACCATGGAACGCTGGTTGGGCCCACAACCTAGTTTCTTTCAAAACAGTACAGAATTGGACACTATAGTGACATTTGGTTTAGATAGATGCAGCGTTAAGAAAGATAATCTAAAGTAGTTAAATTGGTATTTTATATCTAAATTTTGTATTAAATATATTTATGCTTAGCAAAGAAATTATCTTAGCTTTAACAACACTTCATAACTAATCTTAACTCATTTGGGTTCATACAAAATGTCTTGCTTTTCAACCAAGGATTTTTACTTTTATTTCTTTATGCCAATTAATTTCTTAATGCAAGTTTGATATTCGAGTTACCTTCTCTTTATACATGCACAACGCGGTTAGTCTGAATCAGTGTAACATAATTCGCTAGTCAATTCGCTTTTTGAATTCGCGATTTGTTCAAAATGACCCTAATAGCCCAATACCAAACATAATTCTTTGTTTTTTATTTGCGATTCGCAAGGAAATTAATGGATTAAGTGACCATGGTCTGAATTTTTGTTTCTCAAAAAATGATTCTTGTCTTGAGGATTTGCCAGTAACAAAGACATATACACCCTCATAATATATCATTGTTAATAACAAAGACAAAATAAAATGGAGTATCATATAAGCATGGACAAATTTACGATACTAGTATATAGCAGGCCGATCAATATATGTCTATACATGTGTACTAGTCCTAAACGGCTACCACTCTTTTGTTGTACTCTTTCTATCGTTGGAAATTTAACTCACTCTCTTTTTTAATTTGTCCAATTAAATTTACCTTATTTTTACTTATGGCTATGACCTATACTAAGTAAATTCTCAACTACACATTTCTACTACTTTCGCATAAATACTATTTTACTCATTTTTTTTAATTTTTCCACTGATTATTATAGGGGCAATTGGTGTTACAAGGAAAGTATATATTACACAAATCATGGTCCGGATCTCGATTAATGTAAAACACCAAAAGAAGGATAACATTTAAAAGTAAGGAAATTTGCATGTTACTCTACAAGGAAAGCAACAAATAAACAAACCCAAAAACATTCCAAACATATTAAAAAGACAAGAATCTATGTCGAAATATAATACTTCCTCAACGTCAATATAAATTTCTCATTTCCTTTTTTGGCAAATCCATATCAATTATCCCAATTTTATTTTTGTCCATCTTTTTTTACCTAAATATTCTTAGTTCACACAAGTAATTACGAATATAGTCCCATGTACCTTACTTACCTAATTACCTTTCACTACTTACCCTTTACTATTTATCCAACTATTACCCTTTACTATTTACCCAACTATCACCTTTTTAATGGACCCCACACCACTATTAATATCCGTATCCAAGCAAATAGGACATTTTTATTGGTGCATGGGGAGTATAACATAAAATACGAGTAAAAAAAAAGTACTTCAATAAGAAAATGGTAAAGCACCGACACTTACATAACGATCGAGGATTTGAAGTTTTACAGGTTGATCCGTAGGTACATCAGGGGCCGGGCCGGGACCCGGAGTCGGAGTCGGAGTCGGACCCGGACCCGGTTCAACTTCTCCATTTCCACAGCATCCACCGCACATCCATAGTCTCCCTTTCGTCATTATTCCTATCTACACTTCTTTCCCAGAAAAATTAAATTATGATCTTCTTCAATTACGAATAAATTGCCTCTAATTTAATGTATAATATGATAGATGGCCTGATATATAGAGAAAAAGTAAAATTAGGACTAGAATTAAAGCATCAATAATGTATGTCTTTAAAGCACAATTCTGGGTTGTTTAGGTTATTTTAATGGCAACTCTTAACTTCGTCGCCAATCGCTTGGTGGGCGTTCAATCCAAGATTTTGCAAAATTTAACGACTTTTGATTTTGATTTAAGGATGGATTTATGCATGCTGTTGTTTTTCTTTTGTAGGGGCAAAATGAATATTCGGCCCATTTGGTTTGGAGTATTATTAAATGGTTGTATTAAAAATAATTTATGGCGTAAAATTTCATTAAAAGTTTCATATTATTCTCTTAATAATGCATTGAAATGAATTTTACGAAGAAAATGAGATAATTGAAGTTAAACAAGCATGACTCATCAAGGTATTCAAGATATTTTTGAATCAAAATTACACTAGTTTTTCATTCTCATTAACTCCGTTTATTACCACATACCAAACGGGCTGATTGTGTAATAAAATTATATCTTATGAATTAATTATGATGATGATAAACAAAACAAGGCGATGAGAAATAGAAAACTTAAGAATTAAAAATTATGTTTTTACACAAAAACTTGGAAGAGACGGTTTTATTATGAGACCGTCAATTTGGTCCGGGTCAATTCGTACGTGTAACAATATTTCAATTTTCTGGGCATTTATCAATTTTTTCAAAATTAATACCTTTAAAATCAAAATTGAAAAATACCCAGAAAAGGAAAAAATGCACAGGTTGTTACACGCGCGAATTGGGCCTGCCCAAATTGACGGTCTAACTATGAGGTCGTCTCGTCCAAGACCAGCTAATATTTTTATTGTCTCGGATAATAAAAATCTCATATGATTAATATTCCTATATAAAATTTTTACAATTATATCTTTTATTCATCTTAATTAATTTTATGTACTTTATGTTGCATTTTTTAATCAAACATAATTGCATCCAAATATTGCACAACGTATTAACCAAGTGTCAAAAGGACTAATATTGACAACAACTGACAAGTAGGTAAAGTAAAAGTACTTCAAATGATTAAATTTTATAAAGGTGGAATTATATATATATTAATTAAAATCTGAAATTTTAGATTTTAATTTTGAAAATTTAATTAAATTTTATAATGGTAAATTTTTTGTTTGTTTCGAAACTATACTTTATCTGTTAAAAGCTCCAACTTTATATTATCTTAGTTTCAAAGGTGTTCAAGTATATTAGTATTACCTAGAATACCAGTAGCACTTTTTAAAAAATGAGTAATAAAATTTCTATTTTATTGGCCTGTGTATCTTTCATCTATCTGCTCTGTGCCCACATCCTTATCAATCATGGCGTCTTCTCAACACTAATCCGATCATTCCTCAAATTAGGAAAGTTTTAATTTGAGTCTAGGCTCTAGGAGTAACATTTTTTATAAAAAATATAAAATTTAGGCAAAATTATAAAAAACTACTTAATATATATCCTTTTTGCAAAAAACTACCTTATGTAAAATTTTTTGCAAAAAACTACCTTATATAATACAATTGTTTGCAAAACACTACCTTATAATGGATTGTTGCCTTTGACCGTTAACTTTAACCGTTGACCGGCATGTGAGACTCACGTGATACTTTACTGTATTTAATTGTTCTTCATTTCAGTTCTGCCCATTCGAAAATCCTTTGTTCCTTCCTTCTATTTGCAGCGATAAACCCTAATTCTTCTTTCTTTCCCCTTTCTTTCTTTCTCCTTGCATTCCAATCTTTAATTCATTCAAAGATCATCATTTTTTTCCAATTAATTAGTTATGTCTTCTTGTTCTTCAAGCGAAAATTCGATATCTGAAAAATGTGGGTGTGGAGTTCCCTTTGCAAGGAGGGTTTCATGGACCAAGGAAAATCCTGGAAGAAGGTTTAAGACTTGCGTTTTTTATGATCATGGTACAAAATGGAGGGGATGCAAAAAGTTTAAATGGATTGATGAACCTGAATTGACAGTTTGGCAAAGAGAAGTGACTAACAAACTTGTGGAGGATAAGCGACAATTAGCAACTGAAATCAAGATTTTGACATCAAGGGTTTGTTGCTTGGAACATGAAAAGGAACAAGCACTTTCAGAAATTAAAAGGATTAAGAAGAAATGGATGAATGAGAGGAAGCATGGAAGTCAGATTACAAGCTTTGTATTGGGGTTTTTCATTTGTTTTTTGTTGGTGTGTCTTGTATTAATCAAGGCTAGTAATTGAAGTTTATGACCTATTTAAGAATAATTGTAACAGTGATTTGGATATTGTAACATGATCATGATGAATGAATTAAGTTTTATTTTGTCCATTTACTTTCTTTGCAGGTTTTGTAAATACACTTGTATGTTTGTTGTGTTTCATGTGTTGTGTTTAGGACCTGTGTTTGCTGTGTTGTGTTGTGTTTATGACCTGTGTGTGTTGTGTTGTGTTTGTTGTGTATGTTGTGTTTACTGTGTTTGCCTGCTGCTTGGAACACAACATACACTTAACTTACAGCAATTTGCTTACATACATATACACAACACAGAAGCATTTGCTTACATACATATACACAACTCAAATCAGTATTGCTGCACTGACTCATGTTATGTATGTTGTGTTTGCCCAATGCTTGGAACACAAGATACACTTAGCATTGATTTGTTTCAGCACTAGTTTAGCACTAATTTGTTTCAACACTGATTTGCAGCACTAGTTCAGGTTTCTTTTTCAAGAATGCTCTTCTGCAGTAGTTCTCACAACAATGTTTTATGAACGAACACAACATAGTGCTGCATACTCCTGCACTGACTAAATTTGCTGCACTTAATTCAACACAGTAACTGAATTGAACACATTACATTCTTAGTTCATACACTGATTTGCTAACATACAGTTCAACATAGTAAATTCATCACAGTAACTGAATTCAACACATTACATTCCCAATTCATACACTTATACTAATTCAACACATTACATTCAACAGTAAATTACTTATACAACTCTATATTTGAGTATTTTGATCCATTACACATGAAGTAGATGCAGCAGTTTGCGTTTGTTGTTGACTAATGGAGCTAGGAACATTATTTGTTGTAGATTGTTGAGTAGAAGAAGATCCCATTTTAGGCCTTCCACCCTTTGACTTGATCTTTGTTGGTGGTGGTTTGGGTGGATTCTTGCAGCCTTTTTTGTAGTGACCCAGGTCACCACAATTACCACATCTTCGTTGCTTGAATTCTCTAACAGCACATACAGCCTTCTTACCTTTATCAGCTTCCTTCTTTCTTTTCCTCTTATTAGACCTTCCAGGCATCTTTTGATATGGTGGAGGAAGTGGTTTGGGTGGATTCTTGCAGCCTTTTTTGTAGTGACCCAGGTCACCACAATTACCACATCTTCGTTGCTTGAATTCTCTAACAGCACATACAGCCTTCTTACCTTTATCAGCTTCCTTCTTTCTTTTCCTCTTATTAGACCTTCCAGGCATCTTTTGATATGGTGGAGGAAGTGGTTTGGCTAAAGTGGTTGTGGGCCACATTTTGTGTCCTGGCATACCATAAAACTTTGGAGCATACGTCTTTCGATATGTTTCTACAAGATACGCTTCGTGCACAAAGTCGTTGGCATCTAATTGTCTAAGAACAATACAAGCCAAGGCATGTTTACAAGGAATCATCTATGTATTTCTCAGCTAAATACAAAGCAGTGACTTTGTTAATTTGGTGTTGGTGACCACAAGTGTGCTTGGGAAAATAACTCCTTATTTGAAGTGTCTCCTCATCTTTCAACTTCACAGCATGAACCTTAAAATAACACTTCTTCTCCTTCCCACAAACACAGTTCACAATTCTAGCTTTCGATTCCATGCAATTGCATCTATTGTAGCAATATACACTGATCCTACTACTACCATTATGCAGGTAATAATAATTGTAACCACATTCAATAGCATGGTACCTTAGTGCTTTTCTAAACACATATGTCGAAGGAAACTTAAGGCCTAAAGATAAATTGATCTTACCCTTGAAATCAACCTCAGGATTGAATGTAGGATAGCTGCATATACCTTCCTCATCATCATTCAATGCACCCAATTCATAATCATCAGACTGGGGTTCATCATCATTAAAGTATATATCTCTATTGTTTTCTTCATCAACCTCCTTATCTACTATCAATCTAATTTCATCATCACCTATAAACACATCATCAAAACCATAAACTACATTTTCTGCAAACAAATCAGAATCATCCTCATATTCATCTTCATCACCACAACTATAATCATCATCACTACTATCCTCAAAATCACAAACATGTTGCTCTATGTGGCCTCTCTCATTTGGTGTAAGGTTTAGGGTAGAAATAGCAGCTGAGTTATTTGTTTTAGATCTAGGGTTAACACTTAAACATTCTTTATAATCCTTATGTGTGACTGGTGGTCCCAACAGCCCAGCATCAGCATCCACATTTGCTCTTTCCAACTCATCCACAACCTCATGTGCCACATCAGAACTTTCAATCACCACCTCATCTACCCTAACATTACCCACCTCAGTTGCCAACTCAGACTGCTTCTTTTTCGAATCACTAGCTTTTTTACGGATTTTTTATTTCTTCATCTTATTGATTTAGCTAATTTCAAGAACCCTAATACATTATTCAGATACAAACAACAATCAATTTACAAATTACAAGATATGAAACAACAAATTCAATAGAAAATACGCAGCAAAAGAAAGCAAATTTGTAAAACGAAGTAAATTTTAAATTATACCTAAAATACAACAATGAAGTACAAAACCATAATTAAGTAGTAGTGCATACCAGTATAGGTTAGAAATTTCAATGAGATGATGTTACGAGGTGGATGGGAGCGAAATGAGGAGTTACAGCAATGGAGTTGTCGCTGGAAATGGCAGGAAGAAAGGATTTTCGAATGGGCAGAACTGAAATGAAGAACAATTAAAAACAGTAAAGTATCACGTGACTCTCACATGCCGGTCAACGGTTAAAGTTAGCGGTCAAAGGTAACAATCCGTTATAAGGTAGTGTTTTGCAAACAATTGTATTATATAAGGTAGTTTTTTGCAAAAATTTTTACATAAGGTAGTTTTTTTGCAAAATGGGGTATATATTAGGTAGTTTTTATAATTTTGCCTAAAATTTACAAGGAGTGAGCATGTTTAGCCGTAGGTACTATTTTTGTCCCGTTACTCACCCATTTATCTTAGCAGACGGGTATTTTCTGTCCAAATTAAAATTTTTATATATAAATATTGCCCAAGCCAGTCTATTTTTCAAGCCAGATAAATTGAGCTTGGTGGACAGCCCACCTATAAAAATTCTAGTTGAGAACTGCTAGTAGTCTATGAAACTTATAAGTAGACTTTGTGTGTTTGGCTCTAGTGAATTGCATAACGCTTTGCTCTTGCACTTATTATGTAGCCATTGAATAATTGTGTCATACCTTACTGCTTGTTTTTATAAAAGATCTACGAAGCAAGGTGGATTATAACTCTTAAATCTCTCAAATGCAACGTTATTAATATTACCCATGTCTTCTAAAGCTTGTTTGTAGCCTTTAGAATACCTTTTCAACTCTTCACCCTTGAAATTCTTATACAAGTTAGCATAGAGCACAATGTCTATATTTCTCTGGAGGAAGTACTTGTGCAACATAACTAGTACTACCCTTCAATGATAAATGAACAAATTCATAGTCAATGATTATAAAAAAAAAAATAAAAAATAAAAAAAATGTAATTGAATATGAGAGTAAATTGTAGTAAAACTAAAGACAAATGAACATACCTTGTGCTCATCTTATTTGATAACAACATTCTATCCATTTCTATACTCTAAAGTAGTTTTGCAAGCCCTTTAGAAATCACTCCTAACTGTAATTATTTTTTCCTTTCACTACTACTCAACAAATGGGATAATTCATTGTTATTATGTATCCCTACCAACTAAAACCAACAATTGCCCAAATACAAACGTTTACAAAAATTAAGCATATTTGCATATCACTTTTATGAACCCTTCTAGCTAACCTCTCTTTAAATGCTCAAAGCACACATGCAATCTATGAATAATTCTGCATATGATATACTAAATGCAGTGACAAGCTCAATTAAACTGCTCGACTGCTTGTTGAAACACATGAACATACACACCCAATTTGTTGTAATACTCAGCCATGCTCCCATAAAGTTTGCCCAGCTACTGAACCTTTTTTCAGCAGCCCATTTAATAGTTTCAAAATCTACATTCTCACTAGCAATAGTGGCCCTCTAGGTGAATTCCCCCTCCCGTTCTCACAGGGAAGGTTCTGAGCATGTTCAACATGTTCAACCGCATAGGGCCCTAAAACATTTTGGGCCTCAATATGAAATTATATATAGAGTTTTGGAGAAGTGATAATTTCTCATTAAAGTGTTAAGCCTTTATATAGGCAAGTACAAGAAAGAATATACGGAAGAATGTTGAAATAAAATCCCTAAATTAATGCTATAACGTTAGAGTAATTCTTGGAAAGCTAATAAGGAAACTAAGTAGCTATACATACATAAAGACCACATTCATAATATACAATAGAATAAAACCCTTCAATTAGGCATGGTTGACTTTGATTAATTTATATCTTCTACATGCCCCCTCAAGATGGACGGTGTTTGAACAAGTCCAATCTTGGTAGATAAGTCATGAAGTCTAGACCAATGCTAGATGTTTCATTCGTGAGTGAAAGATCGGATTAGCCGCATAGTGAGTTGCTCCAAGATTGTCACAATAAATGCTAGGAGGATTATTAACATGAACATCTAGCTCTTGGAGAAGAGACCGGAGCCACATGACTTCAGCACTAGTTGTTGCCACAGCTCAAAATTCAGCTTCTGTCGAAGACCGTGCTAGACTCTTTTGCTTCTTTGAGCTCCAAGAGATAGGATTTCTTCCCAAATAAACAATGTAGTCAGTTGTAGAGACATAATTATCACGATCACCCGCCCAATCCGCATCACAAAACGCATGAAGCTAAGGTAGAGAGTTATGATGAATAATGACACCATGATTAGAAGTACCATTAAGATAACAAAGTACCCTTTTTAATGCAGCATAATGAAGGTCAGTAGGCTTGTGCATGTATTGAGATAACTTGTTGACCGCAAAGGTAACATTCGGCCTTGTTAATGATAAATATTGAAGGTGCCGATTAGTGCACGATAATCAGTAGGATTAAATAGGGGTGAGCCATCAGTAAGATTAAGAGGAGGATATGTAGCCATAGGTGTTGGAACTGGTTTAGCATTTGACATCTTGGCACGGTCTAATAAATCTTGGATATATTTCTTTTGACTTAAAAACAACCCATGTTCATGAGGTAGTACCTCAACACCAAGAAAGTATGAGAGTGACCCCAAGTCTTTGAGAGAGAAGCGAGAGGCCAAACTAGTGACAAAAACTTGTAGAGCAGAAGATGAAGGACCCATAATAATAATATCGTCAACGTATACCAAAAGATAAAATGTGACATTATTATTCTTATAAATAAATAATGACGAATCAGCAATAGAATTGCTGAAACCATAAGAGAGAAGATAAGTACGGAGTTCTTGATACCAAGCTCTTGGAGCTTGTTTGAGACCATATATAACTTTATGAAGTTTACATACATGAGTTGGATTATCCTTATCCAAAAACCCGGAGGTTACATCCTCATTAAGATGACCTTGAAGATAGGCATTGTTAATATCAAGTTGTCTAATGTTCCACCCATTTGTGACCGCAAGAGAGAGCATAAGACATACCGTTGTAGGCTTAATAACCGGACTAAAAGTCTCTGAATAATCAATCCCGGGTCGTTGATGAAACCCCTTAGCAACAAGGCGAGCCTTGTAACGCTCAATTTCACCTGTAGGCTTGTATTTAATCCTGTATACCCATTTGTTACCAACAACATTTTGAGATGGGTGAGAGGGAACAAGTTCCCAAGTAACATTATGTACCAAAGCATCATATTCCTCTGTCATTGCACGACGCCATTGAGGATCTTTTAAGGCTTGGGTGGTGTTTTGGGGCTCAAGCGATTGAACTCGAGTGGTGGTAAGATTAGCAAATTTTGGGTTTGGTTTGACAAAATTATTTTGTAGTCGAGTGACAATGGTTCTCGCTGGAGGGGGTGGTGGTGGCAGTGGAGTAGGAGATGAAGTCATAGAGGTTGTTGGTGTAGTTGGAGATGATTGTAGAGAGTTTGAAGGCAAGATAGGAGAGGATAAAATTGGTGATTGAGGTTCAACATTGGGTTGTACAATTGGTGGTTCCACAATGGGAAGAACCACTGTACACCATTCATCAACATCAGAAAGAGATGCAGGAGTAGATGTTGGACTAAAAGCAGGAAATGGAAAGACATCATCTACAAATTTTACATGCCTAGAAACATACACTTTGTTAGTGGGAAGATGTAGACAATAATATGCACTTTGTGATGGAGAATAACCAACAAAGATGCATGGAAGAGATCGATTGTCAAGCTTATGACTAGCATATGGCCGAAGCCAAGGATAACATAGACTTCCAAAATTTTTTAGTTTTGAGTAGTTGGGTACAATTCCAAAAAGATGAAGATAAGGAGAATCATTGTGAAGAGTTTGGGTTGGGAGACGATTAATTAAATAAGTGGCTGTAGAAAAAGCATATGGCCATTATGTTAAAGGCATTTTTGCATGAGTAAGTAGAGCTAGCCCTGTTTCAACAATATGTTTATTTCGACGCTCCGCAAACCTATTATGTTCCGGAGTATGAGGAGGAGTAGTAAGATGGGAAATGCCATGAGTAGCAAAGTAAGGTCTAAGTTTTTCATATTCTCCTCCATTATCACTAAACACTTGAATTATGAGCTTGTTAAATATTTTTCAACCAGGGCCCGAAAATGATAAAAGGTATTTTCAGTGTCTGACTTTCATTTGAGAGAATATAACCAAGTGTATTTTGTAAAGTGATCAACAAAAATTACATAATATTTGTAATTATCATTAGATAACACTGGACTAGACCAAACATCAGTAAAAATTAAATCAAGAGGGGCATTTGAAGTGAGAGTAGAATCGAAAAAAGGCAATTTGTGGCTTTTATTAATGATGCATGAATTACAATATGACATAGAGAAATCAGGAATAGCTAAAGAAAACATAGAATTTAAAATCCTAAGGATAGTACTAGATGGATGCCCAAGCCGATGATGCCAATCATGAATGGGTGTTTTGAAACTTGTGAAAACTCGAGGAGGTGACGGGTGCCATTCATAAACTCCAGCTTTAGAAGGCCCCTGTAGAAGAGTTGTACCCTTCAACTGCTCCTTGACACAAAAAAAAAGAGGGTAAGAATTCAATAGAAGTATTATTTTCTTTACAAAACTTGGAAATAGACAGGATATTTCGTGATATAGATGGGACATGTAAGACATTAGAAAATGTAAAAAATTTAGAAGGAGTGGTGAGAGAGAAAGAACCAGTATTTGCTATAGAGAGAGACAAGCCATCACCAATCACAATTTCATCCGAGCCATCATAAGGTGCATGTAGAGAGAGATTATTGAGATCATTTGTGACATGATGCGATGCTCAACTATCCAAAAGCCATCCATTAGAAGAGGTGTTGGAGTTAGCTGCTTGCATCATATGAGCCTGAGGTAAGGATGAAGATTGCTGACCCATCTGACCCGCTTTAGCATAGACGGGAGCGGGTGCCTCAATGTTAGGAAAGAGAGACTTAAATATAGTGCATTTTTTGAGAGCATGACCAGTTACCTGGCACCATTGACACTTACCCAAAAAAGTGCGTTGTGGTTTTGGCAAAGAAGAGGGGCGAGGGGTAGGAAGCAAGCCTGACGAAGAAGGGTTTGTCTGCTGACCCTTGGAATAATATTTCTTATATTGAGTGGCATGCACAGTGGCTGGGAATTGAGCAGGGGAAGGTGTATTAGCAACAATAAATTCCTTAGTGATCAATTTTTCATGGAGCTCTGTGAAAGATATAGGAGTGTCTCGCGCATTGACAGCATCAATGACTGACTTGTACACCTCATAATCAAGACCTTGGAGCACCTTATCAATAATGTCCTCATGGTCCATAGGCTTTCCCATAGAAGCGAGACGATCAGTGCACTTCTTAATAGCCTGCATATACTCATGAATTGATTGATTAGTATGAGTAATTTTGGAGAGTTGAGTCTTGATTTGTTTGAAGTGACCACGAGATGGATTGGCATAAGTGGAGGAAAGGATTTCCCATGCCTCCTAGGCAGTGCCAGTGTGAGAGACAAGGGGGACTAGGTCTTGTGTAAGGGTCCCAACTAGTGCACCAAAAACAAGTCGATCTTGGCGGAACCATGTTAAGGCTGTCGGATTGGAAACGGAAACACCGTCAGTAGTGATGGAGGTGGGTGGAGAGGGAAAAGAGCCATCAATATATTTCCACAGATCATAGCCAAGAAGTGTTGCTTGCAATTGAGTTTTCCAGGCTATGTAATTGGTGGGTGTTAATTTGATGGTGTTTTGTAGTTGTAAAATGGTAAATGGTCTAGTGGGCTCAAGAGAATTAGGAATAAGAGGCTTTTCGTTAGCCATTAGAAGAGAAGAGAAGAAAAAAAAAGAGGGGAAAAATTAATCACAGAGCAATTGAGATCTTTTAGACTCTTGATACCATATAGAGTTTTGGAGAAGTGATAATTTCTCATTAAAGTGTTAAGCCTTTATATAGGCAAGTACAAGAAAGAATATACGGAAGAATGTTGAAATAAAATCCCTAAATTAATGCTATAACGTTAGAGTAATTCTAGGAAAGCTAATAAGGAAACTAAGTAGCTATACATACATAAAGACCACATTCATAATATACAATAGAATAAAACCCTTCAATTAGGCATGGTTGACTTTGATTGATTTATATCTTCTACATTATATTGTAAGTGTTAAGTGTTTAAAGATACAAAGTTATTAGAAAAAGAACATAATTTTTGAAAATGCCCAGGGCCTCAAAATAATTTAACAATTTTTGTTCCACCCCTGCTTCCTTCGTAACCAACCACCCTCCCTATTTCCCACCGTTCCCCTACCTTCCCCACTATTAAGGGTGTTTAATGAACTAGATAAGGGCCAGGCCTGACTTAAGTAAATATGGATCAGGTTGGATAAGGGCCCTTCAAACATAATATAGGCTTTAAATGGGTTGGGCTTTGAAAGCTTGACGCGGCCCAACCTGGCCCATTTTTATTACTAAAAATTATTTTAATCCCCATTATCAATTTATAACAATTAAATTATTATTTATAATAATTAAATTGAAAAATATTAATAATCTCCATTGACATTGTCATTTATAATATTTAAATTATTCATTAATTATGTTATTTACAAAGGCCCATTTTCGACCCTTATTGAGCCTTTTTGTAGCCCGCTTCATTTTAATTATAGTAGAGCCCGTTTT
Organism: Amaranthus tricolor; assembly: GCF_026212465.1. Taxonomy (NCBI): domain Eukaryota; kingdom Viridiplantae; phylum Streptophyta; class Magnoliopsida; order Caryophyllales; family Amaranthaceae; genus Amaranthus; species Amaranthus tricolor. Next base: position 23,702,010 of record NC_080050.1, on the reverse strand, counting down.
TGGCCCGACCCATTTTCAGCCTGGTCCTTACAAAGCCCTTCTAAAAACGAGCAGAATAAGGGCATTGAACACCCCTACCGATATCCTATTGCAATAAACTTCACTTCATTGGAAAAAGTGAGCCCAGTAAAAACACTATAAATCCCATTAAGTTTCTACAAATTCTTACTTGAGACCGTCTTTGTAAAGATGGCTCTTAAAAGCCCAGCCTAAATCTAATCTATGTTAATTTTAAAAAAAAATTGATGCGCGCGTATGAATTAAGTGGAATGTGAAAAATCACATAATATATTTGGGGTTATACGCCTGAGTTTACGGGATGAGATTCTTCGTGTGGTATAGGAGAGGTTGGGATTGAGTGGTAGAGAAAGTGTGGCAAAGTAAGAACGACCCGTTTGGTAGGTGGTAATAAATGGTGGTAATGGGAATGAAAAACTAATGTAATTTTAGTTGAAAAATCTCTTGGCTACCTTGATGGCCATACTTGTCCAAATCCAATCATCTCATTTTCTTCATAAAATGTATTCCAATGCATTACCATTGGGAGAGGTGGTATTAGGTGGTAATGAAAATTTATAAACAAAAAAAACTTTTTTGTGATCAAAGTTTCATTACCATGGGAATAATATGGAACTTTTAATGAAATTTTACACTATAAATCATTCCCATTATTTAATACCAATAATACCAAACGGGCCTTAAGAGATGAGATATATGGTTACATATTTATTTATTGAGAAATTATCAATGGTAGTCATGTGTTTTTGCACTTTATCTTTGGTACCCTCGTATTTTTTCGATGATCTGTGGTATCCCTAGCATTTCATGCCAATTACAATCGTGATGTTATTCAAGTTGTTGTGGTTATCTTGCCGTTAAATCCTTTTAAAAACAAACTATAGTCAGTTTGTTTGAACCTTGAATAATGTCAAGATAACGGTAAGATAATAGCCTAAACTTGAATAATATCACGGTTGTAATTAGCATGAAATGTTAGATCATTCTTCCTGCCTGCTACACAGAAACATCAAACAACAAAGACCATTCTTTGTATGATTTCGACTATGAGCAGGATTACACAACAATGATAAATGAGAATCATGACTTGAGGAAAATAATAGTCTTGATTCAAATGATTCCAATAATCTAGAACACAAAGAGGAAGAAAGACTCATAGAAATCAGTGATCCAAATATTGCAGATCATATTGACGATTCTATCAACCAAAGAAATTCACAAAGGGTTAAGAAACTACCTGTTGGGTTTTTTTGGTGTAACTTTGAGTGCACCTATGGTGTACGATGTGGATTGATGATGTGTGTATGTGTGTGTATGATGATGTAGGAGTCATTATGGACTTTTTGATGAGCCGCTCGACCCACATTGTGGAATGCTCGACCGAGCCAGTTGGCTCGACCAGATCAGTGAGCATTCTGATCTGCTGCTCGACTGGAATTCAAGTCGCTCGACCAAGGCTATTTCCGTCCGGTCGAGGGTCCAGAATGCACTCTGTTTTTCTTGCGCGATAAGTTTTACGGGAATGTATTAATGTGGGCCTTTGCCCAATCATTTGTATACAGCTTCTACTATAAATAGGAGTCTCATACACTCACTCCAATGTTGATTCAAACCCTAGCTAAACACAAATCCATTTTCTTTTATCTTCTCCAAGTGTAATACTTCTTTGTAAGAGTTCTTGAGAACTCCATTGTTTCTTCACATAATCAAGCAAATTAACCACCACTGAGGACGTAGCCCACATTGGGGTGAACCTCGTAAATCTTGTGTCTTTGATTTTGCTTTGTTTTATATTGTTTCTCATTGCTTATTATTGAAGTGTTGTTTCATTGCATTGAACACTCTTACCATTGGTCTTAGGTGACTTTTAGGGATAAAGATTGAAACTTTAGACCCTAGTGTGATTGTTTTTTCACTACCAACACACCTAAGTGACTACTACTGCAATATGGCCAAACATTAGTGTGGTCTTGTGAGACATGATGACTTCAAAATAAACAATATTTTACACAACCAATTTGAACATTATGAGCCAAAGAACTTCAAGGAAGCCATCTCAAATTCTATGTGGAAAGATGATATAGAAAAGGAAATAAATGCCCTAGAAAGAAATGAAACATGGGACATAGTCACTTTTCCCATAAATAAAAAGGCTATAGGATGCAAGTGGATATTCAAAGTCAAGCTCAATGCAAATGGAACCTTGGAACAAGCAAGACTTGTAGCAAAAGCTTATAATAAGATATTTGGCATTGTCTATGATGAGACTTTCTCACTTGTTGTGAAAATGACCACAATAAGATGTTTAATTGTAGTAGTAGCAAGCAAAGGGTGGTCTCTGTACCAACTAGATGTCAACAATGCATTCCTACATGGAAACTTAAAAGAAGAAGTATATATGCAAATACCACAAGGCTATGGAAAATTTAAAGACAAAGTCTGCAAACTAAAGAAATCCTTATATGGTCTAAAACAAGCCTCAAGGCAATGGTTTGCAAAATTGGTGAATGAACTTACAAAACAAAACTACCATCAATCAAAAAATGACTACTCTTTATTTACAAAAAGGGAAATAGGGAGAATAATAGTCCTAGCACTCTATGTTGATATCATTTTGACCGGAGACAATGCATCTGAAACAAGTAGCATTAAAGCACACCTTAACAAAGTTTTTAGCATTAAAGACCTAGACACTTACATTTTTTCCTTGGAATAGAGGTTAATCATCTACATGGTGGAATAGTTCTCCCTCAAAATACTTGATTAATAAACACTACATAAACAAAGTCACAACACAACCCTTAACTCCCCTGCCTAATGAACTTGAAACTCTCAGCCATGGAAGGAACTTTGTTACATGATCCAACACTATATAGAAGTATAGTGGGAAAGCTCAATTATTTGACCAATACAAGACCAGATTTGACCTATGTTGTACAAACCTTGACCCAGTTTATGCAAAAGCCCAGAGACACCCACTGGAAGGCCTTACAACACACCCTCTCCTATGTTGAGAATACTTCTAAACAAGGAATTTTTTTTAGTGCAACATATAAAATCACTATCCAAGCTTTCTCTGGAGATCTTGTGTTGACTTCAAAAGACTAATCGCAAGTTACCTTGTCATGCTTGGTCAATCACCAGTATCATGAAAATCCAAGAAGCAAAGTACAGTGTCTAGATCCAGTTCAGAGGCTGAATATAAAGCCATGGCCTCTACAGCTGCAGAAATAAGTTGGATAGTTAGGCTCCTAAAGGAACTAATCTTGAAAAAACTGAAACCCATCACACTCCACTGTGACAACCAATCTGCAATATACATAGCAAAGAATCTAATGTTCCATGATAGAACCAAACATATAGAGGTAGATTGTCATTTTACAAGGGATAAAGTGCTATAAGGCTTAAACCAATTATCCTACCTCCCAACCAAGCAACTAGCTGATGTCCTAACCAAGATCTTGCCTTCCCCTCATTTTAAAATACTGCTAACCAAACTAGGAATGATCTCCCCCATTCCAGTTTGAGGGAGGATGTTAAGTATAAGAGTGAAGAGAGCAAACAATAGGAGGCCATCAAGTTTAACAGCACAGAAAACAGTTGACAACAACCACATCATCTACAAGCATTAAGGAAGCAGCTAACTATCAACATTGAAGGAGTGTCATAAGGCTCAGCAACTCATGAAGTCTTACACATCTATCTGTAGTTTGCAGGTTGTTAGTTAGTCTAGCCACGTAGGATCTTTATTAGGTAGTTAGTTCTTATATAACAGAAATTAGTTACACCTGCAACTAACTTATAGTTCTTTGTATTCATTGTCCTATATATAGGTCTTCTTACTCTCTTGTGTATTCAATTGAATCAATTAATAAAAATTGATCTTTTCTCATCTCGTTTGTCTCTCTTTTTGATTCTTTTATGGAAAATTTAACAAATACTGTATGATCCAATTTCCTTTGACAATATCCATAATATTTAATTTCATTAGTGAACCTCTCAAACTAAGCACTAAGGGGTTCTTTAGGACCGTAAAGAACATATTATAATTTTTACCCTTTTTTAGTTTTAAAATTTTCAACACATCCTAGTAGAGTTTATGTGGACATTTTGTCTTGAAGGTCTCAATGAAAGTCTTTACATCCAATTGATGAGAGGGACAGTCTTGGATTGCAACAATGCACAAAAGTACTCAACTTGTCTTAAGAGAAAATTTTTAAATCATTATTCACATAGGTGTTAGGCTATTAATATGCAAGTATTTTCCCCACATTCCTTTAGGTCTTTTTGATTTGTTTTCTTTCTATTTTACCTTGTTTCCTAGGATTTTACATCGATTTTTAAATTTGTGCTTGGCCCATTTTGATATGTTTATGCCTATTTTCAAAGTCTTGGCAGGCCCTAAAGATCCGTAGACCTCGAGACTAAGTAGACAATAGTGATTGTTTATTAGCCCAAACCAACTCAAGTGGCTTTTACTTGATGGATCGCAAAAAGAATTAAGGAAAATCAAAGAGATGCACTAACGATTGGTCGCCCGTGCATCACTAGCGCCCATGCCCATGCGACACAGGTAATGCCATCCAACAGACTCCTTTCCTTGCCAAGTCAAAAACAAACACTAGCCACCCATGCAACACTCATACCATTATTGTGTCATATGGATGAGCTCCAAGCCTAGTAGTCTAAAGTTCATTTTAGTCTATGACGTAAAGTTAAATGATCTTTGCCCATATCACATGAGCAATCCGTAACATTTGGGCCTTCACTCGTGTCATATGGGCAAGTCAAAAACAAACACTAGCCACCCATGCAACACTCATACCATTATTGTGTCATACGGATGAGCTCCAAGCCTAGTAATCTAAAGTTCATTTTAGTCCATGACATAAAGTTAAATGATCTTCGCCCATATCACATGAGCAATCCGTAACATTTGGGCCTTCACTCGTGTCATATGGGCAAGCCATTTGTGCATCAAGAGCAAAGTTATTTTTGGTCCAAACTTTAAATTTATGTGAAATGACCTCATTTTAGGATCTTCCTAGGCTTGGTCACCTATCAACCATTAATACACAACAATTTTTCCTTATTACTCACAAATAGCCTTCAAACTTGTAATTATTGTTGGGTTATTGTATTGGTTTTCTCTTCATTTTGGGTTCTTTATCATTGTTGATCATCTTATTATAGGAGTTTTAGCTGAGATAATCATAATTTCTTGAAATTTAATTGAAGTTCTTGATATTTCTAAATTCTAGTTTATTTAAGTTTTATTTGTTTACTGGTCATTATAATCATAAGCACCAATTAAATATTAAAAAGGAGACTGAAACAATATCAATAAGTGCAAATAATTATACTTATCAAGTATAATAATAATATCATTTCGTAGATTGAAAGAGTATCTAGTAAGACATAGAAATAAACCATACTATAACATTGTTGCATAACATGGATCACAACACATAATTTTCTAGATAGTAGAATATTCTAGAAGATTTTTCATGGATCAGAATCTGTGGGGCCTTCGAGGCGAATGTAGTCATACATGATCCCAACAAAAGGACTTCCACCATTAGCTTGAGTTAAGTAGATCGTATTATCACCTTGTTTAAGTTCAGTTCCATGTATATCTGCTGTATAAAGCCTGTAAAGTCCATGAATCCCATGCCTTGCAATCGCATTATCTTTCCCTATTAGTCCAGTCGTAAATAATGGAGTCTCTGATTTTGGATTCTTTACTCGAACCTGAACATTTCACGATTTGTCGTATGAGACAGTTTTACCATGAGGCATGCTCTATGAGTTAAATTGCTTATCTAATACCACAAATTCTGGTGTGAGATAGTTTTGTCAAGGAACCAACTCAATCAAAAGTTTAAACTGATGGTTGAGACCACGTGATATGTTATATATACTGTAACATGTCCTCTCACATGAGAGCCTTTTGATCTAAAAGTGTGGATGTTGCATAGACCCTCCTCATATCTAGTGCCAAATATTCTACATTAAATGAAGAGTAGTTGAGATTTAAACCTGTTCAATTTGGCTTCTAAAACCATGTCAATGAACCAATTTAAACAAAAGCTTAGGTTTAGTTGGTTCTTTGAGACTCTAATACCATGTCTTGATGGAACTAACTTAACCAAAAGCTTAAACTTTTGGGTGAGTTGGTTCCTTGACGAGTCTTACTATGAAATGTTCTCCATTCATCATTCGAATCCCGATACAATTATTAGCATGCAAACTTCTTATATTGATGTCGTCTCACCGAGAGATGGTCTCTTACAAGAGTACCTCATATAATAGAGTACATATTATGAGAATATGTATTCCTTGTTTGAAGGTCATATCACCGAGAAATAGTCTCTCACAATAATATCTCTAATTAATTTTTCTTATTTTTTTAAAATCTAATATGGCGGATAATCTTGTAATTAATTACCTGTAATTCAGCCAGATTTGCAGTTGCAAGTGCTAATCTTAGTTTATAAAGTCCATTCACGTTCACATCTTGGAGTTCAAACTTAATTTGCCATGTAGTTCCTTGATAAGTATTGCCTTTCTTCCTACAACATTATCCAACATTTTTGTTTATGTTTTATTATTGGATAATTAATCAATTTTGCTTTCTTTTAACTTTAAATTAAGTTGTTATAGGGTCGTTTTTAACCGTAGGCAATGTAGATATTTGCCTTAGGCCTAAAACTAGAAAATGAGGACAATATCTTAATTCAACAATATTGTCATGTAGAACATAGAACACCGCTAGTAAAATTGTAACTATCCTTTTGACAAACACCCATTACAGACCGCCCTCTATAGAAAAGCCAAAATTTTTCCTTTTGCTTAAGGCCCATAAAATGTTCAAAATGGCACTAGTTCTTACTATGTAAATGTTGTTTAGTTTGTAATTGATAGTCAAGAAATTAATTAAAATAAAAGTTAAGTTGATGATTAATGCCCTAATGTATGTTAGCTACTCATTTATGCTCTCTTACACAAGAGTCGCTCTACATGTTACATTCTGATACCATATTAAAAAAACTAATTCAACAAAAACTTAAATTAATAATTTTGGCCTTAATTTAGATTATATACGTACACTATTAATTGATTAACTTAAGTTCAACAAAAAGAACTGGCTTACTTAGGGAGATAATGATAATAAATTCAAGTCAGTAAAACTTTTTTTTTATTAAGGTTGCCAACCAAATTTTTTCTTTCAATATCTATAAGTTGTCTTGAAAGAAGAATTTAGCTGCTTTGGAAAATCAACAGTCGTTTAATTAATACTCTCTCCTATTTATTTTACATGTCTTATTTACTTTTTGTCACTATTTATCAGTCTCTTTTAATTTGTATTTTATTCTTAATCTATAAGTTAAAATATAGTTAAGTAGGATTTTCTTTTATTCGTGTCAATGCAAGAATTATTAATATTAATTTTTCATATTTTTTAATTAGACATGAGATATTAAAAGTTAAATTATCACCTCAACAAATATAAAAAAGTGAATGGCACATGCAAAATGAATAGGAGAGAGTAATAAATACTAAAAAAGAGGGAAAAAACAAATTTCAATACGATGGATGAATAAAATAAAAGCCTTAGCTTACCTTGTAACTTGAGCAAAAAACCAATCTTTTTCGTAATCACTTGTGCCAATTGTATAGATTAGATCTTCATTAGGATATAAATCGGCATATCTTTCCCATAAACCATATTGTCTGAATCTGATTTTTAAATGATGCAATAAAAATTAATAAACTTGTATTATAACCAACACAATACATTTTAATTAGTTCCTATCCTTATAGCCAACTGAGTATAACATCATGAATATACCCACCTTATACTCGTCTAACATTTACTCTAAGTCTGTGTTATATAATCTATAAATCTTTAAAAATTAATTGTACGTATAATTTTATTTAAACCATACAATATAATAAAATAAAATAATATCCTTTATTTTTTGTCAATAGTTTTTAATAAAAATATACAAATTTATATAACTAGTACATTTTGTAGATATAGGGTTGAAAACTATGACAAGTAATTATAGAGCGGAGAGGCTTGGTATGGGGCAGGCAAGACCTCATATCCAACACCTACCCAATACCTATTGGGGTACGACTTTTTATACTCATATACATTTTCTATTCACCAAATTTATTCTGTAACCTCTCTAATAGAAACGAATGTGGTACAAAACCCGTATAATTTTAACTGTATGCTAATAATGCATTCTTAACCATAAATTGTTACATATTATAAAATCTGAGCGACTAATTTTTTTATCATCAAAATACATACTGCAATCAAAACCAATTTTTGAAAAATATCTAATGACGTAGCTTCTAAAAAGATTTATATTTTAAAACAAATAATGCATATTTCTTAACTTGGTATTAAAATTTTTAAATCAATATTATTAAATTTACTATAGCGATTGGCTTAAAACGCAATCACAGATATATAAAAAAAAAAAAAAACATTAATTAATTATATAACAAAGAGAGCTAACCTGTCAGGATGATTAAGGTAGAGTCTGTTGACATACTTAGGGTTGGGATCAGGGATGAAAAATTGTCTAGCAGTTCGATCAGGAATACCAATTTCCCATAATGTTGGTCCATCACTTGGAGCTTCATATACTAGCTGCCCCATATCAATATCACATCCTGCTTTATCATTTTTTTAAAATTTTACTTTAATAACGTAATTTAATTATGATAATTAGTTTTATTTCTTTAACTAAATGCCCGGTATTTTCAACAATATGAACGTTTTTGATTTAATATAATTAAATTTTATTTAATTGACTTTGTTTTTATATTTAATTCCATATGGTCTAAAAACTCATTTTATATGTAAAGATATATTAATGAACATCAAAAATAAAAAAATGATTCCAAAAAAAACTTAAACATAATTGCTTCAATGACACCTAAACAACTTCTTTTCTAAAATTATATAATATGATAGATGCATATTAGAAAAACTTTATAGACCTGTTTTGTTATTAGTACTAAAATGTTGTGATGAAAATGACTTGTAGTGTAAATTTTCGTAAAATGTATCTTATCATTTTCATGGATTTGAATTTTTGATCATAATAAAGTTTTTTTTCACAATTATCCATTACCACCTAATATTATCTTTTTAAATGGTAAGTAATGCATTTGAATGAATATTATGAATAACATGACATGATTGAAGGATAACAAATGTTTGTCAAGATTTGCCTAACAAATCTAAACTTACAATTTATTACCAATCTTACCATTTAATACCGACAATCAATGAGGTCGTATATGTATTAATTTATGTATGTGTGTATAATGTATGTATAGATAGATAGATAAATACCTGCAGTTACAGAAATGTTGTCGTGGAATGTGTAATCGCCTATGAAACCAGGAACCCAAGCATAAAGGTTGTAGTCACCAGGTCTTATATCACTTATCGAGTAATAGCCATCCTCATCTGTTGTTGTCCAAAACTGGTAACCCTGCCAACAATAATTGACGTTTTCATTCGAGGTCATAATTTTAAATTAAAAACATAATATTTGTTAGAATTTAGAAAATGTATCTCGACAATTTAAATAAGAAGAAGAGGTAATAGTTCAATTCACTCCTAAAACAATTGATAGTGACAGAAGGTACGTATTCTTCAAGTTTATAAAATGATGTATACTCTTCTCTTTTTTAGATGTGAAACAACTTAATAAGAGGTGTTTGGCAAAACAGCTTATTGGGCATTTTTAGCTTATTTTGATTATAGAGTTGGATAGTCAAATCAGCTAATGTTAATGTTTGATAAACTAGAAACAGGTTGTTGTTATGAATAAGTTATTTTTAAACAAGTTGCTCAAAGTATTGGATAAAATCAGTTGGTCAAATCAACCATTATAATCAGCTATAAGTCGTTATCCAAACACCCCTAATAAAAAATAGACATTTAAACATCATTCTTCATTAATTTGGAGCCTTAATTAATTTGTACAATGAAAAGTACAAATTAAATTAACCTTGCTTTCGAGTTGCCAAGATTTAGATTCGTTTGGAGAAGCTAAACCTATATATGCTCCATTTGCTGGAATAACATCATCGTTAGAATACCTGTAATAATAACATATTCGGACTTTGTAATTTAAGATAATATCATTAAACAATTTCTGATAAAATATCTTGCCACATAAAACCCTTTTGGTTTGGTCTTATCTCAGTTAAATTTAATTGATTAAATTAATTTTACTAATAATATAACTATTTATCAACCTTGAATAATCATAAATTTAATTATTGATCTAACTTTAGGGATGTTTAGACGGAGTAAAAATGAAGATTAAAAAAACTGACCTATCATAGACTAGTAATCTACCAGAGACATTGCCCCTCTGGTCAGATGTTGGATAATCCTGGGAAGCTGGAAAAGAGTAAGGCCAATTTTCTGTTTCAATCAACATCTGAACAATTTCCATGTGAAAGTATTTTATGAATAAGATTTGAAAAAAAAAAAAAGAAAATTAATATCAATAATCTAATCTTTAATTTATTTACTATTTTTAATAATAATTCAATCTTAGTTTGCTATCAGCATACTCTATCAGTATACACAGAAAAATAAGGGTAAAAGTTAAATTATTAAAAAAAATATAAAGATAAAATATTATTCACAACGAATGAATAAACAATGAAATTATTAAAGTTAATTTTTCTATAAAAAAATATTAATTTTTAACCTGGTTTTTTGCATCGTCCCAGAGCCAGTGCCAATCAAGTTCCTTAGGGCCACAGTTAAAATACATAAAAACAGGACCAAACACCCTTTTCCATGCCTCGCCTTGTTTAAATTTAGCCACCATGTCCTCCCCAGCATAATGAGCACTTATGAACATCTGCAATAACTCAACTACAAATAATTATTAAGCGATCATATTTATAGTTTTTAGGGATGTACATAAAAATTAATAAATTATCTTTGTTATTGATGATTTTAAATTTTTAGGAGAATCTAGTCTAGAAATTAAAAAAAATTAATATTTTATATAATTATTTTAATTTTCCAAGAAAGAATAAATGGTATACTAATTAATTATAATTAAATTCTTATATTTTCAAAGTAAAATTAATATTAAATTACATAAATAAATATATAATAAAAGATTCTTTCTTATATAAAATAGTTTCAAACAAATTACATTACATATATAATATGTTATGTTTTTCTTACAATTTAATTGTATGTTGGGTTGAAAAATGTAGAGTTACCGCAAGATTAGTAGGGCCAACATGAGAAGTAAGATTTTGCTTGAGGGGTCCACCAGTTCGAAACTCATCACTTGGTGTTATTTGCCAGAATCCAGTTGGGGGATCTGTGCATATCCATCCGTGCACTTGAAGATCCTTGTTCTCACATGAATATTGGTATTTGTCATCCACCTTGAGTGTAACAATGTCAATCATTGTAATCATTATGTTAAATTAGGCCGGACTTATTGTGAATGTCAGCATATTAACGGGTGACACAAGTGCACACACTTCATAAGCCAAGAAGATATATACCATCCCAAAACCATATGGCAATGGGAAAAAGGTCTCTAATAGCTTATAAAACGTGCACACCATTATCAATTTATCGATGTGGAATAACTCATCCCAACACATTACATAAATATAAATATAATATTAATAAATACAAATATATGCTAATACCTCTTCTTTGAATTCATCTTCAATTGGGTTAGTAAGAAGCACTGCTTCAGGGATATCTAGGATTTGGCATCTTTCTGGCAACCGATCCTCAGGAAGTGGCATTCTTCTTTGTCTGTCATCTGCTACAACCATATACTCAAACCTGTCTTTCAACGTTTATGTTCAAATCTCATATAAAGAATCTTTATTTTAATAATTTATATATATTAATCCAACTATTTAGCCTATTTATAAAATATATATTCCAGAATGCACATTTATATACGACAAACTACTAAATCAAAAACATTCACCTGGGATATTGGAAAATTTAGAAAAATTTTATGAAGTGATTTTGAATTTTTGTTTTTATACGTGGTGGTGGACAAATATTTTTTTTATCTGCGTGGTGATCTTAAATTTCTAACTTTTTTACTAGGTGGACAAAAGATTAATGTTTTTGTTAAATTTATGTTATTATTACCATCATAACGTCGTTCATCATGAAAATAAACATCGTAATCATTCTTATGGAACATGTTTTTTGAAAATAATTCAAAATAAATACTTTATTTGACAAAGAACTTAACCTTTTATTTGCCAACCACATGAATCAAGTTGAACGCTAATGGTCACCATGCAAGTAAAACAAATTATGTATACTATGTGAAAAAGTCAAAAACTCATGTTACTACATATAATTTTCCAAAAATTATTTTTAAATTTAAGCTACTTATGTATTTGTCTCACAATAAAACGGTCTAATATAAAATTTCCTACTAATCAATAGCAAAGATAAGTAAATTTTTTGTTTACCACTTTTTATTAAGCTTGAAAACAATCCTTGTTTGAGGGAGATTGAATCCCGGCCATTCCATTAACTTCTCATAAATTGCATAGGAGTAGAATCCTGATGATTCGCGGAGCACTACAAACCTAACAATTCAATAAAATTAGCAAAGTGTATTAATTGTCCTCTTTGGGTTGGGACAAGAATTAAAAAAATGGAGGGGACCACAGAATATATCCTTTAAATTTCAATCCATCATACCTATCACTTAGAATGTTGTTATTATAAACGATTTATGGGACAATTTGGTAAAAAATCTATGGTGTAAAATAAAAATGGACAATTAAGGTGAACTAACCAAATAAGAAAAGGGGACAATTACAATGAATTAGAGTGTGTATGATCTAATGGATATTAGAAATTGGAGAAGCAATATGAATAAATTGAGTGGAATTGGTGTTATGATTATTTCTATTGTGAATGCGCTATGGCAATGGTGAAGAGACAATAACAAAAACAAGTGCAAAGATAAACACCAAAACATAGCACAATAATGAAGAAGAGAAAACACAAGAAATATGCGGTATCTAATGATACCTACCTCTCAAAACAAGTATCTTATCATTAATATAATCAACAATATACTAATGACTCGCCTTATAAGCTTTAAGAACAACGTCTCAAAGCAAAGATTGAACCTTTAATGTCAATCTTCTCTCAAATGCCCTAATACATGTGGAGTGAACTCTCTTGGCTAAAATCCTAGTTAATTCTTAGTATTAGACTCTCTTTTAAACCCTAATGAACTCCTAAGACCCCTTATATAGTCCCATGACATATTTAGAAGCCTTAGGACAAACCCATAAAAGCCCATGAAGAACCGTGAATAAAACAGAAAAACATTTTGTTTCCCCGTTGATGCTCGCTCGACCCGAGCCACAGCTGTTGATTTCCTCCATTTGAATTGCTCGATCGAGCCACAGCTGTTCGACTGGTCGAGTGGCCTTTGATCAGTGTTGCTATCTTGATTTGATCATGTTCCTTGATAATCAAGCATTCTCCTCGACCCATGCCACAATTAAGACATTTCATCCCTTGCACAAGCTGTAATACCCCAGATTTAGCTTGAAAAAGGATTGATAGACTACTCATATAAATAAGGTGCATCTTCTTTTCTAGAGAGCCCATTTGCTAAGAACTCCAAAGTTAAGCGTGCTTGGTGGAGAGCAATCTTAGGATGGGTGACCTCCTGGGAAGTTTTCCCAGGTGCGCACGAGTAAGGCCAAAGTGCGCTGGAAAGACTTGTGTTGATTTGTGGGGCTAGTCTACAGTCTCTAAAATTAGTCATCAGCGGTCCGAGGGGCCGGGGTGTTACACAAGCCTATTCAAATCATCATCATTGATCACTTGTTTAAGCGACCCAAACCTTAGCACTCCATATCCCATGGCATACCCCACACCACTTTCAAGTGTGCAAGAGCTACAAGGTGCCCAAAGTCGTCATCAATATTGTGGGAATTGGCTCTTGATTCAACAATTTCATATCGTTGAATCGATCACATTGTAACATTTGAGAAATTAATAATTTAAAACGAGTAAATTTAAGAGAATTATTAATGAATGACCTTAAATATACATAATATAGACCATTCTCAATTTAAATTTCTTTCTTTTTTTTTCTTTCCCTTTTCTTTTAATGTGATAAATAAATAAATAAAAACCCTCCTTTCTCTTTCTCTCATTCGAATGAACCCAAAGAAAAATCAGGCATTTATCTTCTTCCTCTTGAATCAACTGCATCAAACTCCAGTCATCTTCTTCATCAACACTAACTTTTCAAACCTTAATTTAATGAGTTTCAAGAACTAAAACAACAATGGCTTCCTTCTCAAGCCATTCGAAACCCTTCCCTTCTCATTTCTATCCTTCTTTGTCTTCAATTTTGAAAGGAAAACAAAGCCCTAATCCATCTTCTTCATTTGATTTTTGAAGGAAAGCAGAGCCCTAATCCATCTTCTTCATTTGATTTTTGAAGCAACAAAGCCCTAATCCATCTGATTTTCGCCCCTGATTTTCGAAGAACAAGACCCCTTATTCTGCATCTGATTTTAGAATCAGGGATAAAATAATAGCAGGTGTAATCATCTTCCTTCTTTCTCTGATTTTCGAATTGAACAGCTTATCCATATATTTTTCTTCCTTTCTTCGTCCTTGGTTCAAGATAACGACAATGGCGTTTTTGTTTTGACTCTAATAGTTGATTCTTGTAAACACAACGACAAGCAACATCCGTTCATCGGTGACCAGCCTTGATTCTTCCCTGTTGTGAGTTTCGAAAGAAGCAAACCGCAGAACCATGTTCCCAAGTCTGATTTCTGAGTGACATTACCTTCTTTGGGTTTCAATTGTCGCCATTTTATTGAGGAAGTAAATAAATTTATGATCTTTGTCGTTTTGATGATTGTTTTTACATATCTTATTATCAATTTGCAAGCATCTTTGCATCTTTTCTTCTTGAATTATTTTATTCTTCTATTTCTATTGTTATCCTTATGAACCATTACCACAATATTTGACAATAATTAAAGAGATAGGCTTGTGTAGATGATATTATGATATGGTCAATGGATCGGGCTTGCGAGCTGGTCATTGACAAAGTTGAGGAACATTGTTCCCTACTCCCTATTTTTGAAGCGAATTATCATTCAAATATTGACTAGCTTCACCTGAGAGCGACATAGCCTTAGAGCTATGGGGCACCTCTCAAACTAGACTCCATGTGCGCACATAGATCTAGGAAACCGATGTTGCTTTTAAACCCTTATTTGGAAACTATTGTGTTTGTTGTTTTGGATTGTTACTTCTCATTCAGTTTAATCTGACCCTCTGTTGTTTCCATCTTTTAGTTTGATTACAAATTGGAACGAGTCGGGAACGATGGGTTAGCGATGTTGAATAGCGTTCCAAGGATGTATATTGAGCTGAGCACGTGGGAATTTGTAGTTTTGTATTAGGTTTTTGGATAAATGTATATTAGTCTTGGTTGTATTGGTTATATTGGACTCGAAGTGAATTGTATGATTACTTGTATTTTAGTTAGATGTTTGGTTTGAGAATTAGCTGAATTAGTTACGTTAAAGAGTTGGTGACCCCTTTGCTCTAGTTTTGGAACTGTGATTTAAGTTTTTGGGAAATGACCCTGTTTACTCAGTCAACGGCAAGTCGGATTGTTACACACATAATCATTAGTAGGGTGTTCAATTATATTCGATCCGTAACATCCGTTATTCGGTTTAAGAAAACTAGATAACATCCGATTTTTGAACTTCGGATCCAGATCAGGGTTTTTGCACACCCGGGTGTCCGGATGTTCAATTTTGTTTTTATGAATTTAATTTATATTTTTTTCTATAAAAAAAAATAAAAAAAATTTTAAAAAAAACTTTGTTTATATTTTTGAATGTATTAATATTTACAATTCTCAACTATAATTAAGTTGCATACCTAATTTATCGTTAGACTATTGAAGATCCAACCATATTCTCAAAATGATTTTTTTCAAACTTTAAATACTAAGCTTGATTAAAAAAATCAAAATAAGCTTAAATTTTTATGTATAAAAAAATAGGAAATATTATTAAAAAGCCAAAAAAAATTTAAAAAAATAAAATTAGATATTCGGTATCCAATCCAACAAAATCGGGGGTTGCAGAGATGAAAGATGGATGGAGGCTCCGAGGCTGTGATTAGGTAGGGATGAGATAACACGGCTGCATAGAGGGTTGGGGAAGGGGCGAAGGACTTGCATGGGTGAGGAGCGAGGAGAGGGATATCGATGCTTGGATTGGGTGGGGTAGGGGAGGGGTTGTTGGTGCTCGAAAGGGAAAAATGTTAGAATTACTTCACATGTAAGACAAAATTCCACATCGATAAAATAATGGGTTGTGGGCTTGCATATATATTGAGTGAGCTAATCCTCTTACTACCATATGGTTTTAGGAAACAATAAACTTTACCTAGTGTATGTGCAAGTCAACGCTTTTAACCCGGAGGCCACGATAACATTATATCACAAATTTTCACGACCTAATAGGAGAAGCAACGAAGAGGCCGGTGGTGGAAGGGTGGTAAGTAATTTTTTTAATTTTCTTTTTTTAATATAAATAACCTATTATAGAAGATGTAGTCCAAAAGTGAGATTTTTAGAATATAATCCTAATATAAGATTATTTAAGTAGGTGAATGAAAGGTTAAGTTATTCGAAAAATTTTCATTAATAAATGAGATGTTGTGAATGGGTAACGAGGAGGTACCTTTTGTCAATGTTTAAAGGCACAAGCTTAGTTTGAGAAGTGGGGTTCCATGTTCTTGTGATGGAAACCTCCACCATATCTTCATCCTCTACTATTACTTGAAAACTTGTTCCTTTGATCCTGTACAATTTATTAATTTACAAAATTATTACTATTTATAGTATAGTAGTTAATTATATTCAATAAGGGAGCTAGTATTAAGTTGACAATATTATGTGTCAATGATATGTAATAAATGGAGTAAATAATAAAAAAAAAATA
The DNA here is from genome assembly GCF_026212465.1 of Amaranthus tricolor. Lineage (NCBI taxonomy): Eukaryota > Viridiplantae > Streptophyta > Magnoliopsida > Caryophyllales > Amaranthaceae > Amaranthus > Amaranthus tricolor. The sequence continues at coordinate 23,684,919 of NC_080050.1, read as the reverse complement.
CTAATACAACAATATCTTTAAGTATGCATTATCAAAATTATAAAAAAATATATATAATAAAATACTTTACACTAATACGAATCCAACAATATCTCACATGAATATATTTTATTTTTTATATATCTTATAAAAAGCTTATTTAAATTTTTTTTTCTCCCTAAATAGAATATTTTAAATGGGAAGAATAATAGATAACACAAGAGTAGTACCTATCATAATATCCTGTTGTCCCAGTTGATCCTGCATCACTCCAGTTAAGGTCCCAATATCTGCATTCAATACACATCAAATTTCATCATCTTTTAATTGTAATTGATTTGTTTCGGTATTCCTTCTTTTTGCACGCTTTTCACTTTATATATGAAAGCTAATTTTTATCAACGACATATTTGACGTAACAGTTTTAGTAGTTATAAATAGTTTAATGAGATTAAAACACTACTTTTAAAATAATATTATTGTTGAGCAAAATGATAATATAACTCGTAAATAGCATTAATAATTCATTTCGTTTTCAAAACATTATGATTTATAGCATTTCAATATGATCGATTGTAGTGTTTTAAGATTCTCTTCACTATTTCGTCAACAAATTACATTCGACGACTACTATACTCCTTATATAATTTATCGAATAGTAATAATTTACACATCTAATTATTAAATGGTTAAATCACCGCTAGATAATACCTATAATTAACATGTGCCAATCAGATCCTTAAATAGACAAACAAAAAGGAAGGTAATGTATAATTATATATGATATACCCTCTGTTATCTTCTTCATTTGTTTCTTCAAGCAAATTTTCTATACCATTGAACTTTATCTTTGTGACGATTCCATCTGGATTTGATATCGTGATTTCAAGTACACCATTACCAATCACAACCTGCAAGCACCAACTTAAGATCATATCATATGTGGGTAATTTAATTTGCATAATGATGCATACGTGAAAAAAAACAATATAAAAAAAATATATAATTTACGGGTTTTTTACCTATGCACCATGTATAGGTTTTAGACAATAAAACTGATAACTATTTGAAATTTTATTTGATATATTCTCAAAAATATTATTAGGTTTACCAAATTTATTGTCTAAACATTAAGCTTTAGGCGTATATGTTAAAAAATTCGATAAATATATTATAATAAAAAAAATCATCATCAGTATAAGAAATTCAAAGAAACTTAATTTACATAATGATCTTGGACTGTAAGTTGGACTGCCTGCAATGACATAGCAAAAGCACAAGAGAAACAGAAAATTATTTATTTAATATTGAGATTAATTTTCCTCCTAATTTTCTATGAGCGGAATACTCTAAGTATGATAATGATTAATCTTTGGGTATATAAAAAAATGAATTAAGCTCTTTTTTTCACTTAAATTTTACTTCAGTGCAGCATGGCCATGAAAGGATGTATATAAATATATATAGGACATGCAAATATGGGTTTGTTTAGTTACTTGGAATTGAATTAAAAGCAAAAGTTTTAAAAGCTGAGAGTGTTTTGGCTTGTAGCCTGTTTTGTTCATCTCTTAACTTAGTCGCAACTATTTATTTTGGTGAATATGGATAAAAAGATGAGAGATTGCCATGTTTTGAAGGCATAGCAATAGTGATTAATGATGTATTCATGTATGGTTTGTGACCACTTACATATATATTGTATTTATTATTTATATTAAAGGGTAAGTCGAGAGAAAAAAATAGATGTATTGAAAAATAATATTGTCAACTGATAACGTTCAGCTATATACAAAATCATGTGTGTTGATTGAGCTGGTAGAAGGTTTTCCTTTTATGGCATTTACCTAGGCTCAAAAGAATAATATCATCATTTCAAAAGAGTGATTAATAAATGATATAGTTTAAACTTATAATGAATATGATCAGTTATAAAACTTGACAAATAATGATATTATGCGTCGTATATAGTATATGAAACTTAGCGTGGATAATTGTCATAATTAAAACGTTTGTGAGTGTAATTTTTATTTATATTATCGACATTATTTTTAATTTAATGTGGATCAGCCTCTTAGGGGAGAATTAGGTGAAAATTGAACTCAGGACTTTACTTGAGAAAGTGGTACTTGCTCTCTAACTAAGACAAAATCCGATTCTCTATATATTTTGCATTAATATATGCCTATTGTTATGTTGTGACCAAAGATTTATGATTCTTTAATTTTGGATTATAGTAGACGACTATATTATTATGGGTCATCAAATCATGCGCACTTCTCCTTCATGTAAAGTTGCACATAATGTTTACTACGAAATGTTAATCGAAAACAATGTCTTTGTTAACAAGTTTAAGCATGGATACATCTGACCATGTTAGTATTTTTACTAAGTAGTACTTATACGTGTGTTTTTTAAAAATCTTATTATTATTATTATTATTATTATTATTATTATTATTATTATTATTATTATTATCATTATTATTATTATTATTCTATTATTATTATTATTATTATTATTATTATTATTATTAATTTGTCTTAAAAATTTCATGCATTACATGAGTTGCTATACTAGTTAAATATATATCAGATTCTAATTTTGGTATATTTAAGTGTCAAAGAAAAATTTTAAGAAATTTTATGCGGTGACTCTGAGTTTTTGGCTTTTTCACAGATGCTTTTTAAATTCACGTGATGACTTTTAACTTTTAACATTTTCATGTGGTAGATAAAATGTCTAGTTTTAGTTAAATTAAGTACTTATTTTGATTGAATTTCAAAAAACGTGGTCAATTAGGGTGATAACGATATTTATTTTTTTTATAATAAAATGTCATTACATTGGATAAAAATAAAGTAACGTTAACAAAAAAAAAATATTTTATCCACCATATGAAAAATTTAAAAGGCTAAAATCACCATATAAATTCAAAAAGATATTTATCTATCACGTAAAAAAGTCAAAAATTTAAACTTAACACATAAAATTTCCCAAACATTTTTAAACCGAGGTTGGGTCAATTTATCCCATTCCCATATACCGGCCTCTGCCCCCCGCATCTTACCACATCAATGTCAGGATGGAGTGTTCCTCATTATATGTTTGTTGTTAACTTGTTAGTTATTACAACTAAATATTGATAATAAGAATGAATTTTTATGATTAATTTTCATTAAATATATTATATAATTCTTATAGTAACGTAATTTTTATTTTTGAGAAAGTCTTTTTTCTTTTCATAATTTTTAATTACGACTTTGATAAGTGATAAAGAATAAGATAAACGTCATTTTAAAATGAGTACTTTAATCCAAAGTCTATGAGATCTTAGTACAACATAATTATTGGTACACAACAATTCATCAGTGACATGTGCTACCAAAATACTTGGACACCTTATCATACATACACAGGCGGATTTACAAAAAAATATCAAGCGATGTCAAAAAATTTCAGACTTTGAACTAAGACAAAATGTGATCCTAAGTCAATTTTTTGAGACACCTATTAATTTCAAACTGTATGTAAAACAATAATATTATAATTATTAATTAATGTTGAGTCAATTATTCTAATTGTTGGAGTTTATTAATCGTGTATCTTTTTATCACATTACAATTTAATATGACAAAAACTAACCTAATTTTCTACCTAAGCAATCTAGGCTTGGTGTAATGTCGCTGTTACTAACAGCGAAATAAAAAAAAATAAAAATTAGTAAAGTCTCAAGTCGTTGTTAGTAACAGCGACTTTAAGGTTGACTGGTCAACTCCTTAATCTCGTAGGTTGGAATGAGGAAGTAATTGATAAAACGCATTAAGTACTAATTTTTATTTTTTTTTCTTTTAGTTCGCTGATAGTAACAGTGACATTACACCAAGCCTAGGTTTGAATATACAGACGTTTATTTTGGAAATAAAGTTTTCACAAAGCTTATTTTTGAAATAAAATTATTAAATAATCTTTTTTTTTTTCAAATTTTCGCTTTATTATTCTGACCTAGACTTTATTTAGAGCCCACTTTTTAAATATTGCTTAGGGATTATTATTGGGCCTTCATATTTTTTTCCAATATCCTGCAATATTAATTGTGAGTTAAAAGACAAAATCAATTACTTTTTTAATAGATGAAGTGTTAAAGACCACTAATTCACCTACACTAACTTTTCATAAATTAGTTTCATGGCTTTAGTAATGTAAAGATTTTTGTGACTCTCGTTTCAATATCTAATAAAATAATTAGTAATTTCTAATGTTTTTTCACAGAGTATTTTTTCATTATAAAATAATGGTCTTATTAAACGTTTAAATTCAACATGTCATGGATGTATATCTTTATATTAATCTATTTTCTTTATAGAAAATATATAAATGTAATAAAAAAAACTTTATTCATATAATTAACCTTAAGTTTAAAATGAGACAAATATTATGGACTCATTTCTTTTGGGATATTTTGGGTTTTTTTAAATAAATATGACATTTCTTTTATAATAAATTTTTGATTGTTTAATTATACATAAGTTAATTTTGTACACTTTTGCTTCTCTTATATTAAGTTTTTTGATTAGTGGCTATATTTTCAATTTTTACTGTATCCAAGGCACAATTTTGACTCTTAACATAGTTATTGGTACATAATTATAAATTATAAAACCATATATGATGAAATTATGCTTTGGGAGGAATCAAAACAAGACATGACTATGTTTACGTTCATATAAAAGTAACACAATGAAAATAACCTTTATTGATGAATAGTATTTGCTACAATATATCAATAATTAAAAAACAAAATATTTTGTCCATGATTTTATTCTAATTATATTTTTATATGTAAAATGGATTATTTAATTTTTTTATAATAAGCGTGAATATTTTTATATATTGGTACTACCTGTGTTTTCGTATCCTAGATCCGCTACTGCAACAAATATTAAACCAAACACAATTAGTTCATAAAACAATAAAATGAATATTTTTTGTTTAATATATAAAATATTTGAATGTTCACCCGTTGACCCATGGTTGTTACTTGGTGACTGTATTCCAACCTATTGATAATAAAACATTGATGCAACAAACTTATAACTACTTTGAAACTTATTTGTTAAATTTAAACTTGATTATTTATTTTTAAATTTGATTTGTTGGATTGTGAATATATCGTTGTTTGTGATTCGAAAGTTGAAAGACTTGATAAAGCTGAGTAACACATCAACATCAGAAAAACCGACTTAACATAATTTCAAACTCATGCACACCCCTAACACCAATGATTATGTATTACTCTCTCCGAACCATTTTAATTGTCCCATTTGCTTGGACACGGTTATTAAGGGTGGTGTGAGGTCCATTAAAAAGATGGTAGTTAGGTATTTTTACGTGATTGGATTAATTGTTAATGATTTCCTCCTTTTGCTTAATAAAGTAGATAGAATTGAATATTGGAGGGAAAATTGAGTTTCACATTTCCCATAGAATTAATTGACATTAATACATTTCCGAGATTGTTATAATTAACAAACCATTAAACTACTTAATTTAAATTACAAAAAATTACATCAAATAGATTACAAAAACCATCAAAATCATAAAATAAACTAAGTCTTCAAGTCTTCCTTGATTTCTTCAACGTTTTTTGAACGGCAACTGGAAACGAGCAACCCTCTCGCCACATGCGCATGCGGATATTAAATCTTTCGTAGACTTCAGATTTAAAAAAAAAACAAACACGGTATGTATTTAGTGTTCAAAATTAATTAAATAACTACAAAAAATCTGAAGCTTTTGATTTTGAAAAGATGCCATCAATGAAACTGGAATCCACATAAACCCAACAATCATCAATAGACAGAGGAGCCAAGTAACATTGCAGGAAGTACATCAGTAAGATCCGGAGAGTTGAAACCCAATTTTTTAGAATGACGCCAAATAAAAAAAAATTGCGCCTATACAACATCTCAAAACACCAAGATCATTGCATCTATATAATAAAAGCATTAAATAAAGAAGTCATGAACTCAAATTAATTTCCACCAACCGACATTAAAGTACAATCATGGTTAAAAAAAAAGAGCTAGATCATTTTAGTAGGAGGACAGTAAAGGGAAGCCAGCACACGGGGTCATTAATGAAATTGTCAAGAAGTACAATGTGCATAGGAGGACAGTAGGAAGGATATGGAGACAGATTCAAGATCAAAAAAAGAATAATCAAGTACCAATAACTATCAACAACAAGAAGAAAGGCAGCAAAGGAAGGCCATCCATCCCCTTTGAAGAAAAAAAGTTAAGTCAATTGAAAAGGCGAAGAAGACAAGTTTAGCAGCACTGTCAAAGGCCATGGGAGTTAGCCAAACTAGAATTTGCAGATGGAAAAGAAAAAAGTACTTTTGAAAGCACATCAACGCAATCAAACCGTTAATTAACGATAAAAATAAAATAGACAGGTTAATTTTTTGTCTTACTAGTTGCATTTTAGATGAGCAAATAAGCAATTTCTCATTTAATGACATGTCAAATGTAGTGCACATAGATGAAAAGTTGTTTTAATTACAAGGACACAACAAACATTTTATCTGACTCCAGATGAAATAGAGCCACATAGAGAAATCCAATCTAAAAGATTTGTGCCCAAGATCATGTTTATGTGTGCCGTTGCAAGACCAATCTTTTCTAGCGAAGGTGAGATGATTTTTGATGGAATGATAGGCATATTTCCTTTTACACATGAAGTGGCAGCACAAAGAAGTTCAAAAAACAGGAAGAGAGGAGAGCTAGAGACCAAACCAATACAATCAATCACTAAAGTACACACAAGAGATATGATTGTGCACAAGATACTACCAGCAATTAGAAGTAAATGGCCACCACATTTAAGCAAAACGATATTCATTCAACAGGACAATGCTAAGCCACACATTTTAGATGATGATGTAGTGTTTAGAGAGGTGGCAACACTTGATGGATTTAGCTTCTACTTAGTGCAACATTCTCCTAACTCACCAGGTATGAATGTGCTTGACTTAGGGTTCTTTAGGTCAATACAATCGTTACAACATCAAAAATCAGCATACAACTATGCACAGTTAGTAAAAGCAGTGAGTGCAGCATTTGACAATCTACATCCAAATGCATTGAAGTATGTATGGATCACACTACAAGCATGTAAAGTTGAGGTTATTAAGAACCTATGTGGTATAGATTATGACATTCCACACATGAACAAATCAAAACTTGCAAGGGAAGGGAGACTCCCACATTGTTTAGGGGTACAAAAGGAAATTATTTATGAGGCAATACGTTATATGGACACAAAGGTGGATGAAACTACATTTGAGGTCATTTTATTTTACTTGGGGATCAAAGACGAACCATTTTTCCATCAACATCATTTACCAACAACATCCACAAAAACAACAGCAACACCACACACAACAGCAACCACAGAGCTAACAACAACACCATAAACAATATTATCAGCAGAAGCAAGAGATGCAACAGATATTCCAGCAACAAATGAAAAAACAGCACCAACAAAAGAAACAACAGCACCAACAAAAGAAACAACAGCACCAACATCAAATCCATCTACATCAACAGAAGCAGCACCAGCATGAACACCAGTAACATGTAAATAGAACACACATGAGTATACTTTTGGGTTACTTTTTGTACTCACTTTTGGGTTACATTGTTAGGTAAATGTTTAGGTCTAAACACGATGTAGAAATTAAATCATGAAGTTGTTTAACCGTAAACATTTAGAAGGAAATGTCAGATTCAACAATTTATTGATGGCTTCAAAAACAAAATGAAAACAAATTCATCTTAGAGAACAAATTGCACTCATCACAGATAACCTAAATCCCATACTAATTGCCTCCTACATCTGGTAAGAACATAACCTCATAAACATAATGTTTGGTGGCTTATGAACTGAAAGCCCTAGATTTGTGGCAAAATAAGTAGATTTAGGGATTTTGTAGCTATAATCAACTGTTTACCCTAAAAAAAATCATAGGGCAACAAAAACAGAACACGAACATAGACGTGCATACAAACCACATAAACAAAATCATCATTAATCATAGAGGAAAGATGTATCCATACGAGAAAATGGGCCTCAAACATCAAAATCAGACACCAAATCATCATCATTCAATGATTCTTCATCTGAGGAGGGGAACAAGTCCTCAATGTATAGATCTTGAAGATCCAGTTGTAAATCAAACATACCCTGCATTTCTTCATCTTCAGAAGTTATACTTCTTCCCTAGTCAGGATCCGTTTCAACAGAAGTCGTAAGAGATGGAGGTAGACGATTGTAGAAGTCGAACCATGGGTTAGGAGGTCTAATCGTAGGATCACTTTCTTGGGACGAAGACAACCAAGAAAGACAAGACCTTGGTGACGCCACGTTCGAAAAATCCAGAAAAGTAAAGAATAAACTCAGATCTTAAAACCCCTAAAATTATTAGGGTTTTAAATGAAGACTAAGATGGTGGAAAAAAAAATGAAGATGAAGATGATAAAAGTTAAACAGTAAGAATAGGGATGAAGATGAAGATCATTGAAGAAGATGAAGAAAAAATCAAACGTTGAAGATGAAGATGAGAGATAGGGTTTTACTTATAGGTATTAAAAAGGGAGGGAATGATTAAGATTATTAGTATTGGGTTATTTAGTTAATTAGTTTGGGTAAGTAAGACATATGGAGGTATATTCGTAATTACATGTGTGAACTAAGAGTATTTAGTTGACAATTGATATGGTTTTGCCAAATAAGGAAACGTGACAACTAAATTGGTTCAGATGGAGTATTATTATTAGCTTAGGATAATTTCATCATTCATATGTACTAAGCACTTAAACCACACAACAATAAAACGCAGACACGATCTAAGTTTTCGTCATTGCTCAACTGAGGATCGTATTTCTTCTCAGTTGCAACAAATATCGCTTTCTCCATATCAAAGTCTTCAGTTCAATTCTCGTCTAGCCCTCTTTCCTCACCTCTTCTTAGCCTACCATATAATTTAAAAAAATGTCAGTTGCTCAACCAGATATAAAAATCTTCAAGGCCTGGAATTTTTAGATATATCTGACTTGAGTGGATTGTTGAGGTTATAATTATACACAATCCAAAACATCAAATTAACAGAAGGTGCGAAAGCGACTTGTGGCCTGTGGGCTTATCCGTGCTCCTAGCTCCCTGGACTGCTCTCAGATTTCCTCTGGTAGAAAAACGATCCTAAAAAAAACGCAATCCCAGTAATTGCAATCGTAATTAACAGGTGTCCTTTTGGGAACGTCGGTGGATCTCTTCTTCGTGGTCGTGGCTCGCTCTCCGCCAAAGGAGGCAGACTCGAATCCCTAAGAGATTGCAGAATTATGCAACAATCAATAAAATAGCACGATGAATCACACAGCCAACCAACCAGAAGTGAACTTTAAAGGAGCATTAAAAAAATAGGTTGCAAAGAGTCCTCGTCAACCCAAAAAAATCGCACCCTGAAAGGGTAGATAATGTCTACCCTTAACATTTGTATTATTTTGAGTATTTTGGACAATATATTGTATTATTTTAATTATTATTAGGACTTAATTTAATAATTTGTATTGTAATTTAATTTTTTATACAAGAAATGCCCGCTTACCCGCCACTAAGAAAATGGGCAGGTAGCGACAAAAAATAGGTCCACAAATGCGGGCAGGCTTTTGAAAATTTGAACCCGCGGGTAGATTTTAAGGATTACCAGGTCCGCTACCCGCCCAAGCCCCATGAACAGCTCTACTAGATATGATAACTAAAGCGAGAAAACATATCAGCAGTCTTCAATTTTACGAAACCCAACAACAATACTGATAGATGCTAATAAAAGGTTGGCATTTACCAAGACGAGCCCACAGCAGCTTCGACAGCATCATTGCAGGTTATTTCATGGACATAGCGATCACGTAGCCTAATATATCTAGAACAGCGATGGCAATGTTCTGTTCGATTCCCACATACATCCTGAAAAAAGAGTAAGTTCACATAAAAAAACTAGCACCGAATGATTCTCGCGATTAAAAATTTGATTAGGAAAACTAGAATGCCTGGTGTTCCGACAGATCAATGGCTGGCAAAGGAAATTCACAGTATTCACATGTTACAATCCTTTGTGGACAGTTCTCTCCTTTATGTATATCCAAAACGTCACGCTCCATCGTTTCCCTGCATAAAGAACAAGCTACCTGTTCCATGGAAAGTAGATCAGTATGAATCGATGCCACAATGTAAAATAAATTTACACAAGCGAATAAACAGTTGAAACAAAGTAGGGAGAGAGAGAGAAACAGAGACCAAAATATGAAATTTCTCTACCTTGTAAAAACAATGGTTGTTTCTTATCGACCTTTGATAGCAACTTTACATACATAAGAAATGCATATGATCTGAAACCGATCAGGTATAAATCTTTGGCTCAAGCGAGAATGGACTTTGTGCTTAAACAAGTACATAATGTGCTTAGGCAAGCACTTCCCTTGCTCAGATGAGCACACAATTATCAGGTCATAACTCTGTTTTTAGCCAATAATGTTAATTTCAACTTATAGCTTACCAACTTTAAATTTCAGCCATCGCTTTTGTATCCTAAAGAATGTTAATTTCAACTTATAGCTTAGTAACTTCAAAATTTCAGCCATTGCTTTTGTATCCTAAAGCGTAATTAGAGTAATGAATAGGGTTTGATGACATTCCTATAAGTACCTATGTATGGAGGTAGGATATATTGCTTGCTTTGATGAATGAAAAACAACTCGTAAGATAGAAATGGTTTTTCTATACCTACCCTTTGATGTATCAAGTAATATCATGTTCCCAAATGTCATGACCATGATACATTTTCCTTCCTGGCAATTTTTTTGCACTTTCTTCAGATTACTAGCAATTCTAGAAATGGCAACAATGTCAGAAAGATAAAAGGGAATGTTTGGCAAACAGCTGAGAGCTAATAACTTAGCTAATTACATTGGCTGATTAGACCAACTGATTTGATCAATTGGTTTGACTAGCTGATTTTGAACCCGCTGCTATAAGCAGCTTGTTCAAAAACAACTTATTCATACCTATAGGTTGTTTCAACCGACTAATTTACCTAAACATTAGTATTAGATGGTTTCACCCCCAATCCTCTATTTGTAAGAAAATAAGCTAAATAAGCTATTTTCCCAAACACCCCTAAAACAAAGGGAGAAAGTTTTACCCTAGTTTATAGAGCTCAAACATATCTGAATCAGAATGGAAAGGCCAAAACGGCTTTAATTTGATTATAAAAAAGATGATGAGCAAATGTGTTGCAGAAGAGAAACTAATACCCGCCATCCTAGAATCTTCTTGTTTTATAGTTTATGGGCAATGAAACTTTCTTCACATCCATATTTCGATCAAGACAACAATTTTCAAAAGGACCTCCCTTCTCTTAATACATCCTCTAGCTTTTTATTCCCCTCTCCATCTTACTTTTCTTTAAAATTCTACTTTTGTTGCGGTACTTGATCACCATCCCACAACGATGTTGAAGAAATTTGAGGATATAGGTAATCCATTAAGCTGTTTTAATCAAGGAAAAACTTCATCAGAATCCCAAGAACACATCTAAAGAGGATCACCAGTCTTGTTAAAGTTTTAGACATAAGAGGCAATTGTTACAATAAAAGCGTGAAAGTACATGAAGAAAAGAGCAACTTACCAAAGCAAGGAACACAGTCCATCAGCCAAAAGATCAGAGTATAGCTAGGCGTTTTCACACCTTACCTTTTCAAAGTTTAACAGAATTACATATTTCCCCTGATTCCATGAACAACTTATTGCTATTTTGAGATAACATAATGGAACTACAACTATGAATATAACGTTTTTGACCTCACAAGTCATAACTGCAATAACCTACATACAGTCTGATAATATCCTGGTGGTATTGTTAAGTTATACTAATTTTATCTACAACATTAGCTAAACACCTTGTAGTTTAGAAATGTAGATTTCGCATCCTTTTGAGTTAAACTAAGCAAAAATGTTCAGATTTCCTTTTTAGGACTTGTATCCCCTTCACGAGTTTAGTTATGTTCGGGTTTGCTACCACTTGGTTTCTCATTTTCAATACTTATAATTTTGGGATGACAGGTCCTTAGTGTTTATAAAGTGTGTATCATAGCTCTCTTTCTCTCCAGAAGACTACTTCGCAATATACAAAGTATAAATTAGCATTTTTAAATAATATTCTTCAAATACAAAATAATAAAAAATCATATGAAATAAGAATAGAATCTAGTTATCCTTACCGTAAAGGACCTTGACATTCAATTTTTTATAGAAGAAATTACACTGAAAGAGAGAAAGACTTGACAATATACTTCAATCTATAGACTTCCCAAGTCAACCAATTATTTCCTATCTATGGATTCTCAAAGAGCTATAACTCCTCAATCTGATGAGCGCAATCAATTTCAAATCATAAGATCCTAGTTTGGATGAGAGGTAAACCTCCTCTGATTTTAATTGCAAAATTGCGACTTAGATCGCAAAATGGATTTCCATGTGAAGACAGGCGATGTTGTCATACGCACCCAAAAAACTTACCCTATAAACAAATGCTGCAATTTAAAAGACATTTCCAATAGCGAACATGGTGCTATTTAAAGAAATGAAAGTATAAAACAAAACACTTTTTTCGACTAAAACTCAGATTGAAGCATTATATCTGAGAACACATTTCCTATGGACTGAAAAAAGCATAGACCTTTTCTAGACATCAAGAGTTTTTGATGCTTTTTTTACCACAATGTAAAAGAGGACTTGTTGAAATTCCAAATTAAAGAGTACCAAGTAAATCACAAGTAGAGCCAACGTACATTATAAAGATTACTTTTGCTGCAATTTAGAAATGTCCTAAAAAGAAGCCCCTCATCAGCTTCTTCAGAATTAAAAAGCAATGATCTTAAATTTTTTTTTGCCTCCTGAGCTCATGGAATGAGATGTTTGGTCAAGTCCTGTCACGCAATAGCGTGCCTATCCATCCTGATGACGCTCCTATAATCACATTGACTTTTGTTCCCTGTCAATTTTAAGTTTTTACTTTCTCATACTTTTTCTCTCCATCCCTCTCTTTTAGCTTAATCTAACAACTATTCTACAAAGGCCCATGCAATATCATTTATAGATTCCCAACCAATAACCCCCTAAAATTCTAAATCCTTAGAAAGAAATTAAATAATATAACAAAAGCTAAAATAGTGTCACTAGACAATCATAGAAGAAAGAAATAGTATCATTTGGAAATTACAAGACACCAAGCGCTATCCCTAAACACGCATTTTGTGCACCATAGAGCAAAATATGGACTATGCACTATACAAATGTGCTTCTTATACATTGGTGGAAACATAGTGTAAAAACAAGGCTGCATTGCATCGGCTGCGTTGTAAGAGTTTTAAAAACAAACAAACCAATTGTGTTTTTAGTATTATCATGTATGCATATCTTGTTCATCTAGAACTGCTTCTGTTCAATTTAATTGAAAACTAAAGTACATATTTTTGTTTTATTTCGCTCCTCTCTTTTTATTTCAATTAACATCATTTATAGAATTATATATAAGATGATAGGTTCAAAATCTTGAAGTATGTTTAATTCCTCATAAGATTTGGTGTTCGATATAAATAATGAATTATTTTAGTAAATTATTTTTCCTATTTTTTTATTTTGCATTTTAATACAATGTAACTTTTAAAGATTCCCAAACAAGTAGTTCGCATAGAGCCTTGAAAAATTCATGACCTAGCATGACCATCACAAAGACCCATAAATAGCTATACCTAATTACCATGAGCCGCCCTTCCCACCTCCACTCTCCAATGCACACCCACCCACCATGAAAGTCCTAGTTTTTCAATAACCCCATTACCATTGTCTCCACTTTAACTTTCTTTTAGACCTCCATCACCAACAGTGGTGAACTCAATTGAAATAGCAACGGACTACTTTCTTTCACATCAATTCAAAGCCTTTTCCACCTTCACATTATTTATTCATCTCATTAACTCTTTGTTCTCTCACCCATTCCATGATTCCATCTATATATTTCATTGAATAACTCACACAAGTATTCCTTTAATATATCCTCAATCACTATATCTTAGACAAGAAAATTTTGTTATGTATAATTGTCATACTTCATCCTATTAAGATCTTATCTAACTGATTTTCTCCTCTTGGCCGTTCTTACAAGTTGGATGCAGATCTTTCTTGCTTGCCCAATAAGCTTGTTAAACGAATGTATAAACAAAAACATTCATTTCCTACTTTTAGGTTACACCATTTGAATTTTCCTGATCATTGGATTTCATTTTCTGTGTGGATTGCACACTAACATCGAGGACTAAGAGTTTTGTGTTGGATGAATACACATTCACCTAGTATGACCTTCCACGCAACTTTCCCTCGATCTAGATTTATCTTTCCTCATCATTTCTCCAATGAAAAGACCTAATCCATTTGGTTTACATTTTCTACTGTTCCATAACTTATCAAATTTTCTAAATCACATATTAACAATTAAGAACTGTATGCAACCTCGACTAGGACCTTAAAAATACAAAAAAGAAAAAAAGAACAAAAACTAAAACCTCACCAAATTGATTCATCTACTGATATAATTAAGCAACATACAAAATAAAACCAATAAACATACCTTCTTCAAAGCAAGTCTAGCATTAAATAAGTAAACAGAAACAATAGCAATAAGCCAAAAATCATATCTTTTCACTTACAGGAGCATGGGTATTAAGATAATGTTCCTCAGCATGCTTTCTTGGGATCATATCCCCACAAATTTTGCATTTCTCAAGATTTCTGGCGCAATGGACATTATGCAAATCGATATTTGCAGAAGGAATAGCTCTATCACTGAAAAAAAATTATACATACATATAGAATTCTTAATTTCATCAAACACCCATCTAATTACTAAGCAAAATCTACCTTAAATCAAGACTTGAACACAAAATAACCATTCAATTTCACAAAAAGATCAAATCAAAGCTTAAATCATTCAAATCGCATTAGATATCATTCAATTCGCATTAGATCATGCCTTTTCCCACTCTAAAAAGGTTGAATCAATTGAGAATCGGGTCGGTTAAGCGAGTACCGGTTTTCCCGGGTATGGTTCAATTCCGGGTTCGATTCCCACCTAGCCTCCCCGCCCTCAGACTAAGATTTTTTTTTTTTAATGCAAGAAACATGAAAGAAAAATATCACCCAATTGATAAAATTTCAAGATATAAGAATTTTTTTATATCAGTGATCATAAGAATTAAGAACCCAAGTTAGGTCTGACATCAAAAAACATAATAGACAGAATAAGAATACCAGTGATTGCAGATGGTAGTAGTTTCCTCTGATACCAAAGCCATAATTTTCTCAATCAAAGATCAAAATACCTGCCGACAAGAGAAAATCATGGGGTGAGGAGAATATAAAAATTCACCAAAGAAAATCAAAGAAAAAATAAGAAACATGAAAGACATAATAATAAATCTAATATAATTACCTAAGAATCTAAGATGAAGTCCGGATTTTTTTGATGAGAATAAGAAAGAAAAAGAAAAAGAGAAAGAGAAAGATTGTTATGTAAATGACTAAAATGTAATGTAAGAGAGAAGTCTACCTTAAATTTCAGCCTAACTTTTTCGGGTTGTTGCAAAATATTTCTACTTTACTTTTCTTATGAAAAAAAAATAATAAATTCAACGTAACCTATATTTCTTTTTATTTTTTTAATTAATCCTTTTTAGTTCTTTTTTATTATTATAATAAACTAATACATTATTGTAAAATCAAATTGTTAAAGCTTTGAGAGCAAGTCTTGTATGAGCTTATCTTATCATAAGACGAGTTCATATAATTAGTTAATTTTTCTAATTAATCATTTTATATTTAAGTGATAATTTTAAGTCCGGATCTTTTTCTCAAAAATAAGGGAAAGAGAAAGAAAAATTATTGTTATGTAAATGTTATGTAAGAAAAAAGTGTACCTTAAATTTCCGCTAACTTTTTGGAGTTGTTGCAAAATAATTCTAGTTTAGATTGTCTCATATGAATACGTATCATTATGAAAATAGCTCATATAATTAATTAATATTTATTGGTCACTTTAAAATTTTAAATAATCACTTTAACACATTAAATACATATGAATCAATTCAATAAGACCATCTCATTTAATAATTTGTGAAATAGTTCTACTTGCTTTCTGATATCCTTAATCCTTTTTACTTCTTTTCATCATTATTTTTACACAAATACACTGTGTTAATTATATACTCTTTTGTTGACTCTGAAATCAAATTCTTAAATAACGCAAGTTTGGTATTAGATCGTCTTATCATGAGATGTATACATATAAGTAGTCAATTTCTCTAATTGATAATTTTATGTTAGTAGATGATCACTTTAAGGGTATAAGTGTCCGCTTAAATATTATAAGTGATCACTTTAAAATTTTTAGTGATCATTTCAAAAATGTAAGTGATCACTTTGAACTTTAACGACATGTTTGGTTACTTGAAATAAAAATCTAAAAAAGATACTAAAACTAATCCAAAAGGCTTGAGGAAAATCGATGATTTTTAAAATGTAAGTAAAAGTAAATTCAAATCATATCATTCAATTTTATTATTATTGTCAAATTTAATTAGCAAATTATATATACCATTTGATAGATTTAAATAATTTACGTATTTCTTTAATTAATCACTTTAAAATTATAAATGACTAATTTAATTAGTCACTAAATATAAATCAACCTAATAAAAATAATTTCAAAATTAAACGTTTTTGTTTAAAAATTTATAATATAAAATTAATCACTTATATAAAGTAGTTTTAAGAGAAAAAAAAAGAAAAATCTGATCATCTGATGCTTCAGTTTTCTTCTACCCTAAAAACCCAAACCCCACAAAACCTAAGCTTGTCGACTCAAGTCTTGTTGTTGCCCCCATCCTTTTCTTCTGCGTATTCTCCATCTCCATCTCCATCTCCATCTCCATCTCCATCTCCATCTTCGGAGTTCTCTACGTAGTAATCTCCTCCTTCCTCTTTTTATGATTTTCTCTCTCTTCAATCATTTTCTCTCTCTTCTCCTTCTTCAAATCCCTTGAAAAACCCAGGGATTGTTGCAGTTCATCCATCTCTAATCTTCGGTAAGTTTAACCCTATCTTATTAATCTTTCAATTTTGATTATATTCTCTCTAAATTTTTTGATTTTTATTTGTTTTTTTACTGTCATGTTTGGTACATGAAGTCGATGATCAAGTATACAAGGGTAAATCAAAACTGGAGTTGTGGCTTTGATAGTTAATGCTATCTTGTGTTCTCACTCTTTTTTCTTCACCTCTTTTTTCATGTCTTCTAATAAAACGTTCTCTCATCGATTAACTCTATTTTCTTATACCCTTAATACCTTCAATCCATTTTTTTTCCCGCAACATGGACGGCTCTAATTCTAAGGTATATTTATTTTTCGCCCTTTTCTCATCTTTAATCATGAATTTGTTGATTGATTGATGATTTCTTTAGCAACATTGAATTCAATACTTCATTGCGTATATAAATTGTAGTATCATTGAAAGTAGGAACCCTTATTGTTTCGAATTATTAAAGGAATTTGGTGGGTTTATGTAGGATTGAAATTTGGCATAATTGAATACTGCTACAGAGCTATTGTGCTCGTGTGCTTGATACATACTCCTTTTTGAAAAGCGTTTCGTGTAATTTTGCATTTTAGGGAGTGTGATAATTATGTCCTTAGTGCAAAATTGCAATTCTGGTTGCAGTTGCGGAAACTATTGCAGAACGGCATTCTTACAACCATGATTCAGTCACAATTAATTTTGTCATAATCTGCATTCTGACATCTCCGATATAGTCACAATCAATAAATTACAAATGGGATTCATTTTATCTTTATGCTCATAGAAATTGTAAACTGGATTAAATTTAATGTTTAACTTACAACGCACTTGGACGAGGAGTTTGGGATTGGGGATTTGGTGTGTGTGTAGGGAGAGAACACTGGGAAGTAAAAGTGTATTGGAGGTGGGACTTTTTTTTATTCGATAATAATTTGTTTGGGGGAGGGGGTAGGGGGTAGGGGTGCGTGCTTGATTTCTCTCTCGCATATTAATGTACTCTTTAAGACGTAGTTGGAGCTATTTTTTGCTTGGACGATTTAAGTATTTTCTCCCGCTTGAATATCAGTTCAAATTGAACCCAATGTAGAATATATTCTGTGAACACTATCTACTACTCATGCCTTGGATATTAGCGCAATATGAATGCTATAGATTCACGTGTGATCTTTTTTTTTTTTTTTGTTATTGTTGTCTATTGCAGATTTATCTGAAAATTGAAAGAGTTATTCACACCGTTGCATTTCTAATCCAATAGTGTACAATATAACTTCATTTTGATAATTAATAAAGAAATACAACTGTATGTGAAAATATTAGGAAAGTCTTATGGTATGAGTCATATTAGTTTATTTGAGGAACACTTCATTTTCTAGCATTAGCTGTTTAAGAATATGTTGAAGAACTTGTTCTTTTTCTTGATGAAATGGATATTTGAGGAAGTTTTCTATTGGAAGATGTGCAAACATAATAATTATAAAGGTTAAATGTTGAAATGAATTTACAGGATACTAGTCGGTCACTCTTGAGTTCTGTAAAGGGATTGATTAGCATAGTTGCATTATTGAGTGTCTATTGAGGTGGCATTATGCACAAAATTTAAATGGATATTTTAAATTTCTCAATTAGATATGATACTTGGGGGAATAGGGAATTTTGAGGAAAACAATGGTGCAATTTTTAATTGGTGTCTATCTTAAAACATGTGAACTTGAGGCATCGTGTTTCGTAATCATCATCTCTGTTTTCATGAACATCTTCATGTCTAGGTGAAGTGTGTAATCAGTGCACATCTATATAATGTAATTCTGTAATTATTCTCTTGTATATTGATATGTTTTGAATTTCAGTGGATTAGACATGCCCTTTGCGAGTATTAAAATAAGTCCTTATTTTAAATATGTATCTTATAATTTCGATTGCTCTGCTTATGAGGTTTGTTCTTCATCTACAGATTATATTGTTTGGATCGTTTACTGAAGCTGAGACTAAGTCATTTCACAATAAGCCAGCTGAGAATACAAAAAAACCTGTGGTTGAGAGAGCTCTCCAGTTTGGTTCCTTGCCTTTGGTGTCCGGAGCATTATTGGGTGCTGGAAATGTAAAAACTGGAAAAGAAGTAGCTTCTTCTGTCAAGAAATTTAATTTGTTCAAGAAAGATGCTTGTTCTGTGCAGGTAAAGGATGATTTGCCTGTATCAGGAGCTGCTGTATCTAAAGAAAATGGAAGGTCCCATGCCTACGAACGTGTTCATCCACTAACTAATGGTGTGAAAGAAATTAACGATGGAAATGTTGATCTAGCTTCTGCTTGCTGCCCAAAGGTTGATGGAACTGTTCTGCCGCAACAAATTTTAAGCTCTCCAAAAGGTGGTCAGGACGTTAAAGTGAAGGAGAAATATTCTAATGGTGTTTGTGACTCATCCAAAAAGATTTTGCCTCTAAAAGATGATCCAGAAAAAGCTTTTAGTAGTAGCACTGTTGCCACTTGTGACTTGCTTCCTAGGGGCTTGATCAATGCAGGGAATCTGTGTTTCCTTAATGCAACTTTGCAGGCGCTTTTGTCATGCTCCCCTTTTCTGAAACTTCTACAGCAACTTAAAACTCGTGATATCCCCAAGGTATTTTTTTAATGATTATATGTGTCTTTATATGTTATGACTGAAAGTTTTATTTATTGGTAATTTGTGCTTGCTCATATATTTAGGTTAATTATCCAACATTGGTTGCATTCATGAATTTTGTATCGGAGTTTGACATGCCTCATGGTTTGAGCTCAAAGAAAAAGGATCGAAATTTTGTTGAGACTGGCAGGCCCTTTAGCCCTGTTATGTTTGAAGGTGTGGTGAAAAAGTTTACTCCAGATGTGCCAAGTGGTTTCTCTGGCAGGACAAGGTGTGCTTTATCTCATTTTTAGTTTTTTTTTTTTTTTTTGAAAAATTTTAATGCCTCGTTTCATTATTTGGATTTTTTAGTCTATTAAATGTCCATTTCTTGATGATGGCCCGGTTTTCCTTTATGCATTTATGCCTTTGATATGAAGTACTATGACTAAATTTGAATGCTCCACATATCTAATGATATCTGATACATCTGCTAAGATGGATCGAGTTCGTTAGTCATTGCGTCATGCAAATTGTGTTACTGCCCTGCTGGAACGCACTGTTGACTGACTGTTTTGTAAGCCATTACTTGTTTTCTGCCGTCAACAACCAAAATGAAGTTGGTAAGATTTGGGAAATACAATAATTGTTGTTTTTGAAGTTTGTGTACAAAAGGGGAATAATGTGATATTTAAGTTGTGCAACCCACCATCTTACTCCTCAAAGACACCATCCATTTAGAGGGCTTAGACAACTATCAGTTACATGCATCTAATTTTGTGCTTCTCCTAAGCTATTGAGTTGATAATTTTTGTTAAAAGGTCGATGTTGATGTTTTAGAGGCCAATCATTAGGAAAAATCTCACAAATTCCTGGTATGGATGGTGGTTTAGGTGAGGCATTGAGGACTCTATGATTGCAAAGAAAGAGGTAATTCATGAAATGATCAGAATGAGTTAGCAATGGTATTTGTTTTGCTATGAGCCATTATCATTTTTACTGATCCAAGTTGATGCATTTGATATATTGGGAGAGGTGTAGTTTGTCTTGGATGCAGATGCTTAATTATTATATTGTTTGTTGATTGCCTGAAAACATACCCAAATGCAGTTTTACAACGAAATAGCTGCATGACTCTATTTTGTTAATATCCTTGTCCTGGAGTATATATGTGAAAGTTTCTTGCTTGATCATTTGATGACCTTGAAATCATTTATGCTATTGTGATGATACATTGATGACCTTGAAATCATATGACCCTGAAAACAAAGGGTTATCAATCAATTTCCACTGTACTATTTTGGGATGCCCAAAATTTACATTCTATTTATCTGCAAAGCATAATTTTTTGCCACCACGCCTAGTGGATTTCGCTCTCACTATAGTTTTCTCTCACTACCATAAAGTCCTCTCACAATTTATTTTGGTTTTAAGTTTTTTATTCATCGTCACATGTGACCACTTTTTGTTCAATTGTCTAGTTTTTAGTGTATGTGCCAAAATGTAGGTTGAAGAAGTTTAGGATAGTTCTAGGCCCAAGTTTACGTACATATTTGTAAAGCCACCACAACAGAACATGAAGCCATCCAAATCATAATATATCTTTGGATTGTACATTTTTTTATTGTGAAAAAGGTAAAAACTAATCTTGCCACATACATAATTGGCTCTCCTCCCCTCCTAATACAACAATTTATTATCCCAATGCCATTAAGTGGCGTCCATCTAGGGTAGGACTTAAGGTGTTAATTTACGCAACCTTATCCTTGTTAATGATGATTTTTATCATAAATTTATAGCTTCGTGTAACTTATCTAGAGAGTAATTTCAACTTTCGCAATTGGCTTTAGTAGATATGTAATTCTTTTGGTGTTTGCCTGCAAGCTTGATTTTAGATACATGGAAACAAAGCTCTTATAGCGTTAATATGGGAGATGATTTTTCTCTTTTGGGCTCCACATGGAATAAAAATGAGGTCATTCAGTTAAATAATTGCATATTTACAATGGATTTTGAGCTTACCATTCCCTGAAACCCCGTATGTAGTCTGTAATTTAAAACATGGAGTAACAACCATTGTTGTTATTCTAACAAAGCCATTATATATATATATATAGAGGAGGAGTCCAACAAAAAGGTGTTCAAAATAAGAAGGATCAGAAGCATTCTACACCCTTGATTTTTAATAAGATAAAAAAAAATCTAAGGTCACGAATATTCACGATCAAGTCAAAAACACTTAATTGTAAAATTCACTATGTACATAGATTAGATACTATGTCATAAATCTGAAGAATATTCTTAATTTATAACATAGTATCCTTTTCTGTATATATAGTGTTCAAAAAAGAATTCTTCTTATCCTTCTTATTTAAGTACCCTTCTTATTTGATCATATATATATATATATATATATATATATATATATATATATATATATATATATATATATATATATATATATATGTAGTAGGTTTAAATAGATCTAATATATGTTCTAGAAAACTTGAATTATTATGATAAAGTGGATATTATTTAAGTAAATAATTCACTTTGAGATGTCTATGCAAGGAGCTGTAAGACCATGTCCACGACCTTTGCCCCAATCACGATGAGTCTTTCTTATTTAGTGATGTTGGTTTCAGTTATTTAGGATCATCTTATTGAAGAGCTTTTTCCGTTCAGGCAAGAAGATGCTCAAGAGTTCTTGAGCTTTGTCATGGATCAGATGCATGATGAATTACTAAAGCTTGGAGGGCAACCTTCTGGCATGACTGTGCAAGATTTTTCATTGGTGTCTTCATCCGACGATGATGAATGGGAGACTGTTGGGCCTAAAAATAAATCTGCAGTGACCAGAACTCAAAGCTTTGCTCCATCAGAACTAAGTGCGATTTTTGGCTTACGATTGAAAAGTGTTGTTAAGGCGACAGGTAACATGTCTTGTGTCACATCTATGCTTCAATTTAGCTGTGTTTATCTTTTTTGCTGTGATTATTGGTGGCTTTTTCCTTTGCTTCCTTTTTATTTTCCATGTATTAGATTTTGTAACCTCTACCAACTTGATATCTAGCTTTATTACTCAACTTGTCGTGGACCTGTTTATTTTTAGCAGTCACTGCTGCTAGTCCTTTCTGTTGAATTGCGGCACAAAGCACCTATTTTCATTAGATTTCTGGTGTGTTAAAAAAGTTATTATGGATTAATTTTCTAAACCTCTTAGCATGCTTTTGTTTTGAGTCTAAAAGAAGCTTTAGTACAAGTGGTCAGTTGTAATTGTTGATCAGAACATGCTAAGATTTGTGAAACTCTATGGAATTTGTTTGGCTTAATGAATCCATGAGTCACTCTGGTGAATTCTAAGGTTGTGACATGATGCTGTTGATAGCTGGGGTTCTATTTGTTTAGTCTTGTGCTGCTTTTGTGAAATGGTGTCTTGCTCTTCTTGCCTTAGCTTTTGAAAGCTTGCCTAGGTGCGACTAAGGCGAGCACCTTGGGCAGGGAATGCATTGAGCGCCTTGGGCAGGCAATGCATTGAGCGCCTTGATAGGGATGGGTAAGACGAGTAGACTCCTTGAGACGAGCGCTTTTGAGCACCTAAGTTGATCTACTGAAAATGCCTTTCAGTCTTGGTCTTAGGAACCCATTTGATGCCCATTTAGTATGTTTTCTCTTCTCTTCTTCGTTATTTCTCTTTTCATTTTCTTTTTTTTCTCTTCTTAATCTAAGTTTTTTATTTTTAATTTTTTTAATTTTTATTTTTTTTAATTTTTATTTTTTTTAATAGTTTTTTCCGGAGTTAATTTATTTCTTTTTGAGTTTTGGTAACACTTGGACACTAGACTTTGGGGACCCTTAGCGTCAAAGGGCACCTAAAACCTTTTTAGAGTAAGCGTTTTGCTAAAATGATAAGGAAACTCTTGATTGTGGTCAGGACTATAATGTGGCTAGCAGATGTAATGTAAAGTAGAATTAGGTTTTCACCTGTTTGTCTTTGCCCCTGATCTTTGCCTCATTTATGTGTTCATCGACTTTAGCTGAGTCATGTAACATGGATTAGTAGACTGTGCAAAGGATGTTAACATTTGTGAACTACGAATTTTCTTTGTGATCTGCCAGTTTATGGGAGAATTTTCATAGTTGGACATTGGTTAGGTTTTGCCTCTTTTAAGAAATCTTTAAGTAAATGGAAAGAAAGTTAGTTGGGAAAGACTTGTTCTCATGAATTCAGTTAGCTGTTTTGCTGCTTTTGTATTGCAGCATGATTCATTTTATAATCTATGAAGAGTTTGCTGTCGTATATTAGTTAAACATGGACTTGCTTACTGTTCCAATTATCCTTTATTTTACTGTCTGTGCTCAGATTGTTTGTTTTTGAATATACTGTTTTGATTGCCCATTTCTCAATAGCCCATTTCTCAATAGAGCCAAATATTTTTTTTGATTTAATGGATTCAGCAAATCATGCACTTTATATTTGAAGTTGCAAATGATGTTTTTTATTAAGAGTCAATGACTCAATTGTAAACGACCTCTTAGTTATTACAAGTTTAAGGTTGCGTAATCTTCCCCTCAATCTTGCCTAGTAGGGAGCTGTTATGAAATGTCATTGTATGATGGATAATTTCTCTGATGAATGAAGCTATTCTTCTTCTTGGGAATCATATTTTCATTATTGTTTTTGCATTAATTATGGTTTTCTATTGTTTTTCTAAGCAGGAAACAAAGCATCTGCTACTTTTCAGCCATATCTCTTGCTTCATCTAGATATTTTCCCCGAGGCTGTCCACACAATAGAGGAGGCACTTCGCTTATTTTGTGCTCCAGAGAAACTTGAAGGTTATCGAACATCAAACCCGGGGAAGGTACATATATGTTTTTTGTTAATTCAGGGATCTAAAGTTGCTTTGTTTAGATGATGTGTTTGATTTTCTTTCTGTTATGTATGGATATTTCTTCTATGGTTTGTTATTTTTGCTAACAGGTGTTAGACTGCTGTATCCATACTTTATAGACATTCATGCCTTGTCATTCATCGGTTCTTAAGAGTGTACGTGTAATTGATGTGAATCAAGTCTCCTCTAGTAATTCTAGTATCGGCATTGTATTATTGCTTGCACATGTTTTTTTGTATCTTGAGTAGCAATTGCATAAGGTCTACCTTGCAATCGATGTCGCATTTGTAAGCAACATCTGTGGGGATGGACTTTGAATGAGATATTGGTGACCGTGAGTCGTCACAAAAAGAATGTCTCGTTGCTAGCAGTCATTTTATAATAGTAGTTGTCCACTAACATGCTAATGAATAGGCTATTTGTGCCTTCCTTTGCCTTTCTTCCATTCTTTTTAATATATTTTTTTAGAAAAGTTGATTAAAAAATCCCAACTTTGGGTGGTCTGCTTAAAAACAGTCCCCCCATTGCATTTCTTCATAAAAATTTCACTTTTAGATATCTTCACATAGAGATTATTGATGTGCTTAATCCTTTTGTAGTGGTAATTACGACATAATGTCATTATTTGGTGGCTAAACGTAAATGAGTTCCCAAAATCTTTTTATGTTGCATGGTAGCCAAATGTTGGTTTCTGTTTATTGGTACTCTAAAGCAATTTGTTACATGGGCATCATATAAGGATCAAATATAGGGACTCTTCTATTGATTTTTGTTGGTTTGGCAAAAAAGGAAACCAGGGAACATTGCTGATTTTACTTATGATTGTCACTTAAATTTCTGGGACAAGTTCTTCATTTTTGGCATATATGATGTGTTTATCTCATAGATTCTCATCTGTTTGTAAGTATCAGCGGTAGATTTGCTCAAAATTGAAAAAGGTTTGTTCTAGTTACCGATGACTACATATATATAGTCATGCGGAAGGCCCGAGGCTTATTCAATATACCTTGTGCACCTAAGGATGCCTTGACCAAGTAGAAGTTGAACGTATTGCTTATCTTGTACATTTATTATTAATTTATTGTTATTATAATGGTGATGATGATGATGTTATTATCATTAATCTTAATGCACTATCGGAAGAGAGAGAAGGAGATGGTGGTGTTGTGGTGGTAATTTTGGTGAGGGAAGAGTTAAGATGAACAGTGGGGAGAGGTAGATGGTAATGGACTGATGGTGGTGATGGAGAGAGGAGAAATACATTTTGATAGTCACCAAGAGCATAACCTTTTGGGAACGTTATTGGCCACAAAGAGGAGAGATGATTATATGGTGATGGATCATGGTGTGGTGATGATGAGGGGAGAATACATTTTGGTAGTCACTAAGAGCTTAATCTTTTGGGAAGGTTATTGGCCATATGGATATGTATGAGAAGACTAGATAAAGGTAGGATTACAATATAAAGAAAGGTGGGTGTTGGGATTAAGGTTTTGGCATTGTTGAATTCTACTCATGTAAGAGTAGGAGAATACGACAAAAACAACAAATAGCAATGCATGGAAGAGGATAATTATTTGTATTGATTTTTGTAGGTGTAGATTAGTATTTGATATAAATTAAAAACTTAGCTTGCAACATTTTGGCGTAGATTAGTATTTGATATATATTAAAAGCTTTGCTTGCAACATTTTTTATGTTGATTGTTTTAGTTCATGGAACCGACCCCTTATATTGTGCTTAAGGCTTTGGCATTGATCTGGTGTTCATACTTCTTTTTCCCTTTTTGGATTTTTATTTGAAAATTAAAATTACATTGGAGTAAATAATTTTTTAATATTCTGAATAAGTTCTTCGCTTCTGCCAGTTTTGCTCTTGCTTTTTGTGTTCCTTTCAACCATGGTTGTATATTAATTCATTCTGTTATTGAACATCTTTCTAGAATGAATGACCTTTGCCTTTCTCGACGGGACCGAAGATTTATTGTTCTTTTGGTTTTTGATTTTTATAGGCTGTATTATAGCTGATGTGCACTCCTTATTTAAGTGAAGTTGCAATTGATGCTTGCTACCAAGGGTCAATTGGAAAAAACCTAAATGTTAATTGATATCAAGGGAAAACATATATCCAACCCCCAAACCCTGCCTTGATCACAACTGCCAGTTTCTTCCTTTAAAACATTTTTTCTCTTGTTTTGATGTATGGTGAAATGTACCTGCTTGCAATGATGTGGGTAGTTGATTTAGTTTTGAATTGATGTGTCTGATTGCTAATATAGTTCCATTTATAAACTCAAAAACACTGGCTGATTGCTCATAAGTTCAATGCATTATTCAGGCTGGAGTAGTTAGAGCTAGTAAATCTGTCAAAATACAAAGTCTATCAAAAATTATGATATTGCACCTGATGCGCTTCAGCTATGGGAGTCAAGGTAGTACTAAATTGCACAAGCCTGTGCACTTTCCTCTCGAATTGGTGTTAAGCTCACAGCTCCTTGTGTCCCCTACAAATGAGGTTAGCTTGATCAGTTCATTTCTCATTGCGCTATTACAATCTTTCTTTTTTCTTTTCATTGGTGAATTATTAGTTCATCTCTGTAATATGATTATGTGATTGGATTTCATCATCACAAATTGAGGCTGACATCCAACCGATGCATGTTTTTGTTACTCCTTTTTTAATTAATTAATTAATATGTCTGCTGATCGTGGAAGGTTGTTTTGGCACAATTTTTCATCCAACTCTTGTTTAGGATCTAGATCAAAAAGCACAATTTTCTAACATCACAACATTATATGACCTAATTAGTAAGTTATCTGCTGTAGTGAAGACATTATATACTCATTCTCTCTGTCTCAATGATTTTGTACACATTCCCATTTTAGCTTGTTCACTTTGCTCTTTTTCCTTTTTGGCAATGATCTCGGTACACATTTATCTTTTTTAATCTCCTTCACTAATTCATTCTCTCTTTATCTCATCCACTTATTTATCTCATTGACTTGTTTTTTGTCTGATTAATGTCTGAACTTTCAGTACTTGGTGCAAATGTGCAATTTCATAGGGATCGAGGGAGTATATATTATTTATGGTGCCTGTATTTTATTAAAAACACATGAACTTCAGACAAATCATGTGATGTCCATCTTGGAGATGGCCATAATCAGAAATTTGGAATCTCATGTTATATCTTATAGCCATAGGCAATCAGTTCTATTTTTTTAAAAAAATGTAAAAACCATAGGCATTCACTGAGACAGGAGCTTGGTGATTTTAATTATTCTCAGACTTTATTTCAATGAAAGATTTAACCACGGAAAAGCTTTAATCGCAAAAAATAGGGTTCAATTCAGCATGGGGAATTTTCACCAACAAAAGTACAATTTTGCATGCTTCAATTTACATGTCTAATGGAATCGTGCTAAATGTATGGCAGATTGCTATTTTGAAAATATCATTGGAGTAAGGCAGAGGTTTCTCACTCAAATATGTGGATTTTTTTGTACAGGGTAGGAAATATGAACTTGTGGCTACTATCACTCACCATGGGAGGGACCCTTCAAAGGGGCATTATACGGCTGATGCCCGTTATCCTGATGGGCAATGGCTCCGATTTGACGATGCTTCTGTAACTGCAGTACCGACCAGTAAGGTTTTGCATGACCAGGCCTATGTACTTTTCTACAAGCAAGTATAAGATGACGACATTAAGAACTTGCTCTTCAGCCCCGTCAAAGTCTTGGCCTAGGTCCATCATGCATCCATTATGCAATGTGAAGCGGTTTTGCTTACGTTGTGAAGTGATTAGTAACTCTTCTGTGCTTTGGTTTGTCCTCACTCTCACCCCACGCAAAGTACATTAGGAATTTACGTGTCGTAAACATCGATAGGGTTAGAATGTGGCAAGTGTTTTCTGGTGGGGATGGTATTTGGCGGTTGCTTAGCAACAATTGATTTAGCACTAATAGGGTTCTCATGCTTCTGCATGATGTGAAAAACGATACCGGTGTAAGTTCTTTGGTTATTTATATTAAATATCTGAAAGGTTTAATGAATGTGTGTTATCTTGACTCTTGGTTGCTTAGCGTATCGAATTTTCTGGTTTTATTTATGTAAAAACTGTTCAAGTCAGCTTGCATGAGTGCGTCGATATGAAATCTCTGTTTAGCTAATCTTCTTCTGGATGGACATGGCCAAATGTATAGTCCCTCTTCCTGGGATCAGGTATCCAAACTTGACCAGACTGAACCAGAAAGCTAATGTGTGTTGTGACATGTGCATGGAGGATTTCCGGATTAAAGTGGATATTTTTTTTTTTGTTAACATTGGTTCCAGTACTTGTCTATTTTCAAATCTTCGGAGTATAAGATTTGTTGCTCATAGTTGAGTAAATGGTTAACAAAATACCTTCCCTTTGATCTTGAATTGTAAGACCTGTCTGATCAAATAATAAGCACTGTGCTTGGGTAGAGAAATGGAGGGACAAGAAAGAGAGAGATTTTGGAAAGATATATAATTTTTTGTTTGGATAACAAAGAGGATGGGAAGAGATTTCAAAGGAAGAGATGCAGTACCTTGGCCTCGTTAGACTGTCGGTGACTATCCATTAAGGTTGTAGGTAGGCCTTACAGAACAACAAAAGTTTTTCAGCACATGAGCGCACTTTGACCTTACTCATGCGCACTTGGGAAAACTTTTCAGGAGGAGACCCATGTCTTAAGATTTGCTCCCAATTAAGCATGCTTAACTGTGGAGCTGTTAGCAAATGAGCTCCTAAGAAATTAAGATGTTTCTTATTGATAAGAGTAGTCTATTAATTTTTTTACAGCTCAATTTGGGGTATCAAAGGAGATTTGAACTGAAAATATGTATAGAATATAAGCTCTCTTATTTCTTCTTTTTGTCTTTTCGCACTCTTTCTTCTTACAACTCTTCTTTTTCCGTCCTTTTCTTCTGCCTTTTTTTTTCTCTCTTAATTTGCTATTTAAATATAATTTAAAATTGTTTTATTTTTATTTTTTTGAGTGACATTGACTTGATTTTGCTCATGATTTCCATAGCAACATAGTTCTTTTGTTTTCAAATACTCACTACATTTCGATTATGTGCATTATTCATCGTTCAAGCTTATTTTATATATTGTGACTAATGTGTAAGTAATAATATATCAAGTGGGATCTTGTTTGCATCTTCTAATCGCATACTTTTATAATACTCCCTCGTATTCTACCCATTAGTCACATTTATTTTTTTTCACTATTCACTTATCACTCTTAATTTATATTTTATTTTTAGTCTATAAGTTAAAATGTAGCCATGTAAGATCTTGTTTAATTCGTCTCAATACAAAGATTATTAATATTATTTATAATTTTTAATTAAGAATAATTAGAGAATGGCTAACACATTAATTAATATGTGCCAAATGATTAAATAACTAATTGCCACACATGCATCATTTTAAGCAAGTTTAAAAAAGGATTAGTTATTCTAATAAAGATCTTATGACAACAAAATATTATACCTAAATAATCAACTTTGGAGAATAATTATCACTTTTAACATGCGTTAGTTATCAATTAATGCTAATAAGAAGACACATAGTAACTAATTGGATATTTTCGATCAGTTATTCCCCTGTGAGACGGTCTTAGCTATGCAACTGGCCCAGGCCTAATATTTTTTAAAAAATATTCTGATATACTAATTTTAAGACTTAAAAAGACAATTTCAAGACTTAAAAATACAATTTTAAGACTTAAAAGGCCATTTACAAAGTTTTTAATATCAACTTTAATGTTTGAGTCATCCTATTTTAAAGTTGAAATGAGAATTTAATACTCTGCAATTGGTCTTTTAAGTCTTAAAATTGGTTTTTAAGTATTAAAATTGACTTTCGTCTTGAAACTGTCAAATTTAATGATTTAAAATGCCAATTTCAAATCCTTAAATGGTTTTTTAAGTCTTTAAATTGGTCCTTTAACTATTGAAATTGACATTTTAATTTGTGAAATTGGTAAAAAGAATATATACAATTGGGCTGGCCCAATAAGACGCGTCTCACAAATGAGACGGTCTCACACAAGTTTCTGTGATTTTCAATTGGAAAGTAATGTATACTTTATTATATTATATACTAAATTATGGCATTATATCAATATACAGTAAGTCTTAGAAGTAAATTAGAAACAATAAGCATTTATGGGAAACGACAAAGACAATAAGATCTATCAAAAAGATTTTTATGTAATTTAATAGACGAATCAATAAATTAATTATATTTAACTTAAAAGACAATTTTTATTTTGAGAACTTACAAGATAATTTCATTTTATGTTTAAGATCATCTACAAACTATTTAAGTTTATTATACAAATAAACAATGTTATATCACCATATCTTAACAAATATTAATTCATCTTTAGTTTATAGTATGTTTTTTTGTTATATATCTTTAAAAATTTATATTTATTTCTATTTTTGTAAAAAAAAATTCCGTATATATTACACGAGTTTTTATTCTTAGTATATTATAATTTCACCATGTGTAAACCTTGCTAGTTTAAGTATTAAATTCTGCTTTATATTTAGAGAAAACTATCAAAGACTCTTTTTTACTAAAAGTACATAGTAAGTTTTTTCAGAAACAACACAACGATACAATAACAATAATACCGAGTCTTAATTTCAAACGATTAGGGGCGGTTATATGAATCAATATATCAATTTCAATTGTTGTTCTAGTGGATTTTTCTTTATTCATTTTGATTTTCTACCATCTTAATTTTTAAGTCTAGATTTTTTATATCTTTTTCAACTCTTATCCTCCAAGTTGTCTTCGATGTTTCTTGCCTTCTTTTTAAGTCTCTTTTGAGCTCCAACATTGATTTTCCTAATGGGATGATCAATACCCTGTTTTTGCACATGCTCAAGCCAACTTAAACGATTCTATATCATCTTTTCCTTAATATTTGCAACTCCTAAATTTTTTCTTATATCTTCATTTCGAATTTATCACTCAAGGTATGTCCACTAATCCATTCAAACATTCACATTTTTTCTATATCATCTTTTTACTATGATCCTTTCTAAAAAACCAACAGTTGGATCCATATAGTAGCATTGGTCTGATTATTGTTTAATAAAACTTACCCTTTACTTTAGGGGCACACTTCGATCACATAATATTTCGGTAGCCATATTCCATATTTGCCACCCATACTTAATTCTATGGGTCACATTTTATTGGATGCTCATACTACTATGAAATATGGACCCAAGGCATTAGAAGCATCCATTTGAAGTGATTTCTTTCTCTTCTAGCTTTATAGTGCTTCTCATTATCGCGTTTGTGCTAAAATTACACTTCATGTACTTTGTACTGTTCCGACTTAATCTGAAACCTCGTGACTCCAACTCTTGTTTCCATTGTTCTAACTCTTGACTTCAACTTTTGTCAAAAATAATCTAATGAAAATTTTCTTTTGCTAAAGACTTTTGAATAATGATTTTCATTCGTTCATCGTTACCTGTAGTTTTGATCGTAAAAATATTTTTGTTAAAAGATTACATTTAAAAGTAGTCTTTCAGCAATAAATTGTTTTATTTGGTAGTCTATTGCAAACAAAATTTTTTGAAGATAGTTTTTGATTAAAAAATTACGTTCAATAAATGAAAATTCTTATTTGGTAGTATTTTCCAAAAAAAAAATTTCATTAAGCAGTTTTTAACAAAAAAAAGATTTTTAATAGATAGTTTTGACAAAAAAATCATTAAATAGTTTTTGATAATTTTTTATTAAATTTAATGAATTTGATTGTTTGGATTATAAAGTTTTAGAATAATAAATTAAAAACTTTTATAATATTAATTTTTAGGAAAGTTTAATTTCTAAACATTTATAGAAAATTGTTAATTTCAATCATGATTTTTATTACTACTACTACTTTATTCATAAGAAAAACAAAAAAATATAAGGGTTATAAGTTAAAACCCTTGGCTCCAAGAGGGATTTTTTCAATCTTTTTCTAAAGCCTCTAAACCTATAAAAATAGGAAACTTAATTTTAATTAGGATTTTTGTCAAAAATAAGATTTTAAGAAAGCAATAAACCTTTTCACAAAACCCGAGAGTACTCCTTATTGTTATCATAGCATTTTCTTTAATTCTTCATAAACAACAATGTCATATCCTTAATCCTAAAAGATTTGGATTAACTACATGAATCAATATATGAAATTCAATGGTTGTTCACATGAATTTTTCTTCTCCATACATTAGATTTTCTATCATCTCAATTTGTAAGTCTAGATTCTTCATATACATTTCAACCCTCAAAGTATCTTCGGTCTTCTTTGAGCTCTTTTTAAGTCTCTCAAGCTCCTACTTTCTATCTTTCTTACTAGTTCACTAATGCTCCATCTTTGCACAAACCCATACAACCTTAAATGATTCTTGAATCTTTTCCTTAATATTCACGACTCCTAAACCCTTTCTTATATCTTCTTTTTAATTCTATTCCTCGAAGTATGTCCACTCATCCATCGAAGCAATCTCATTTTTGTTATTCCTATCTACTCTAATAGTCGTTCCATAAAACTTTCCCTTTAACTTTAAGGGCACACATCGATCATATAATATTCCATTAACGACTCCCTATTTTTTACACCCACACTTATATCTATAGGTCACATTTTGTTGGATGTCCCTAATACTCTGAAATATAGACCAAAGATATTTAAAGCATCCATTTGAAGTGCTTTTTTTCTCTTCTAACTTATAGTGCCTCTCGTTTGTGCTAAAACTAAACTCTTTGCACTCTCTCTAGCTCTGAGTTTATTTATGACTTCATGACTGCAACTCTTATCTCAATTGTTCTAACATAATATTTACCCCCTTGCATGGTATAATCTACCAAAATAATGTCATCAATGAGCAAGATGTACTAAGACATATATCTGTGTATTGATTGAGTTATCGCATTTAGGATGCTACAAAAAGAAAAAGGCCTAGGGCCAAACCTTTATGAAAGCCAATTTTGTTTCAAAAATCCTTTGTTTTCCCCCACATGTCCTTACATTCGCCTTTACTTCTCAATACATATCTTTCACTATATTAATGTATTTCTTAGGATGTCCTTGTTTCTCATTGCCCACCAAAGTACTTATGTTGGTACTTTGTCGTGTGCTTTTTTCAGGTCAATAAAAACTATGTGCAATTTTTTTTTTCTAGCCCTATAATACTCCATCATTTATGAAAACGATGATGTATTAGAGTTCGAACAATGTGTTTCAAACTCTAATATTGCCAAGATCGAGTGTATGAGGTTTTGTGAGAAACAAATTACGCTATCAATGATATCGATGTTTATAGGAGAAAGTAAAGCAATAAAACGACACAAAGATTTAACGAGGTTCACCCAACTAAGGCTACGTCCTCCGGTGTGTAGTACTCTTATATTATCAAAGGAGTTCAAAGAACTCTCAAATATGGAGAATTACAATAGAGAAGAGATATAGGCTAGTGTTTGGCTTGGGGTGTATTTTGTGGATGTGTATCATTACAATGAGAGCTCTCTATTTATAGGAGAGATCACACTAAGTAACATTAAGTATATTAAAGCTATGAATAAATGATAATGAAACATCCCCAAGAACTTGAAGAGTCAAAAAAACAGCATCAGAGACATCGCTCGACCAAAGCAGAGGCTCGCTCGGTCGAGCGGCCTGGTCGAGCGGACTACAGGAAGTTTCTGGTTGCATTCTGTGCTCGCTCGGTCGAGCGAGCTGGTCGAGCGGCACTTCAGAGGGCTTCTGACAGTATTGCTCGACTTGCATAGTTGAGCATCTTGAATTAAACCTTTGAACTTCTTCATTAAGTCCCATAAATCCCTTGATTAACTCATTAATTCATACCTTAATCATCATCATAAACCACAAATATTAAGACTCGTTTTAATACACCCATTCATGACAAACTTATGGGATTCCATCCCAAGAGTCACCACATGAATGCACACACCAAATGTGCACTCAAGTCACACCAATCATAACAATTTATCTTATGAGATAAATTACTTCCATTGTAAATCTCCCTTACATAAATCCAAATTGTGCCGTCTTTACTAATTGATCTAACAACAACTCGATTCCCCTATCTAATAGGAGCTAAGTCTTTAATGAAGTATGAAGTTAGGTAAAATCAAATGAATCTTGGTTATGTCGTGGTATGTTCATTTTTGGTGATCTTCTTGCACTCTTAATATACCTACTTCTTCTAAAACTTCTGCTTGCACATGTGTTTGATTTTGCTTCTTTCTGCAAGCTTTCTCTAGATGGCTAAAACACTTGAAATTGTTGCATTATATTTTCCTTTTCATCAACAATCACTCTTTAGGTGATTAGTTCTTTGAAAAAATCCGCACATCAAAGGATTAGACTTGTATTTGTTTCTTTTTTGCTTCTTTTCATTCTTGTTATTCTTGCCTTTGTAATTAGTTAGGAATGTTTTCCAAACTCATCTTTGACTGTCAATTTTCTCCGTTTTCTTGTGCTTTCATCATACGTATAAAATCAATGTTGTTAGAGTTGATAAGTCTTTTGTGTTTTAATTCACGATTTTTTTACGGTACTTGAGATTTTGTTGACAACACCTTCTCTAATCCTATTTTATTTAGTTAAATATATCTATGATTCTTGTGAAGTAATCCATATTAATGTTTTCTTTCGAGTCCATGCTCAAATTTCTAAGAACTCTTCTTATTTTTTGTAGTCTAACAGTTTTCATCTTAATATTACTTCCTTGAATTTCTTTTTGAAAAGTACTCTAAGCTTTTATGGACGAACTTGCACTAACTATTCTTGAAAAATGGTATATGTGACAACATTTTAAAGGGTTTATAAAGCACTTTGATAATATCCTCTGATATTAGACCTGAGAAACCTATTTTGATGGTGTGTCACTTAAAATAGGAGAAAATGTGATTTGAGTCATGGACCATTTTACATTACTTCCCTATATCTGTTGCTCTTAGACTAATCTTCATTTTGATACTCAAAAAAAATCATGATTCTCTCTATTGAAATTGGAAGTATATTATGGTTGACGTTCTAAGATGTTGAAGATGAACAAGCCACATGTTTGAGACTACATATATTTCTCTTTTTTCTCTTGTTGGAGGGTATAGGTATGGTGTATCACTGTATTTGCTGTTTTTTTGCCCTAGATCTTGACTTTGTGCAGAAATACTGAGTTGATGATTATGACTATGATTGTGTGGAGTTTATGCTTATGAACTAATGATTCTCATATCAATTTTTGGAGAAAACTAGAGAATAAAAATAATCTATAAGATAGGAAAATTGAAGTAATAGAATGATTGTGTTGGTTACATAAAATGATGAGCACAAGATTACAATATTTGACGTTTCACTTGCACATGATGAATCTAATCACATTCTTTTATGAATCTCGACTTATGATGTACATAATTAATAATTAATTATAAAGTAGGAAAAAATTCTAAGCCACACTAAAGTCTTGTCAACCAAGAATAATAAAGGTGTTGAATAAAATTAGTTTTAAATATTTTTCATACATGGACTTTATTAGTACATCTAGCAAAGGCGTGGTATCCAAAACTTGGTGTTAGGGCTTTGTGATTCTACAATTGAAAGATAAATCACTCTTGGAAAATGCTTTCTTAAAAGAGATTTTAATAGTTTATTTTTTATTTTTTATTAGTGTTTGGTTTTTTATATGGTCAAATGGCCATATTTTTGGCAAGTGGTTTTTTAACAAATTGAAAAGTTGAGACATAAAAGTTAGAGGATATGACTTTTTTTAACGAATAATTGGCTACAATAAACAATTACCTAATTTTATTGAACATTTTTACAAGTTGTTAATGAATATATATACTTAATTATGTCATAATGACCTAGTAGCTAATAGCTATTTCTCATGCAAAATCTGAATTTAATTCTCATTAATTTTCTTTCTCAATCTATCCTGTAACACTACAAATAACTATGGAAATAGCGATGGAAAAATGACGAGGCGGTGGGATGGTCGCCATTAGCGACGGAAAGGCGATGGAAAAGACGTCGCATAATGGAAATGCAAAATGGCGACGGGAAATAGGGTCGCCAAACCGTCGCTACAAGCTTTTAATTTGTTTATTTTTTTTAATTATATAGCGACGAGCAAAGTGGTCGCCAATTGGTCGCCTATGAAGACAATATCTTTTACATTTATATTTTAATATTTGGCGACGGCTGATGTGGTCGCCAGTTAGTCGCCAAAATGATTTTTTTTATTTGCTTTTTTTTAACTTCATTGGCGACATTAAGTGCTTGGTCGCCAGTCCCTCGCCATGTAGACCGTAATTTTTTTATTTTAATAATTTTAGGCGATGGTTGGTTGGAAGCCATTTGGTCGCCACCGCTTTTTCAAATTTGAGAAGATGGCGAAGCGTTTGTCATCGCCGTATTGTCGCCATATTTTCTATAAATAACGCACAAAATTTTTGTGTATTGTATATTTCGGTAGCTAAAGAATTAGAAGAGGTTAGTGATTTTCTTATTCTATTATCTAGCTTGCTTTTTATCTTTACATGAGTTGTTTTATTTATTGTTATTGTTTATATTTAATTATTATTGTCATTAATTTGATTTATTTTTATTATTTAATTAGTACATATTTTATTTCGTTTGTTATTTACTTGAGTTTCTT
This sequence comes from Amaranthus tricolor, assembly GCF_026212465.1. Lineage (NCBI taxonomy): Eukaryota > Viridiplantae > Streptophyta > Magnoliopsida > Caryophyllales > Amaranthaceae > Amaranthus > Amaranthus tricolor. The sequence continues at coordinate 23,647,467 of NC_080050.1, read as the reverse complement.
TATATTTTTTTATTGTTTTATATTTTATGTTTATTGTCATTAATTTTCCTTAATAATTGTTATTAGAATAATTATATTATTATCATATATTGTTATTTTCATGAATTATTTTATATATTTTTATTGTCATTAACTTACTTTATTGATCAGTTGAATAATTATATTATTATATTATATTTAGGTGTTAAAAATGAATTCTAGGCAAGACAGAAGTTGGATGTACAACCGACGAAAAAAATGGAAAGTTTAGTTTAAGATTTATGAGAGGGTTGAAAGAGTTTTTAGAATTTGCTCGTACACAAAGCATGAGTTTTGAGATTAGATGTCCTTGTAAAAAGTGTAAAACTTGTTGCTATAAGGAACCAGATAAAATAAGAGAACATCTAATGAGAAGGGGGTTTGTTGAAAATTACTATGAGTGAGAATATCATCATAACACAGAGATAGGAACAACATCTGATGTTGTAGCGGAAGTCGGAGAGCAATTGTCAAACAATTCAAATCCATACTCACAGATGGTGCATGATGCAGTAGCTAATGTGTTTCCAGACAATTATCATCACTTTCTTCCCTCACAGTATAATGTAGTGTCAGTAGATACTGAACCACCGGTACACGTTGACGAATATCCAAACCCTCAGTGTCGACAGTTCTTTGAAATGTTAAATTCTGTTAATAGTCCTTTATATGAAGGTTGTAAAAATCACACCAAGATGTTTATTATTGGTCGACTTACAAACCTGAAGACAGACCATCGTCTCACTGAGAGGTGTTATGACGATATTTGTGGTATTGTGAACGAAGTGTTACCAGAAGAGAATACGATGGTAAACAACTTCTATGAAACGAAAAAACAAATAGCTGCCCTTGGATTACTCGTTGAGAAGATAGATTGTTGTCCTAACGGATGCTTGATATATTGGGGGAATAATGCGAATGAAACTTGTTGTTATATTTGTGAAACTTCTAGATGGAGAAGAAACAGTAAGGGTGATAAGGTTTCGCAGAAAAAATTTCATTATTTCCCCCTAGGCCCCAGATTACAAAGATTGTATGCTTCAGAGGCAACAGCTACGCATATGAGGTGGCATGCAGAGCACCG